>NC_138433.1:9414922-10014922 GCF_016097725.1 Ips typographus | reverse complement strand
ACCCGGTGTACCGTTTGACAGATACGGGTACCCTAGCAACGGGTTCTCCAAGATGGCGGCCATTTTGAAAAATGTCATATACGTCACTTTACATGGTTGGGCACGTAGAGTCTAATGGTGCAATCAGAAAAATTCCATCACTTACCGTTTTCGAGATATCAACCCTTGGTACCGTTGCTAGGCAACCTAGGTGAAATCTGATTGGCTTAAAAGAATCAGCGGGGTTCAAAACCTAGGGTCTGATACCGGTCTAGTTTCAGGGTCGAATGGTCTGCCGCCCTCTAAATCTGTGTTGGTGGGTGTAGACAATCCGACGCTTGAGCTGGCCTTAGGACACCTGCGTTATTCTTTGACAGATGTACCGCCCCAGTCAAACTCCCCGCCTGGCAGTGTCCTCGAATCAGATCACACGGGAGCATAAAACGGCAGCCGGAAAATCGCGCGCAAACAACGGCGACGCAAACGCCGCGAGGCGCTCGGCAACCGCAGCAGGCGCAACCATCGACACGCGTTCTGCCTAACCGAGTAAGTAAAGAAACGATGAAAGTAGTGGTATTTCACCGGCGATGTTGCCATCTCCCACTTATGCTACACCTCTCATGTCTCCTTACAGTGCCAGACTAGAGTCAAGCTCAACAGGGTCTTCTTTCCCCGCTAATTTTTGTGCGTTTAGTGCTTGCAAAATTTTCGTATCCTGTTCGTACTTGGCACGTTTGTTGTCGTGCTGTTGGCTCGGATTTATAGAGCCTTCCCAGACCACTTGGACGTCAGTAATCACCACTTCGTCGTTGTCTTTAGTGATGATGAGGTCTGGTTTGAACAACGTGCCGTCGGGATGGCGGATGTGAGGTTGTTCAGTTGTTGTCCAACCTTTGCCCCGACAATGTGTCGCTAGTTTTTTGGCGACTTGATTATGCCTTTTTATCCTTTCCCAGTGCGTTGCTGGACACCCTTGCAGAACGTGTGACAGAGATTCGACTTTATCGCATCCGGCTCGGCAGCGTCTTCTGTCAGGTGGATTAGACATGACACCGGCGGTGGCAAGATTGGCGGTTCTAAGTTGGACTGCCCGCAGAAAATCTCGTCCAGTCCAGCCTTGCGGCTTTTGTTCAATCCACGCTCGGCTTGCATGGTCGTCTGTTGCTGCCTCGAGACCGGATGTTAGTGGACCATTTTTGATCGCGTTAGCCCATCTCAAATCGTACGGAATCTCGCCCGATAGCTCCTGCATTCTAGCCATGAGTCGATGTACTTGCTCAGACTTTATCACGATGACGGAGGTTGTGAATTGTGGGTTTTAAGATGCCGCTGGAACCCAGTAAGTGACCCAAGTACTTTGTGGGCTCAAAGTTATGAGCCATTTTTATGAGCTCTCCTTTATGTATAAAGGGCTTGCTACGCGGCACAATTCTTCCCTCACCTGGAACAAGCGGACCTGATATTAGAGCGCTTTTGCCGATGTTTAGGCTCATTCCTCTGTTCACCAGGAATTTTTCGATGATGTTAAGATCAATCGGCATCGTCTCTTCCTTGTCATTCAATAATAACAGGTCGTCAGCAAACGCGAGTGCGGAACATTTCACAGTGCCATCTTTGTCGAGGGATCCACCTCGTCCCGTATTTTCTAGCCTGCATAGTACTTCGTCAATCACCATATTAAATAGGATTGGACTGAGCGGGTCTCCCTGTTTAACCCCTCTTTGTACTTTAATTTGTCTGGTGCTGTTGCTGCCTACTTTTATACTTGTAGTTGCCTCATTAAAAGTTTCTTGCACATAGCTAATTGTGTGAGGGTCAATGCCAAGTCTTTTCATGGCCCTCAGCACTGATGATTGCCGTACTGTGTCGAACGCTTTTTGAAGATCAAGTGCCAGCACGTTATAGGGCTTGCGGTGGTCAATGCGGCCTCTTATGTAGTGCTGGATGATGGTTGTATTGGCGACAGTACCGTCAACATCCGTAAAGCCTCTCTGATTGGCGTTGATGTTAATACCCTTTTTCAGTCAAAAGATGACGTTGACAACAGGCAAAGCTTGCTGTTATCGCAAAACTTCACCTGCTGGACCGTGATTCTATCGGGCCCTGGGGCCGAGGGTGTCCATCCGTCTTTTGCCTGATTTATTTCATTTTCCTCGAAGACGCTGCAAGTGTTTAGGTTTTGCGCAGTCGCCTTGGGGTCAATTATAGCCTCGGAGTCTTCATTAACAGGTTGCTCAAGCAACTCGCCAAAGTATCGTTCCACTTCGCTCACTGGTGGAATTTTGTCTAGATCCCTGTCGTGTCCCTTAGCCATTTTGCCAGACATTATAATTTCGGCCAACGCAGCCCGATTTTTGTTGTAGAGATCCTGAGCTTTTTTGTATTGTTCCACCCTAGGACCTCTTCCGGATGATCTTTGTCCGTATTTAGGCGTTTTACGGCGTTGCGTATTTTGCGTTGGCTGAGTACTGCCCTGGCTAGCGGAAACCGCTTCGCCGCTATTACCTGTCCTTTTGATGTTGCGCTGGCTCTTAAGTTTGAAATTATGTTCCAACCATGCGTTTAATTGTGATTCCACGACATGAGTTGGTTTGGCCAGCGCTGCTTTTTTGAGATTAATGGTGAGCGAGTCTCTTTTGGAGGGTTCCAGCTCAGTTGCCTCTAACATTTTTGATTGCAACCAAGACTTGATGTTATCGGGACCCTGCACTAAGATGTCGGTTGGAGACGATTGGCTCCGCGTTATCGCGGGTGCAACTTGTAGTGCTGGTGTCTCCATTGGTGCATGCTCAACTGTCCCATTAATCGGCCTAGGTGTTTCTGGCGTTTTATCGGTAAACGGCTTAGTCGGTTTCCGTTTTTGTGTCGGCTGGATGGCCACGTCCGGTGTTGTGTCCGGAGTCCTCATTATTTTCTTACTTGGCCCAGCGGTTATAATTGTGTTTTTACTGTCTCTCCCAGTCAGAATTTTTGGAGTGGCAGTATCCAGAAGTTGTTGGTGTCTGAGCTTCTCTCTTTGGTACTAAAAGCACTCGAGGAGTAAGAATTTGAGGTGGCGTATAAAATACCTCAGGTTCGGTTGTATCTAGACGATTTGGCGTGTTTTGACCTTCATCGATTTTATTTGATGTGGCGGTTGCGAGAACGCTGGTATCTGATTTCTGGTTGGTTTGGTGGGTACTTGTACAGGTTTTATTTACAGTAGGATTTTTATTTACAATTTTAGGCGAGCACACTTATACGTTTGATATTATATTTACACGCTTGTAAAGGTAGTAAATGATACTCCGGCAAGTTCCCTGTATTCAATATATATTTGCTGAATCAATCAATTATATTTATGCATTACACTCTTGTATCCACTACTAGCTTCTGGGTGGCATCGTACTCTATTATGCCTACTCATACAATATAATATAGGTTGCTGTGTATACATAAAATACTTATAATAGCGAACCGATCGATGCAATACGATTAATAATAATACTTAGCTGTGCATGTCAATGGACTGTTACAACTTCAACTAACTATGTTACACCTCCTTTTCCTAGAGAATGACCTTTGCTATGGCCACTTGAAAGGGCACTTTACTAAAAAAAAAAGGTTACTGATGCCAAGTTAATTAAAACTGTTTTAAGTTAATTTAATTACAAATTTGCAATCTTTAGTACTTAAAGCTATACACTCTCAAAATATAGTTACTTTTACGACAAAATTTTCTCTGTGCCTACTACTTTTCCGACTATAGCAATAACATAAAGTATAGTCAGTGGTACTATAACCATTTCGCTGCGGCGCGTGAAATCGTCGTCTACTGCCATGTACGGCTGCCGCGGAGCTCTGCGACTGTATGCGTCTCCCGCGGTTTGGGCACCTGAACGTTTTGCGGCGCACTTAGACAGAGGCGTATCTACTTTTTATTGTTTTATTAAAAAAAAATGTAATTCTGGTAATTTTTATTTCATTATTTATTTACACAACTTAACATACAACACGACAAAAAACTAATTCAACAACTTCACAAAAGTTACAAATTCAAACATTACCAATGAAAAACATATATTTGAATTTAATATCTTTTTAAAGTATGATATTGTTCAAAACATGGAACAACACAAAGCGCAACATTGCATTTTGAACATTTATACGAGGTTTCCTTTTGCTTTTTGTTCTTGCAACATACCACGCAACGTTTGGGAACAAGTCGGTTTTGGTCATTTCGCTGGTTTGTCACAGATGGAAAGTGTTTGTCTATGAGGCGCAGTGGATAATCGTCATCACTAGTGCTTCCACCTTGACGAGTTTTTCCTTTTTTGTGCTCTTCAATTAGTTCTTTAACAAGTTGCAATTAAAAATCAATCAGGGGCAACGTATTCCCTGTTTTTAACATATATATTGCATGTGCATTTAATATTGACATATCGCAACAAATGAAAAAAAATCTTCTTATAACATTTTATTGATTTTCTGACAGTTTCGGTAGAACTATAGAGCATATCGCATCTATCAACCGCACCCATGTTCATGTTATATTCCCGAATACACACAGGTTTTTTTACTTCCTGACCCCTTTTGTTTTGAAAGGTTGTAATTCGTGCAGTGTGCATAGTCGTTAACATTATGACCTCCCGTTTGTCCTTCCATTTCAATGCTAACATCTTATCAGTAGAAGCATGTTCTATTTGACCAGTTTCCAATTTTTTTTTGAGTGGGGGCATGTGTATTCTATTTGCTTTAACCGTTCCACAGGAATTTATTTCATTTTGATGTAGAATGGAGAACAGTGTGCGGCTTGTGTACCAATTATCCAGGAAGATATTATGACCATTATACATATATGGCTCTATAAGGGTCAATACTATGTTCCCCCCAACTCCAACATTTCCTTCAAATTCTTGAATGTTCGTGGAAGATCCAGTATAGATAATAAAATCTAAAGAATATTCGGTTTTGCAGTCACACAAAACAAAAAATTTAATTCCAAATCGGTGTCTCTTTGATGGAATATATTGTTTATATCCTATACGTCCCTTGAACATCATCAAGCTCTCATCTATACACAGATTTTGAAATGGGTGCAAATTTTGTTTGAAAGCAGACCTCAAATGATCAACGACATACCTAATTTTAAAAAGACGATCGTTAAAGTTTTTCTGATCATCATTATTAGAAAAATGCATATTACTTAAAATAAGAAGATATCTGTCACGCGGCATTATTTGAGAAAAAATAGGTGTCTCAATTAAAGGATTAGTCGACCAATAGTCAGTAATTTTCCTTTTTTTTGCATGTACCATTAACATTGAAACTGCGAGAAATGTGTAAAATTCATCACAATTAACACATTTCCACTTGGCCTGACGCGATGTGCTTGGTGAAATTTGGAATGATATATTTGCGTAGCGATTTGTCTCGTTTACGATGTGTCCTAATAAATCTGCAGAAAAAAATTGCTTGAAACATGTCATGGGAGTAACATCAGGATCAACGGCGTTTTTCAATTCGGAGTGAGCCGCATTATAGACATGAATAATAGGTTGAAACTCCTCGTTATTCCAAGCAAACTCTTCATTTAACTTTGGTATTTTACTCGGTTGAAATACATCATCTTAAAGTAAATTATAATATATACTTTTAAAATTTTATTACACGTAACGTCATAATGGCGACATTTCTTACCCGCTGAATTATCTTCCGCTTTCTCTCCGTTTCCTTCTGCAGGTGCCTCAACGTCTGCTTCAGTTTCTATTGTAATAATTTCCACGCCATCTTCGTCATCACTGTCAGACTCTATTTCAGGCCCATCAATCATTTCCTCATCGCTATCCAAAAGCACATCAACAGATCTGTTTCGGTCAAAGGTTTTTTTCTTCCCGACATCTAAGTGTGAAAAAATAGTAAACAAATAATAAACATAACATATGAAGCAGAAAGGAAGAAAACAACAAATTATCTAAATTAACATATATTATAAAGAAATTACTACTTACCTCTAATTTGTACACAGCAAAACAAAAAACACAGAGAATAAGAACGGGGATTAAAAAAACACTAGGGCGAAGCGACTAAAAGTACCACTAATTTTTATATACCTACACCACTGACAAGTCAGGACGAGATTGAACGTCTCCGAACGGTTCCCGCAGTTGTGACAGCAAAAAATTACATATTGTCTGTCGCCATCTAGCAGCAACAAAAAGCAACAACATACATGTAGAAATCTATCATTGGACGTACGCGACCGGTAATAGCAGTAAACCCCTCCGGAAACCATTGCGTGTATACACGGTTCCCGTACCTCGGATGTCACTTTCTTATGCGGCTTTATACGGTTCCCGCAGTGAAAGGGTTAACTTAACCTAACCTAAATATATTTCTACCCCAATTTGCGTATAATTCATGTGTTTTAAACAGTAAACTGCTTGTTAAATACATTTATATGTATGATGGAGAATATGCATCAGCACTTCCATAAATTGTTAACGTAACCCCCGAATGTAAATTTTAGGATTGAATAACCCTAAACCTAAATCTATATACTAATTTTACTGATACAAGAGCTAACAATAATACCAACGATGCACATTAAGATTCTGCCCACAATAAAAAAACAGTAGGAACACTAATAACTGAACACTTCGCACGTTGAACACTACCGGCACGATGAATGCTAAGAATAGTATAATATACCTATAAATTAAATGTACGTACAGTATTTAGGGTATTTACACTGTGTACTTTCGATATTTATAATAGTTACGATATTTACAGACAGGCCTGTTTATCTAACTTACAACTTAATTATCAAGAGACATTATATTTCTTAATTCTATTTTTATGAACCTTAATCTGCTTGTTGTTATTGTCTCTAACAAAGCAATTTGGCCCTTCAATTAATATGATTCAAACGGACCATCAAACCAAGAATCTAGTTTTTGACGATCTTCGTTGGTTATAAGCACAAAATCTCCCGGGCTTATTTGTAGTCGACTAGTTTGCTGATCATAATACAACTTACGCTTTTGTTTGGTTTTTTCAAGAAAGTCTCGAGCTTTATTTTGCGCTAACTGCAACCGAAATCGAAATTCTTGATCATACGATTCTAAATTGTATAAAGGATCTACACGAGAACCATTAAATATTTCAGGTAGGTCTGCTCTTTTACCAAATACTAGCTCGAAAGGTGAGTTATGATAAGTACTAGGAGTCGTATTATAACAAAAAGTGTAGTAATTTGTCCATATATCCCAATCTGTATGAGCTTGATCAATGTACATTCGCATAAATTCATTAAGAACTCTATGGTTTCTCTCGCATCCACCTATGGACTGACTGTGATACGCAGTGCTAGTTTTATGCGGCGTATTTAACATTTTTACTAAACTTTCAAAAATTTCAGAAAGAAGTAGTAGTCCATATTCTTTCAGTGGAGTCGCAAGAGTACGAAAGGAAGGAAATGACAAACAGTCTTCTCCACAATACTTTATTATGACCTTAGATGGTAAGGTCTGCTCAACAAGTTTCGGTCACATAAATGACCATCTTCAGGAGCTTAAATCGATCGATCAATGTGACTACTGTCTTTTTACAAGGGGAGAGACAGAGAGACCCATGTTATAACGAATTAGTGACTATAACATAGTTAAGTAGGTGAACAATGCTCATTATGGAGAAAAAACTAACTATAGCACATTAAATTAAAATTAAACAAAAAACTTAAACTAGACCCATTTAGGGCTGGGTGAGACCCTAGGGGGAAAAAAAGATCTTAAAACTCGTGCACCATCCACTGAAGAGGCGATCAAACAGGAAACCCTGTTTGATCGCTGTTTCCTGTTTGATCGCCTCTTCAGTGGATGGTGCACGAGTTTTAAGATCTTTTTTTCCCCCTAGGGTCTCACCCAGCCCTAAATGGGTCTAGTTTAAGTTTTTTGTTTAATTTTAATTTAATGTGCTATAGTTAGTTTTTTCTCCATAATGAGCATTGTTCACCTACTTAACTATGTTATAGTCACTAATTCGTTATAACATGGGTCTCTCTGTCTCTCCCCTTGTAAAAAGACAGTAGTCACATTGATCGATCGATTTAAGCTCCTGAAGATGGTCATTTATGTGACCGAAACTTGTTGAGCAGACCTTACCATCTAAGGTCATAATAAAGTATTGTGGAGAAGACTGTTTGTCATTTCCTTCCTTTCGTTTCAAAAATTTTATTCTTGTATTCTGTTCCTAAATCAGTTAGGTCCATATACTAAGATAAATTTTTCAAAGATAGCTCGTGCTACTGTGGAAGCTTCTTTATTGGGTATTGGAAGTATTACGATGTATTTAGTTAGTTCACATTGAAGCGTCACTGCATAACAGTTATTGTGATTTGATTTTTGAAGTGGTCCTATTGTATCTATACAGACAATGTCAAAAGCTTTTTGAGGAGTTGGAGTCAAAGTTAAAGGTTCTATGTATTTAACGGCGGCTTTATTTACCTGACACTTATGACACTGCCTAACATATTTAGCGATGTCACGTGACATATTTTTCCAGAGATAAAATGACCTTAATTTTTTCAATAATCTTTTCTGGCCACAATATCCACCTAACATAGGATCATCATGAAATTGTTTGATTAAATTAAGTTTCTCGTCATTGTCTATGATTAATTTTCTTTCTTTACATAAAATAATTTTAACTTTTGAAAGTATTTTATGCCCTACTTCCTTTAATTCATTTACGGTGCACCGTGTGAAAATCTTGTCATCTAAATTCAATCGCAAATGTGTAAGCTTACTATCACCAGCCATGTTATTCAGCTTAGACAATAGTTTCGGTAATGAAAAATTGCCATTAGTAATTGAAAGCCAACAACGAGCGCTCTTTTTGCGATAATTAATAATAATGTGAATGCATTCTTTATCAATTTCAAATCTTAAGGAAGGAAATTTCAATACATTATAATTATTAAGGGCTTCATAAATCTGAGGTTCTTCAGTACGTGATAATTGTTTATCCCCAGTAGTAGTGTGTTTCGAGATAAGGCGTCTGCGCCTACATTATCTGTTCCTTTTATATATTCTATATCAAAGTCAAAGTCTTCTAAATCCAGTCGTATTCTGGTTAATTTGGACGACGGGTCTTTCATAGAGAATAAGTAAACAAGAGGTCTATGGTCTGTTTTTTACTAAACATTTTTGTCCATATAAATAACAACGAAAGTACTTTATTGCCCAGTGAATAGCTGTGAGTTCTTTAAGAATAGTTGGTTTGTGAGACTCGCCTTTTGTAAACATACAAGATGCATAAGCTATAGGTAGTTCCTGACCATTAAAATTTTGTGAAAGAACTGCACCACAAGCAAGTTGGGATGCGTCAGTAACTAAAATAAACTGTTTTGAGAAATCCGGATATTGCAAAATGCGAGGACTAATTAGTGCTTGCTTTAAACGGTTAAATGAACTTTCGCATTCGCTTGACCATACAAACTCAGCATTTTTCTTAGTTAGCGAATTTAAAGGTAATGTGATAGTTGCAAAATTTGATATAAACCTTCGATAATAGTTGCAAAAGGCAACGAACCTTTTTACCTCATCAGCAGCTCGCGGCGTCGGATATTTGTTTATAATATCGTACTTACGAAAGGAAGGAAATGACAAACAGTCTTCTCCACAATACTTTATTATGACCTTAGATGGTAAGGTCTGCTCAACAAGTTTCGGTCACATAAATGACCAACTTCAGGAGCTCAAATCGGTCGATCAATGTGACTACTGTCTTTTTACAAGGGGAGAGACAGAGAGACCCATGTTATAACGAATTAGTGAATTTAACTTAGTTAAATAGGTGAACAAAGCTCATTATGGAGAAAAAACTAACTATAGCACATTAAATTAAAATTAAACAAAAAACTTAAACTAGACCCATTTAGGGCTGGGTGAGACCCTAGGGGGAAAAAAGATCTTAAAACTTGTGCACCATCCACATCATCCACCACACCACAGGAGTGGATGGTGCACAAGTTTTAAGATCTTTTTTCTTTAATGTGCTATAGTTAGTTTTTTCTCCATAATGAGCGTAAAAGTGCGCGTTTTGTTAACAGGAAAAGGAAAAACGCGTAGTGACTAACTTAACCTAACCGCTGTGAAGTAAAGCAGTGAACCAAGTGACATTAATACAAACAATTATACTACATTAAACAAAACCAAACAACACTGTCAACACAAACTACAAAGAAACTACTACAGACATGGAACAATTGAACAAAATTGTAGAAAAACAGGAGCAGCTAGCAGAAGAACTTAACAAAAAGTTCATAAACATTAAAAAGGATCCAAGGTGACCAGGGGAAAATTTGTGACCAGGAAAGAAGAATTGATCTCCTAAGAGCTGACATAGAAAGCTCAAAAACGGCCACTGAAGGATATGAGCAATATCTGGAAGACATAAAAAAGCAATTTATGATAGTTGTAGACAAGGATATAGAGCTAAGCCGCATAAGGCACGAATATTCTGACCGTCAATACTATACGGAAGATACATTTCATAACATTAAAAGGGAGTATCGAACTGCAACAATAGCGCTAGACAGACAAATTAAACAGCAACGGTGTTTACCTACACACACCACCAACACTATGGCATTACCTAGGCTAACAATACCATTTTTCAATGGAAAATATGACGAATAGCCTACCTTCCAGGACATATTTGCAACAATGATCGACACGAACGTCAACATTAGCATGGTTGAAAAAATGCAATACCTTAAAACGTACGTGAAAGGAGAAGCAGAGAAAGCAATTCAACATTACGAGATAACAGAAACAAACTATACTAGTGCCTGGAATGAACTTAAAGAGAGATATGACAATAAAAGACGAATTGTCAATAAGCTCATTAACAAAATACTACATATTCCACAGACGCAAAGAGAATCAGCCGAACATTTGAAAACCCTGTACAATACAGTAAAAGAGTGTTTGGAAGCGTTAAAAATGCAAAAAATTGACATAGCATCATGGGATCCTATTATAGTATGCATCGTCAGCAATAAATGGGATGCCAGAACCAACGACTTGTATGAGTCGACGGTTGACAACATCTTCGAAGTGCAATCATTGGAGAGTGTACTGAAATTTATACTGAAGCGATTTCAAACCATGGAGGCGTCAGAGACGAAATCAAGTGAGAAAAGAGGCGCACCCTCAGGCTACAGGGGCTTTGAGGAAAGAGGCGCACACTCAGGCTACAGAGGCTTTGAGGAGAGAGGAGGCTACAAGGGCACTTACGAACGAGGGCTCCAGGCAAACTCCAGAGATGTCGAGGACAAGAGAATAGCAGTAACTAATTGTAAGTATTGTAATCGATCGCACTCTATTTATTCATGTGTAGATTTTAAAGGGTTAGACAATGTACAGCGTCATGAATTTATAAAAAAACAAAAATTATGTTTTAACTGTATAAATCATGATAGTAGTAAAAGATGCCTTTCTCGTCTTCAATGTAGAACTTGTAACAAAAACCATCATACGCTGATTCATATAGATAACTACAGAAATTCAAAAAATAGCCACAATTATAATTCAGACAAGGCAAAGGGCCAAGAATAGGTGCACGGGTTGCAAACCACATGACTGTGCAAGGCGAAACGGTGTTATTAGCAACAGCTTTAATTAAAGTTAAAAACGTGAACAATACATGGGAATATTTTAGAGCATTAATTGATCCTGGATCTCAGGCGGCATTTGTTACCGAAGAGGCAGCAGTACTGTTAGGTTTGCCACGCGAAAAAGTTCGAGCAGAAATTACCGGGTTAGGAGAAGAACAGCCTAAGTACAGCAATAATAAAATAAGAGTAGAATGTAAAGCGCGAGCTTCAAGTGCGTACTCGCTAAGTACAGAATTGTTAGTGTTACCAAAACTAACAAAAAGTTCGCCGGAGCGTGAAATTGATTACGACGAGAATTATTGGAAAAACGTAATGTTAGCAGACCCACTATTTTACAAGCCAGGTCCGGTAGACATTCTCTTAGGGGCAAAGGAATATCAGGAAATTTTGTTGAATGGTATAAAGAAAACGGATGTTGGACTAACAGGACAAAATACTGAATTCGGATGGATTTTACTTGGGTGTAGCCCAGGAAAAACTAATGGCACCATAGAAATTGCTAGTATGATGACAAGAACACTGCAAGAAGAAGACATAACGAGATTTTGGGAGCTAGAAGAAGTAACGTCAAAACCAGCTGTAAATAACCAAGAACAAGAATGTGAACGTGACTATAATCAAAATACAATGAGGAACGACGATGGGACTTACACGGTCAGCATTCCATTTAAAAACACAGACCTGACCTTAGGTGAGTCAAGAACTAGGGCAATGGCACGGTTATTGCAACTAGAAAAAAGATTACGTCAACAAATGAACGAAAACATTGCATATAAAGAGTTTATGCAAACTTATATAACGTTGGGCCACATGAAACTTGTCAGCCAAGCAGACGAAAAGAAAGGAAAATATTACATACCACATCATTATGTAATAAAAGAAGAAAGCACAACAACTAAATTAAGAGTTGTGTTTGATGCATCATGCAAATCGTCAAACGGAAAAAGCTTGTGTGTCAAAAAAGAGCAAAATTCTAAATCTACATCCATTCGTAGATTACCATGGAGTACTTAGAGTGGGAGGCAGGCTTCAACACTCATTACTAAGTTACAGTGAAAAACATCCGATCATAATTTCTGCGTCAGGTCACTTAGCAGGATTGATTGTAAGGAATGCACATGACCGAACCTTACACGGCGGAAATCAACAAACAATGGCTTTTGTAAGAAGAAAATATTGGATAATAAATGGGAAAAAGGTTACAAAGAAAATAATTAATAAATGTGCAAGGTGTATAAGATTCAAGGCTGAGACAGCTGGTCAATTGATGGGTAACTACAACTACCACCAACAACAGTTAATCCGGCGTCAGCGTTTTTAAATGTAGGAATTGACTACGCTGGACCCATTCAAATAAAAACTACTAAAGGCAGGGGACATAAGTCCTACAAGGGCTACATGCGCAAATATATTCTCCGATAATGGTACGACATTTGTGGGGACAGCTAATGCATTAAATGTTGAGGTAGCAAACACGATTAAAACTTCCAACATTGTGGACAAATTAGCAAACATTGGAACTCCATGGCATTTTATACCGCCATCAGCACCACATTTAGGAGGGCTCTGGGAGGCAGGTGTGAAATCAAGCAAACATCACCTAAAAAGGGTGATTGGAGAGTCAACCCTAACTTATGAAGAATTAACTACATTAACACACCAAATTGAAGCATGTTTGAATTCGAGGCCTTTGTGTAAACTAACAGAAGAAATAAATGACATTTCAGTACTAACGCCAGGGCATTTCTTGATAGGGAGAGAACTATTATCACCAAGTAGTCCAATTATTACCCATAATGATACAGGTTTAGATGGCAGATGGAAAATAATACAAAAAATGAAAAAAGACTTTTGGAAAGTGTGGACAAATGAATATCTGCATGAACTTCAACAACGAAACAAATGGAAACTGGAACAAGAAAATCTAAAGGTGGGAGAATTAGTACTTATAAAGGATGATCGAATGCCACCAAGCAAATGGCCAATGGCAAAGGTGGAAGGAGTTCAAGTAGACGACAAAAATTTAGTGAGAGTCGTCACGTTGAAAAAAGCGGAAGGAGCAGAAATTAAAAGACCAATCCATAAACTAGTACCGCTATCGATAATCCACAATGAAAACAACTCACAACCACGTAGAAAAACAAGTAACATTTGGAAAATTTGGACATTGGCAATTATTTTTGCACTCCAATTGTACAGCGGTAAAGCACATGCAGCCCACATAAAAACAAGTACAGCACAATATCACGTGGAATATCCAAAACCTGGATTCTACATAGAACATCTTGGAACAGCCAAAATTGATCGAGGATTTTTAAGAATCGAAGCTAAAATAGGAAAAGAAGATTTAGAGGCACACATAAAGTCTATACAGGATGTAATATCAAAGGTAGACAAGATGTGCAATGAGGTTAAAAAAACCACTATTCACGTGGATTGCCAACCACTGATTGATCATCTTCACGAAGAAGAAAGGCGAATCAAATGGATACATAAAGGTGTGTCAAAAATTGTTTTAAATAGGACAAGACGAGGTTTATGGGGAACCCTACTAACTTCAATTTTTGGCGTGAACGATGAAGTATACAGGGAAATCGATGATCTTGATAAAAATCAAAAAGAGTTGATTCAAGCGTCAAATCACCAAACCAAGTTTATGCTTAAAGCACTATTAAAGTTTAACGACACGGAGGAAAGAATATCTAAGAAGCTCAACCAATTTACAGTAAAAATTAAGAAAGGCATGGAGGTGATAGAACAAATGCAAAATTGGTACTCCGAAGTTGACAATAACAAATTGGAAATTGAATTACTAAATCTGTACGATGTAGCAAAAGGGTACATCGACGAATTGATAGATTACTATCAGAATATATTAAATATACAAACCAGTAAAGAAAACATTTATGAGATAGTATCTCCAGTACATATAGAAGAAATTGTCAACGAAGCATCTATAAAATTACCTCATAACATAGAAATTCAGTCACAGCCTATAATTAAAACAGAATTAACACAAATTGGCAACGACACGTACATTTACGTTTACCTTGCAATGACGGAAGTTACACAGTTTGACCTAATTAAGGCAAATGTACTTCCACTAAAAATGAAAACGAACAACTACTGGATATATGATATAAGCACCGACATTATCGCAATAGACTATGATAATCAGCGATATTTTCAACTAAATGATGCGATGCTAAAAAACAGTGTAAAATTGAATAAGACAGTTTACATCTGTTCTCCATCTATCATAAGGAATATTGAGAACAACCCGAATTGTTTGATAGACGAATTATACCAGAGAACCGAAAATGTGACGTGTCCAGTGAAAGAAATGAGACTAACGAGTACTATCTGGAAAAAGGTATACACAAGCAATACGTGGATTTTTGTGGCACCTGCAAGGATTAAAGTGGCAATCACTTGCAGTGGGCATAGAGAGGAGGTAATGTTACATCAATGTGGCATTATTACAATCACAGAATTGTGTGATAGTAACTAGAACAGCGACACTATCACCGGCGAGAATACAGAGCGTTCCAGTCATTGCCGGCTATATGAGGCCGGTGGAGGCAAATTTGACGTTGTCAAAAACACCCACACCTCACAGCAAACCATCTCACTCTACAACGGAGAATGAGGACATTATAGAACCCGACGAAGAAATTAATGATCTCTTTGAGGAACAAGAGAAGATCCAAGAAGAACTTCAACATACAGTTTGGAAAAACTTAAGACATCACGCATCAATATCAAGTGTGATTACTACACTAGTACTCACGGCAGTAGTAGCTATAGTAATGTTTGGAGGTTGGCGACTTAGAAAGCATATCGTCGCTAAAAAAGGATTAAAACCAAAAACTCCTAGGGCACCAACTGAGGATGAAGAAGAAGAAATCGAACTACGCCCGTTAAGAACCACAAGACAACAACTGCCGCCCTAAGATCAAGGTCATAAAATAAATACGCCTACTCATAGAATGTGGTCAACCATTTTATTAGCATATCATTGGTCCGACTATAAATCTTGACTTATAATGTTGGCTTAATATACGAAAGTTTAGAGTTGCACTATTTAGTTAGATTTGTGCGTAAGGAACAAAATTCCTTTAGTTAGAAGTATACTACATTAACCAGGGTAAATTAGGGGATAAGATATCTTTATAATTCAGTTATTAGTAGTCTATTGCACTGAAACGATTAAAACAACATTAAGCTGTATTTAGGATAAGATCCATGTGAGCATCAAACTGCTGCGGTTATACTGTTACAGAATCAATTTGCCGTCACTACAGTCATCAGGCAAACGACACCCATGATTAACACTGCAAAGCTGACCTAAGGAAAACACCTCGACCACTCACCTCTCAACTTGAGAGTTGCCAGCATGTTTAATCTTCATTTAAACAATAGGTTATTGACATGACATGATTTAAGTGTTTAATTACTTTCAATATGGCTCAATCGAAAACCATTAAGAAATAGTAAACATCCGCATAATGTGTTTGTACAAGCTATATTATGTAGGACGATCAGTAGGCAGCATTTGCAACATCAGGTTTACAGCGACCACTAAACTGTTTTGTTTGTGAAACCAGTAAATATATTGTGCCTTATGTTTGTACAACAGTTTGAACATCACTGGTAATATTGGTTAGTTTTAAGTGATTGTAGAAGTAGATAGAAGAATAAAGTTAGTATTGGTTAAAGCACAGTCTTATCATTACTCAACTAAACACGTCATTTTCAGTAACTGAATGCAATACCTCTTGCTGAACTTCAACAATGCGTTTCCCAGTATGATCGAGAAGTGCCTGTAGCTTTACCTCGGCCACTTTGCCGTTTATTTGCATATGCTCTTTTGACGGATAACAACGTTTTTTAGCCTCCTGAATTTTCTTGTAAGACGGAAATTTCTTTTTATCTGCTTCTCTAATAATAATGTATTGATGTCTAGTCAATTTAGCTTCTATTAATACGGATAAAGCTTTATCTTCAGACAGGTACAGTGATTCCCCTTCTCGTCTTTTGAATGCTTGTCTATATTTCGACGCTCGAGTAGGTGTACTAAACTTTACTTCTTTTACTATGGCTGCAGCGTCGACACTTCCCTCAGCTCTAAGGCTCATTTGAGCGGCATATGTCACTTCAGCTGAAGAACGATTTATTTAGTTTTGTTTCTTTTGGTTCTCTCGCTACTGTGTAAATAATCGTTTGTAGGTCTACCAATTCTTGGCTTGCATTTGTTGGAGGATTGTAAGAACATAGGAAATGTTATAGTACCTTCCAGCCATTTTGAATTTTCAGTAATAAATCGATCCTTTTTATACTGAGCAGCTTTTATCTTTGCCTTAAATTCTGACATGAAACGAGAAGTCGTTTGCTTTATTACCTTAAGTAATGTCTCAGGACAACTGGTAATATTTATCACATATAAGATTACGCGTTGAGTCCTGTCATCAATATTTAATGTCGGGTAAGACATTAATACGTCAAAAAGTTTTCTTTTAGATAATTGGATACTACCATTTTTATCTAAACTTTTAGAACCTGAAAAGGATAATTAATAATTATATAATATTTATTCCCAATTACGGCTTAGTTTCCTTAAATTAATGGGGCGGCTTATAAAATTCCTAAAATCAACCCTATGTCGCCATTTACATGCCTTTCCATGCTTTTGTAATTTAAAATATTAAAATAAACAATTCAATTAACTTACCACTTGGTTTTGGCTCCATGGTGATAAAAATTATAGAATTACTATAATTCGAACTATGAATTTATCGATTCAACTTTAAATACTATCCACAAACAATAGTACCAAAACTAAGTTCAACTATTTGACATATCTAGTGGAGTTCAACATGGCCGCCGGCCGTCCGCAAGCGCGTGTCAAATATTCGGGGTCACCACTTTCTTGACTAATATGTGTATAAATTACATTAAGGGAACGTTCAGAAATACTATGGTTGCAATCACCGTGACGTCATTTCATCAATTTATTGCCAGAACAAACCAATGTCACGTGATACACTGTCAAATGACTTTACGGTTCTCGCACTCGCTGCAAGTTCAGGTGATGAAAATTAGTCGCGACAGACTATAATTAATAACCACGATTTTTTTAATGGCGGAAGTTTGCGGAAAATGTTTTAATGACATCTTGTAGCTAAGACTCAGGGGTATAATGTATGAAGAACTATTCCAACGGGAAGAGACCGGAAATCAACTAAATTCATTAATGTTTTATACCTAAATTTGTGTTTAGCAGCGAAACAAGAAAGTGACAAAGTGGTTTAATATTATTCAAATCTCAATACATTTTTCCTATATTTATATATTTAAAGGTATAATTTAACATTTTTTTTAGATTTCATATTGATAAAAGTAACAAAAAAGTTGTAGTTGAGACTAGAAATTGACCCGTTAAAGTCGTATCATGTGGTTCTACAACATAAAAGTATTTACCATGTCAACAGCGGAATAGTTGCATTACAACTCCCTCTGTAGGTCATTTCTAGTACTATGATAAATGTATTATTATAATATATAGTTAGAAAAAGAATTACTGAAAGTTCGTAAACTCGACTTTCTGCCACCTTATTAATAAATGGCCCCTCTGTGCATCGTTCAGAGATAGACTTGAGCTCGTTTTTGAGGAAGCGTCAAATACGACGCGCAATTTAGTGGTTGTGCTAGATAATTTTTGAACACAATGATGTGGAAGATAACACGATTTCTTTGGGATGGGGTACTCAGTAATTTTTGACATGTGTTCTAGTTTTTCGTACTCATTCAGAAATGAATTATAGCTGTTTCTCAGCCTAGTGTCCCTTGAAAGTTTTCTTTCTAAGCTCTAAAGACGTTTTAAAGCTGTTGATCGAGATTCACCTAATTCACTAACAGTGTCTTTAAAAGGCATGTTTACTATAAAACGGCCTGAATTATTTCTTTTCAGATGATTGATAAAATGAGCTTCAACGTAGCTCTCATCTATAGATGGTTTTAGAGTGTGCTTTACTTCCTCTAATTCCCAAAATGTGGGCACCACTATGTCTAAAGATTTTTCCACAGAGTGATGAGCTAATAAAGTGTTAGATTGAGATACATTCGATGACTTTGCGTTAAAATTACAATTATCAGATAATATCCATCCAAATACTGTTTTTTGCAATATGGGTAGATTCTCTCCAAGATGTATTTGACCTGCGCATAAGACTTGCCAAAATGTGGAAACTCCCAGTAGAAGATCAACTGGTCTGGACTTATTGAACTCAGGATCCGCTAACTGTATATTACTAGGTATATTTAATTTCGAGATATTTAAAGACTGGGATGGAAGATAATCCGTAATTTGTTTTAAAACCAAACATGAGATACTAGATTCAAAATTATTTCTTTTTGAATGTAACTCTAAGTCAACCTTGAACCTGATAAGAGATGAAATATTAGAGATTCCAGCTACACTAACATTAACATTGTGCATTTGGAGATTCAAACGACGACAAAAGCCCTCAGTTACAAAATTAGATTGACTGCCGCAGTCCAGAAGGGCTCGGCAAGACACTAGATTTGATTGATTGTCTTTAATTGACACAACAACTGTTGCTAATAGAGATTGATTAGGATAAAAATCGACACTGGTAGAATGGCACATTGAATGGTTACTCAAAACACTATCTTCTTTAGACTCTGAGTGTGGTTGTATAGTTTGATTTGTATTTGTAACGATAGATGTTGAATTTTCGAAATGTAAAAGGGTGTGATGTTTTTTATTGCATTTTCTGCATGTCATAGCATGACAATCTTTAAGCTGATGATTTGTTCTCAAGCAATTAAAACACAAATGTCGTTTCTTGATTTCTTGACTACGAGATGCAACACTAAGGTTCAAAAACTCAGGACAGTTATAATTCAGATGAGAATTCTTACAAAATACACAAGTTTGTGCACCAGTAACAACATAAGACCTTTCCTGATTTTCAAGCTTAAAACTGTTAAAATGCCCTTGCCTACCAACTGCTTCTTCGGATTTTAGAATATTATTTGCTTGTACTTCACTGTAATCAACCTTTTATCACGTGTGTTTTCTAAAACGAGCCAGAATGTTTATTATTAGAACTTCAAAAACCCGCGTTTTTTTATGTATACAAACTTAGAACGTGTTTGTAAATAATTAAATAAAAATATTAATTTTGACCTTTTACACTGATATCCCAAAACTAAAAGCAACTTTACATGGCCACTTTTTCCCAGCTACGCGATGATGGATTCAAATTTGCCACACGACGCACAGTGGTCGATTTTTAAAAAATCTAGGCAATAATTGAAAGAGTTAAATGCAGTTAAGCAATTTTTAATAAATGACACAATGGAATTTTTTAAGCAGAGTTTTAAAGAAATTAATAGTCGCACAATATAATATACAGAGTATTTCATAAAGATAAATAGTTGTTAGTTAAAGTAAAGTGCTGAATGGTAATATTCGGTTCAATGTGTCTAATGATTTCATTTTAAGGTCTTATATATCGTACATAATTCATTAAAAACATCTTTTTAATTAAAAAAAAAATACCTAATGATATTTTTATTCTTCATCAGAACTACTTAACTCTAAAAATTTAGTATCCGTGGAATTATTTACTTTTGGAGTATCTAATAACTCAAAAGTTTCAGGAAGGAAACATTTTAATTTTTTAATAGGTAGTTTACGTAAACTCGAGATGCAAGGATCTGACGAAACCAGAAGGCGATTTATTATATCTTGTATGTTATCTTTTCTGGAAATATCCGCTCTATACTTCTTGATATCCTTGTTGCGTGCCTCTTGTGCCTCCTCGGATAATTGTCCTATTGGCAAGCAAAATGATTTAATAACTTCAAAGCCATGTATTAAAATTTTGTGTATAGTTGG
This sequence comes from Ips typographus, assembly GCF_016097725.1. Taxonomy (NCBI): domain Eukaryota; kingdom Metazoa; phylum Arthropoda; class Insecta; order Coleoptera; family Curculionidae; genus Ips; species Ips typographus. The sequence continues at coordinate 9,994,358 of NC_138433.1, read as the reverse complement.
AGGCATGGCATACCAAGGATATAATGTTACAAAAAGTCTTGCAGTTGTTAAAGCATATTCCTTAAATCTATCTGTATTGATGTCAAATCCAGACGATAAAGTTTGCAATATTACATGAAATTTTGTAATTAATTGTTTGTCAATTTTGGTTATATTTGATACTACTTCTACATTTTCAAAGAACCTACGAGCTGTGTTACCATCATTGGAGCTACCAAAACCAGGCTTAGGCTTATCAACCATAAGCCCTATCTGGTTGCGCAATTGCCCTTGAATACGCTTTTTGGTATCCAACACAATTTGTTTATCAATATCACTTCTAGCTTGCCATTTTTTAATATCCATTTTATAATCTAAATGTAAGAGACATTCAAAAAAACGTATCCAAGCATGTAAAGTAGACAGGCCATACTTAAAGTTATCAGTATTTGCTGGTCGTAGAACAATATTGTTGATATTATTAAAGTTTTTAGAACAGGCTCCACAAATATAACATCTTTGAGTAGATTTGTTTGAAGTTAAAGAATTGCAAACGTCAATCATTGTAAAATGTAGTTCAAAATTAATAGTTACATTTGAGTTATTAATGGTACAAGTAAATGGAAACGATATTATTAATTTGACGGTCCACAAACTCTTTTTCTAGTTTAATTAGCTCTGCTGTTTCGTGAATGAACTGTAATTTTAAAGGACGACAAAAACGAGGCGATGAAGTTCTTACATTTTGCCAAATTATTTGATTATTTTTATTGGTTTCTGTACGATATATAAGCCTTATGGGTACTAATGATGTCAATACTATACTAGAGTCAGAACTACCGGTTTTGTCAAATTTTTGTTTGTACTCCGATTGACCTGAAGAACCGTCTAGGCCCCATTTACATATTAAAACTAAATTTACGTTTGAGCAGGAGTTTAAACTATCAATAACTTCTTCTTGTAACTGAAGCAATCTTTTGCAAGTATGATTCAGCATTGACTGCATTGGAACTTCGGCTACAGTATCCGAAGAGACAATTATTGAGTTAGGGTAACATCGCTTCTTTGCTTTAAGGATTTCATCATAGGAAGGATAAATAATATGACAGTTTTTTTCTTTGACTTGACTCCTGATTAAATTGTATTGACTCTTGCTTTCTATTAGAAGAGAAAGTGCCTCATCAGCACTCAATTTAGTATAAGAGGTTGTTGCTAAACTTAAGTTGTTGTTTGATTTTTTAAGGCGTTGCAATACTCGTGAGCTTTTGATGGTGTATTGGTAATGTCTTTGAGTATTTTTGCAGCTTGATTGTTTCCTTCGGCACGAAAATTCATTTGCTTTGCATAGGCGAGTTCTACTGCACTAGATGTATTTCGCAAATTACTAGTTTTCATTCTTTTGGAACGATCACTGCTATCTTCAAAAGATACTTTAGGTCGACCTTTATTGCTTGATTTTCGTTTGACTTGATTGCTTCTTTTGAAAAATTTCATTTGCAAACTCAACCATTTTGCATGTGTTTGTATGAATCTGTCTTTAGATCGACACGAAACCATCCATTTTTTTAAAAAATCTGATTTAAATCATTTTTCGTCTGTTCTAAAATTTTATTTTCTAAAGTAGTGAATCTACTATTAATACTTTTATCGGAAAAACTCTGAACCATGTCAAAAAGGTCCTGGTAACTAATAATAAAAAAGTTTTCGTCCACATCTGTAAGCAGAACAAAATATAGGTAAGTATAGCATTTTGAACTTTTGAAACGTCAGTAAAAAATTAACCCCGTATTTTAGACTTATGTGCAAATATGAGCAAGGTTTCTGTTTAGCATTAGTTTATTAAGTAAGTTTCTTCAACAAAACACTAAACAAACCCGTGGGATATTGGGCGGAACATAAAAAAAAACATTCAAAATTTTGTCTCTTAATAGTGACGTAAAAACGCATTTCCATTTTGAGTATATTAATATTTAAAAGTAAACTTTTGATCAAACGTTTTTATGTGAAAAACTTACTACTTACCCCTACAATTAGGATCCATTTTAAAACAAAAATGAAACTTGTCTACTTCTACTAAGTTATAACAACAAAACCTTCGTAACGCATCCAAAAAAACTTACTAGAAAAAAATAATGCATTTGAGTTTGACGAATCACTGTCAAACAATAATAAAAGAATGTGACATTCTATCATAGCCAACTTGTTCTTTGAAAACATTATTCGACATTTGAATGACTTTTAGCCAAATATATAAAACTCCAAGTATTTCTTTTATGCCAATGAAATTAAAAAAACTACCAGTGTGCGACGCTTCGTTTGTTGGCAGTCATCATCAACTTTCTTTTTCCTGATGGGTGTCATATTGGATTTTTAGCCCACCAAATAGTACGTTTTATTCTGATTTTAGTGATGTATAATAACTTATGATTTGCTTATAACAAAATAATTCAATAAAAACTAATTTTACCTTAGTTGGCTTTGAGTTAATGAGACGTTTTATGAAGATTACTTGGTAGTACTTGTCACACGCAATTAGCTTGAACATACTTAGTCATAATGAGGAAAAACGAGGAAATATTATTTTAAGCTTCTTCACAAATTTGATATTAAGTTACTAATATGAGAGCAAGCCAACTGTAATCATTAAGCCAACCGCCCAACATAACTTTATTTAATAAAAACTTAACCAAAACATGGCTCCATTTGGTGTTTTTCAAAACCCAATATTAAATTATTTAAAATAAAGTTCCTAAAATGATGATCTTTCTCTTGGAAACATAAATGAGCGGTTTAAGTTAAAGATAAGGCTAACAAATCTGTTCTTCTCATTAACCTAAATAGTTCAGCAATGCTTAAATAATAATAACATTTTGTGCGGCGGTTTCTTTTCTAGATACATTTTTCATCATCATTTTTTTTCATCATTTTTTTTCATCATTTTCAATCCATCATCGAATACCTGGGGAAAAGTGGCAATAAAAAGATGCTTTTAGTTTTGGGATATCTCTTCAATTAAGGTTAGAAATAAATAAAAACATAAAATCAAATTTTCAGTTTTTTTCGGATATCTTCGGAAGCACTCGGAAGATTGAAATTTTTAAAACTGCATTTGGTTGAGATTTAAATTGCGCAACTTTGCCCCAATTTAAACTTTCTCGTATTTCTTATGGTTTCTGGGATCCCAATGGTGAGGGTCAAATTTGAATTACCCTTTATATTTGATCATCATCAGCATACAAATGATATTTACAGAAAGAAAGGGTATTTGTAAAATTAAAAGTATAAATGCTGTACAATAGAGATCCCAAGATTCTCCCCTGCGGCATTCTACTCAAAACTGTGTAAGTTATCAGAGACCTTATCACCTATTTGAACTGTTTGATGTCTATCAACAAGGAAAGATGCAAGAAGAGACAATGCTCTTTCTCCAAACCCTATAAATTTTAAAATTGCAATCATAGATTTATGATCTATTATGCCGAATGCTCTAGTATAATCCAGCAGTATGAGAACAGTAGCTAAATTTTTATCCTGAGCATCAACAATGTCGTCCACTATATCAGACAACGCGGTAGTACACCAGTAACTTTTACGAAAATCAGATGGCTTAGGGGGTATTACTTAGGGGTATTACACCACAAGTTGTCAGAAACGCAGCTATTTGGTAATACATCGCTTTTTCAAGAATTTTTGAAAATACTGGTAGTATTGATATCGACCTCAAGTCACTCATTTCTGTTGGATTATTTTTCTTTGGTAGAGGAATAACCTTAGCGTGTTTCCAATTTTTTGGAAAGTACGATTTCTTTAAACAAGAATTTATACTGTGTGTTAAGAAGGGTAATATTGTGGGACAACAGAAGTTTATAAGGGTGATATTCAAGTCATCTGTTCCAACCGATTTTGATTTAAGTGAAAACAAAACTCAAAGTCGATCTCCACAAAATATTTATTAAGTTCAAAAGGAAAGGAATGACACGCAGTCGTCTCCACAATACTTTATTTCGACCTTCAAAGGGTAAGGCCTGCTCTACTAGTTTCGGACACGGTTAGGTTAGGTTAGGTTAACACGGTGGTCCGGGGTGGAACCCACATAGGCCAGAGGCCCGTTGTGATGCCGTATGGGGTGGTTACCACCCCCACCATTATCGTGAAAACCAGTAGCTGCTGTTAATAAACTGCATGAGGCTTTTGATGCCAACCGACTGAAGATCGGATAGGTTGTCAAAAAGGGGCTGTCCCATAGCAGAAAATCTTTTTCTGGATAGGGCAGGGCAGTGACAGAGTAAGTGGACCATCGTCTCTTCCTCCTCCTCATCTCGACAGCTTCTGCAGAAGTCATTTTGTTCTAGGATTCCCATACGTGCAGCATGGCATCCTCCAAGCCAGTGTCCAGTAATGGCCGCAATCGCGTTTCCAATGGAGTTTCTGGAAAGAGATAAAATATCTTTAGTGCGTCGCAGGTTAAGCTCCGGCCATACCTGTCTTGACCAGGTGCAAGAACGCTCCTCCCGCCACCTAAGGTTGGTTAGGCGGAGTATTTCCTTCCGGAGGAGCGACCTTCGTTCAGCGATAGGTGCCCCTGGTATAGTATTAGCGGATATAGCCGCGAGCTTTGTACCAGCTCTTGCTAATTCGTCCGCCATGCAGTTGCCTGTTATGTCCCTGTGTCCGGGTACCCATACAACATTGACTCTTACTTTAGTCGCCAGCTCATTTATGGCTTCCCGGCATTGTATAGCCGCCTTTGAGGTCAGGTAGACCGAGTTTAGAGACTTGATGACAGCTTGGCTGTCACTTAGAATAGATATTTCATTAGACTCAAGTCCACTTTGAAGTACCCATTTGGCTGCTTCATTTATAGCTACCATTTCTGCCTGGAAAACACTACAGTATTCCGGCAACCGAAATGATAGATTGAGAGGTGGGGACTCTGAGAAGACTCCACTTCCTACTCTCCCCTCTAGTTTTGAGCCATCTGTATAAAAAAGCGTCCCATTTGGCTTAACTAAGTTCGCCGTCCATTTTTCTCTGGACGGAATGTCCACTGCGAAATTACGGTCGAACATCGGGGTGGGTTTCGTGTAGTCTGTGTTTATTAAGGTGAGATTAAATTCTTTCAGAATCTTGGAGTGGCCGTAGTTTACTTTAGGCCATCGTGAGACTGCATTGAGCCTGAGAGCAGCGCTGGCTGCGCACTCCTTTCCATATAGGTCTAATGGAGTTAGATGTAAGATCATTTCCAGGGCTTTTGTCGGGGTTGTCTTAAGACACCCCGTCGTGAGAACGGCAGCTAGTCGCTGTACTTTTCCCACCCTTTTTCGGTTAACCTCCTTGCATAGGGCTGGCCACCATACTAATGATCCATACATAAGTGTGGGTCTTACGACCGTCGTGTATAACCAATGAACAATGCTGGGTCTCAGCCCCCATTGTTTGCCAATGGTTCTTCTGCAGGTGTATATTAGTGTAAATATAAATGTAACAGATACACCCCTGTATCGACGATGCTCAACGTCTTGAACATTTTATCTGTTAAACAAGGGATTATGTTTGATGTTTATGTTTTTATATTTAAGATTAAAAATGGAATGATACCGCCATACATTTGCGATAGGATAAAAGTTTTTAAAGATGTACACCAATACAATACGAGAAACTGTTTTGATTTTATATTGAGTGATAAGTGTAAGAGCAGCCAAATGTTCAATTCTATTTTGTATGGTGGATTACAGGAATACAACAAGTTACCCAATGTGATTAAAGAGTGTGATATGGAAGTTTTTATGGGTCTAATTAGAAAACATGTTTTAGGATAGGTTATTTGTCGAATTATTAATTACTGTTTGTATTTTATTTTTATCTATTTTAACTTTGTGTGATTTGTTTTTATTTTTAATGTTTATTCCATGTAGCTTTTTATGCTAAATAAATATTATATTATTATTATTATTAAAAACTTGACCTGCTGCAGATATGTTCTATATGTTTGTTGAGACGAGTTACTCATTTTTTCTTTGTTTATTGGGTCTTCTGTCTCACACAAAAAAGGTTTGTTGGGAAAATGGAATTTCGCACTGCACCTGCTGCATTCTCAATCCTTGATGTATCTGTTGACACTGCATTCTTCTCCTCCTGATCAGCCAACGCCTACGCCCCAAAGTTAAGAAAACCGCTAATCCACCCGAATCCCAATATATTTACCCTATTACTACAGTTCAGAAGTGGGATTCGAGCAAGAACGAGAATTTGAGGAAAACCAAGCACGAAGACACGAGGTACTTTTACTATGTCTTCTGAAGATTCACCGCATAAGGCCCCACAGGTGTTGGGTTGTAATCAGCAACAGAGTAATAACTTTGAACGTTTTATTTTATGATAGGAAAATTAAATTAGACAGCCCGAAAAATTACACAACATCAACTTCAAACAAAACGGACTTGTACCATATTACAAAATGGTAATTTTACCTTTTTACAAACTAGACATAATTTTAACTCGTCTTATTTAAGATTAGTTATAACAAATTCTAACACCCTCTCCTAATCCTAAATAAGAATACTTATTATCTATTACAAGTACAAACAGATAAATCTAATCCAACATCGTATTACATTTAAAATTTTGAAATTTCACTTTATCTAAAGGTTTGGTTAAACTATCTGCAAGCTGCTCACTACTCGGACAATAAAACAATTTAACAATACCTTCAGATACCTTCTCATTAATAAAATGATACCGGACATCAATGTGCTTGCTGCGTTTGTTAAACTGTCCATTTTTAATTATAGTAATAGCACTTTGATTATCAACATGTAGATTTATATGGTTACGGTTTGGGCCTACTATACTCGAGTCAGATTGAAACCGATGCGCCGCAATATCTGGCCGGGCGCGTATTAAAGTAGGCCACAGTTAGAAAGCGCTACCTGGAATATTCTTGAATGGTCAAGGCAACCCGCGAAGCGTTTCGCGGTCATTCTAGAACGTGGTTTGTGAATATAAAAGAAGCGGCGTCGACGAGAGTTAGTAGATTAGTGGAGTAGTGAATTTGAGAACGCGGTAAAGTTTAAATAGTGAAATAGTTGTGGAATTGTAGTAGTGTTTTTAATAGCTGAGTTAATTATTGTACGGAGTGTTTTGAAGTGTAAATAAAGTTATTAATTGTTGAGTTAAACTGACTTTGTGTGAACCCACGGGAAAATCGTAACAATTGGTGTCAGAAGTGGGATCAGACTTTAGTGCGACGTGAATTTGAACTAAACTTCGGGTTAGAGACTTGTGTTCAGAACCGGACTAGAGATTTTTGGAACAGTGGTGTGTTAAAGTTATTTTATGCCAGTAACAAGACGTCAAAGTGCAAACATGGAGGCCCAAGTTGCAGCTATTATGGCAATGCTTGAAAAACAAGAAGAGATTCGACAACGAGACAAAGAAGAACAAGAAAGGATTCGAAAACAAAACAAGGAAGAACAAGAAAGGATTCGACAACGAGACAAAGAAGAACGACAACAAGACAAGGAAGAACAAGAAAGGATTCGACAACAAGACAAGGAAGAACAAGAAAGGATTCGACAACAAAACAAAGAAGAACAAGAAAGGATTCGAAAACAAAACAAGGAAGAACAAGAAAGGATTCGACAACAAGAAGAAAGAACGAGACAACAAGATATAGAAATGCGTCAAGAAGATAGAGAGCGGCAAGAAAGGCGTAACGTAGAAATATTGAACGTTCTAGCGGGGACCAAGACAGACATCCAAGAGTATGTAACCCATAGTCTCAATAAAATTCAGAACAATGTTCGGGAGGACATTAATAAAATTCAGAATGACGTCGAGATAAAGTTACGCGACTTAGAGCGGAAAATTGACAGCAGAGGAGCCAGCTCTACAGTGATCACCGGAAACGGGCTCAACAAGATCAAGCCTCCCACATACGACGGTCAAACTTCATGGGCAATGTACCAACTCCAATTTGAGGCCGCTGCAAATGCAAATGGATGGAGTAACAAGGAAATGGCTGTAGCACTAGTAGTGGCATTACGAGGACCTGCATTGGAGCTGTTACAGACGGTGCCTATCGCCCAACGAATCAACTATGAATCATTAGTAGCTGCATTAGAACGTCGTTATGGGGATCAACATAAGAAAGGACTGTATCGAACGCAATTAATGGCAAGACAGCAGAAAACTGGTGAAAATCTAGAAGAGTTTGAAACCGAAATTCGTCGCCTTGTGCATCTGGCTTACCCAGCCTTCCCGGATGAAATCCAAGAAGAACTTGTGGCACAGTATTTTGTAGATGGGATTCGAAATCTGGAGGTAAAGAAATGGCTGAAGATGTTCAAAGGGAGCAACAACAGCGAATTACTGGTTCGAGCGCTGGAAATTGAAGCTGCGTGCAATGACTTTCAGCCAGAGACTATTCAAGAGGAGAGAGAACCGCCAGCCGATCATGCTGCTACACCAATGAATAAAATTGAATCAATGTTCGGCCAAATAGTGCAACAAATGGCAGCATTAGGAAATGGTCAGTCCACACAGTTAGAACGGTCACGTCCGATCACGAGAGTGGAGTGTTATCGATGCGGACGTACGGGACACATTAGAAGGAATTGCAGACAGCGGTCTTGTTCTCCAAACCCACAGTGTCGACGAAATCAGGACATCAGAACAAATCACCGGAACTCCTCTGCTAAAAGAAACATTACATGTTATATTTGTGGACGTAAAGGACATTACCAATGGAATTGCAGACAGCAGTTTCGTTTACCGACCCCGCAGAACAGGCGTAACCAGGAGCGGAAAATGAAGAACCCGGAAGGACATTTACCGCGATATGTAGAGGATCGTCAAGCTTTGGATACTGACTTAAGGTATCGGAAAGGACAAATTCATAATGGTTGGAGGATTGGTCAAATCGCGATGGTGACAGATAAAGGGGCTACAAAAAGAATGAAGAGCTGCGTTTCTAAGGAGGACATAATAAAAGGACAGCGCTCAGACTCTGATTTGGAAGTAATCAGAAGATGGTTGGAGAAGGATTTGAAACCGGATTGGCAACAGATTTCCAGATATGGACCAACAGTAAGGGGTTACTGGTTGCAGTGGAATTCGCTTCGACTGCGAGATGACTTAATTACTCGCAAATGGGAAAGTCCAGACGGAAAACGCTTTGTTTACCAAACAATAGTGCCCAATTCCTGCAAAGAGAATGTGCTGCGAGAACTACATGACAGTCACGGAGGAGGACACTTTGGAGTAAACCAGACTTTGGCTAGAATAAGAGATCGATTTTACTGGATTAACTTCAGAAAGGACGTTGAGGAATGGTGTAAACGGTGTGACCGGTGTTCGTTACAGAAGGGATCCAGCACAATTCGGGAACTTGAGAGAGAGAAGATGAAACCAAACAACGACCGTATGAAGATGACACTGGACCACAGACCAACTGGTGGCAATTATAAGGAAGGTGATGCTGTGTGGATGTTTCAACCCAGGAGGAGCAAAGGATTAAGTCAAAGATGGCAACGACACTGGGAGGGACCTTACAATGTGGTAAAAAGGTTAAACGACGTCGCGTACAGAGTCCAACGCAGCCCCAAAGACAAGATAAAAATTGTCCATCTGGACAGACTCAAGAAATACCAGGGATTAGATGAAGCGGATCGGGACGATCAGCTTTAAGAGGGGGGCAGTGTTACGGTTTGGGCCTACTATACTCGAGTCAGATTGAAACCGATGCGCCGCAATATCTGGCCGGGCGCGTATTAAAGTAGGCCACAGTTAGAAAGCGCTACCTGGAATATTCTTGAATGGTCAAGGCAACCCGCGAAGCGTTTCGCGGTCATTCTAGAACGTGGTTTGTGAATATAAAAGAAGCGGCGTCGACGAGAGTTAGTAGATTAGTGGAGTAGTGAATTTGAGAACGCGGTAAAGTTTAAATAGTGAAATAGTTGTGGAATTGTAGTAGTGTTTTTAATAGCTGAGGTAATTATTGTACGGAGTGTTTTGAAGTGTAAATAAAGTTATTAATTGTTGAGTTAAACTGACTTTGTGTGAACCCACGGGAAAATCGTAACAATATTTATATTTACTCCCAAAAGCTCACCTATAACTGACTTTAAAAACAAAGCTTCTTTAATACACTCTGCAGCAGCTATATACTCTGCTTCAGTACTGGAAAGTGATACTATAGGTTGGCGTTTAGAACACCATGCCACAGGACCACCACAAAATTTTATGATATACCCTGTAGTGCTTTTCCTTGAGTATATATATCCTGCAAAATCTGAGTCACTATAAGCTAACAAATTTAAATCCTCACTATGACTTGTATATTGAATGCCCAAATTGATTGTTGAAACTAAATAACGCAAAATTCTTTTAATATTTCCTACGTCACGTTCTGAGGGTTTATCTAATTTCCTACTACAATATCCTACCGCATAAGATATGTCTGGCCTAGTTTTATTTGAAACATATAGTAATGTACCTACTAATTCTCTGTAAGGAAAAACTTTGTTCAAACAAGTATCATCAGTACTTGGATTATAAATCATAGGAGTACTAACTGGTTTCAGGTTTTCCAAACCAAAATCATCCAAGATTTCTGATATGTACTTACTTTGAGAAAGTTTAATAGAATCTTTGCCTTTGCAAATCTCAATACCTAAAAAGGAAGTTGGATTTTTACAGGACACTATCTCAAAATTAGTTGTTAATTTCTGAATCAAAATATTAATCTGTTCCTCATCATTTCCTAAAATTAGACCATCATCTACGTAAATCGCTAGAAATAAGGTAGAGGATTCATTTTTGAATATACATTGTTCACTTTTAAGGTGTATCAAACCAATTGATTTTAAAACAGAAGTAAAATGTTCATTCCACCTCATTGGACTTTGTTTAAGCCCATAAAATGCTTTTTTTAACAAACAGATTTTATTTTCACAATTTTATCTTTTAATTCGCTATGCAAAAAGGCCGTTTTGACATCGAATTTCCTAATTATTAAACTATTTTTAGCAGCTAAAGCAATCAAAATTCTTAACGGAGCTGTACTTATGACTGGACTAAACGTTTCCGTATAATCTATTCCCTGTTCTTGCTCAAATCCCCTAATTACTAGTCTAGCTTTATATTTATTATTTTCTTTAATTCGAAAAACCCATTTACTACTTAAAATCTTCTTACTTTTAGCCGCCTCTCTGTCCACATACATCTAAGTTTGATTTTTCTCTAATGACTCCTTCTCTTCATTTATTGCTTCAACCCATTTGTGCTTTTCAACCCCATTTATAGCTTCGTTTAATCGTTGAGGCTTCTTGATGATTCTTCCACTTCTTGTTTGAACATTATTTTCGATTTCTTCTTCGACATCAGAAACTTCTTCATTAGGTACATTTTCATTGCAGATTTCATCCATGACATTTTCAGGTAAATTTACATCTGAAGCAGGTTCCAGATGTTCAATCTCTTTATTTAGATTATCTTCCAGAAACACGTTTTTTTTAGTTGTGTTAAATTCTGGTCTAACCACTGGTTCTTTAAAGATAACATCTCTGGAAGTTACGATTTTTCTATTTTTATTGTCCCACAGGCGATAACTTCCTAAAGAGTATCCAACAAAAAGGTACTCATCACAACGATAATCAAGCTTCTTCGTTGGTCCCAGTCTTTTCGCATAAACTATGCATCCAAAGATTTGTAAATTTGTTAAATCAGGTTTTTTTCCATTCCACATTTCAATAGGAGTTTTATCAATAGTACTTGAAGGACTTCTATTTAACAAATAAGTTGCAGTGTATACAGCTTCACCCCAGAAAGCCTTGTCCAAGTTTGCCTCAAATATAAGAGCTCTAGCCTTTTCCATTATGGTTCGATTTAGCCTCTCAGATCGACCATTTTGCTGAGGAGAGTAGGGCCACTGTATAGTCTACAACTATACCTTTAGCTTTGCACCAATCCATGAAGTTTGGATTTTTATTTTCTCCTCCATTATCGCACCGTATTTTTGAGACTTTTAAATTTTGACAAGCTTCCACTTCGTGTATGTAGTTTTTAAGATTTTCAGCTGATTCACTCTTATGTCTCATTAGGTAAACTTGAGTGTAATGAGTGAAATCATCCATTATTGTCAAGAAATACCTATTGCCATCCCAGGTTTCTGGTTCAATTGGACCACACACATCACTATGTATCAGTTCTAATGGTCTTGTGGCTCTGGTCCTAGTGCTGTTAAAGGGTTTACGAGTTTGCTTAGACTGTAAGCAAACTACACAATCCTTTATCTTTTATATATATTATTACACATTCTACAGTATTTAAAATCATGCCCTTTGAAAAATCTTGTAGTTTTTTCATACTACCACTAAGGGCCTAATTTTTTATGCCACAAAACATTTTGATCCTTTCTTTCTGTCATTAAAAATGTTTCTTCAGTTGACAACTTAATACAATAAAGTCCACTACTGTCCTTTTGACCTTGCAACACTGGTAGTTTATTTTTAGAAACGACCCCATTGTTTTTTGTAAATATTACTTCACCACCATTTTCAGTAATTTTATTGACCGATAATAAGTTTTTGCTTAACTCCGGAACATACAACATATTTTCAAGAACACATTGATCTGTTTCAATGAATCCTTTACCCTCTGATGTTATAGATGAATTCTTCTTGGCTACTAAAACATCTGAACAATCTGCTTGTAATGAAGTGAACAGATATTTATTGCTTGTCATATGCGATGAAGCTCCAGAGTCAATGAAGAAAGTTGCTGTATTTGATTCTAAATCCATATCTTCACATAGAAAAGCTATTTTGCTTTGAGTTTCCTGTCGACTTTGATCTTGGCTTTGTCTGTTTCGGAAGTAACAATTGCTTTCTATATGATTTGTTTTTTTACATATTTTACATGACCTTTTGTCACAATAACGAGCAATATGTCCTTCCTTGCCACATTTAAAACATTTTCCTCCAAATCTTGTTTTATTCTTATTTACTGGTTGTTGTAGCTGAGCTTTAAAAACCATACCTTCGGGTTCGCATTGTTTCTTCTGTCTTTCTTCTTCTCCAATCAGTCTGTTTGAGAGATTTTCAAGGGTTTTATCACCTTGTGAAGTGGATTCCCAAGCCGTAGCAAAATTTCTAAACTGATCAGGTAATGTTGCAAGTATTTTAGATACCAACATACTGTCTGGGATATCTTGTCCAAGTACTCTCAGCCTACATGCCAAGTTTTCAATTTTGCTAATGTGCATTAAAATGTCACTTCCAAAATTGTTGCATCCAATAACATTTTTCGTCTTCTGTTTGTTTCTAGTGATGAGCGAAATATAACGAACTGTGATTTAATCACTGATATTTAAAAATCACTGATCACGACTGCTACCAAAAGTATCGCAAAAGCGTGACGTGAATAACGTGATTACGATTACAGTTTTCTGATTTTTCCAAGTTCCCATCTCAAAGTTGCGACTTACTAAAACGCGGTTTTTGCTATAAAGTCGATTATCGAATACCATCGTAAGACTTAACACGAGCCGCAAGCGACATCGCGCCTTATTAACAGCACGTACATCGAGCTATGGCTGGAAGATGATCTTTATTTCTTGTAGCCGAAATCGTGAATGCCTGAATGTCGTGATCACGTCACACTATTAAATCACTGATATCAAAATATAACGGTAACAATTAACGTTGTGATTTAAATATCACGGTATCGCTCATCACTATTTGTTTCTCATATATTTTTTTAAGCTTGTCGTACATTTCTTTAGAACTTTTACAGTTAAAAATATGCATTAGTTGCTTCTTATCTATGACTGTTATTATTATTTTCTGAGCTCGGGCGTCTTTCCTTTCAAAATCTGCTTTTTCCTTATCATCTGCCAGATCTTCCATTTTCTTTATTCCTGACACAATTTCCCATAATCCATGTGCCTTAAACAGGATTGTGACTTGAAATTTCCAAATTTGATATGTTTCACTATTTGTTAATCTCTCAATCTGAGAAACGTCTTCCTCCGTCATTTTAGTTTTTAATTTTATGCCTTTATGACCACGACCAAACACCAGGTCCAAATTTTATTTTTACTGAAGACCTCTGTAACACTATCTTCAAAATCACTTCCGCAGCTTAACGAACTCTGGGCCCATAACCTGTTGGGTTGTAATCAGCAACAGAGTAATAACTTTGAACGTTTTATTTTATGATAGGAAAATTAAATTAGACAGCCCGAAAAATTACACAACATCAACTTCAAACAAAACTAACTTGTACCATATTACAAAAAGGTAATTTTACCTTTTTACAAACTAGACATAATTTTAACTCGTCTTATTTAAGATTAGTTATAACAAATTCTAACAACAGGAGCCTTCTGGAAATGCCGGAGCAGTGTTAATAGACGACATTGTACAGGCAACAGTTAGAGCCATGATTAGTTATGAAGAAATCAGGGCTAGTAGAGGCCAAGTTAACCTTGAAGGACAGGGAAATCCCGAGCAACAAGCAAATGAAGGAAGGAAAAGGTACTCGAACGCTGAAATAGCTATGTTACTACCGGAATTTAGTGGACAAGGCCAAGATATTGAAACCTGGTTACAACGTGTGGAAACTGTGGAGTTAACTTATGAAGTCCCGCCCAAGGTGTGTCTGATGACCTTAATAGTTGTTGGGAAGTTTACAGATCAAGCCAAGACGTGGTACCATTCAAAGCCAGAATACGTACTGTTAGACTGGCAAGGCCTAAAATATGAGATGAGAAGAATGTTTAACTTTAAACATTTTAGGGATTTTTGATGGGTCTGTTATGATTAATAATTTGGATATTCCCATAATTTTTCATGTTGTCAGTGACGATACAATGTCACAACCTGCGATTATTGGTCGTGATTTCACATCTCTAGAAAACTTTCAAATTACTTTAGGTAGAAATGTTATGGTTGAGTACATTTCTAATGGAAAATCTTCAGAATTGTCTGAATCACTTAATCTTGACCAAGCTTTAGATAATTTTGAGCAAGAGCTACTTTTAATTGATTATGACGTTAATCTTGGTGATTCCTTGAAAATAAACCCAAATTTACCTTCTGATGTTATTCACACTGTAGAAACTCAGTTTTTAAATGAATATTTACAGGCTCCCAGACCTGAGAGACCCAATGTTGCTTTTGAAATGCGAATTGGTTTAAAAAATGATCAACCTGTTTCTTGTAGACCTAGGAATGTTACTCCGTGTGCTGCATATTTTCCAATATATCAGGGACCAACGACAAGAATTTGTCGTTAAATTTATTTGCTATAACACAAGGATCACCCGCTATATCAGTCTCAAGCCAACACTGAGTTTTCCCCAATATCTCATTACAAATTGACCACATACATTTATTTTTATTGTCAGAAGATTCTATTTGTTTTTTATAACTATCCGCTCTTGATGTTAATAAAATGTTGTCATATTCCTTTTTTTACAGTGATATACTGAGGTTTAAATCTTATATCATGTCTTGACAGCTGAAGTAGCAAATCTAGCTTGCACTCATTTAATTCATCCGATTTGTAGAATGTTTTGCACTTATTTCTGCTTTTATTTGTTACTAATTTCTGAGGAAAGCATTGATTAAACAGGATTGTAAATTCCGACAAAAATAAGTTCCATTGCTCATCGATGGTTTTGTAACGAAGTTACTAATTTTTCGCTGATTTAGTTAAAATACGCGTGACCTTCACTGCTGGGTGCTAGACCGAGGCCGTCGTGGCGTCGATTCTATCGGGACCGTCCGGGGCCGTTCAAAATGGTTCGGTGGGCGCTGAGAGTGGGTACCGCCACTAACAGCCCCCACCGTGGGATTTGTGTATAAAAGAAGGCCCCGAGCCGGAAAATAGGGATTCTTCGATCATCAAAAGATCGAAACCAGCCAGCTAAGCCGATCCGTGCCGACCGTTATCTCTTATCTCCGCGAATTTGTAAGTAAAAAATAGACACATACCGACCGTCCGGTATTTGTTCTGTTTGCTGTTTAAAACCCGTACCGTTAACTATAGTTATTTTAATAGACTGTAAATTGGGGCATTTTTAGTATTTTCCCGGGGTTTCCGTTTGGGGGATTTTCAGTATTTCTCCGGGGATTTTCATTTGGGGCATTTGCTATATTTGTCCGGGGATTTTTCATTTGGGGCATTCACTAAATTTGTCCGGGGATTTTCATTTGAGGCATTTGCTATATTTTTCCGGGGTTTTCTGTTAGAGGGTATTTCTGGTGAAACGGCGCCGGCTTCAGTTACTTTGTTTGTGAAACAGTCAGGTAATCCTTCTGGTCCTGTTCCTGTTTGTTGAACACCGGGGAAACGGTGTAGCAAGCGGGAACGGTGAAACCTGTGACTCGTTTGCTTAGCTCCGGGGAAACGGAGCAGTAAACGGGTTTGGGGATACTGGAGGGATTAGCGGCTGTGTGACTGGCAACGCCACGAGACTTCAAACCTCTGTTGCATGCTTGGGGAAACAGTGTGCAACGGAGGCTCTATTTGTCGAACCCCGGGGAATCGGGGAGAGGCACCTAGAAGTTAGGTCGAGTGACGGGAACACCGCTGGTCACGTAATTGGGCCTCATTGGGTTTTGGAACGAATTCCGGCGCCGAATAGTCAGTTTTACATAACCGTACCGTACCGCCGTTCTTTCACCGTGTCACAGTCAGTTTTAATCTACCGTAGTCAGGCTAATCAGTAGTGAAGGGTCCGTAGGTAGTTTTCATTATCGTTACACGCTTTCCCCGTACCACCGTATAAGGTAATTTCCGTTTCATTGGGTATTCGTTACCGTGAGTATTTACTGTAAGTATTGAGAGCCGTAATACAGTGCAATTAGTGAAAACAGTTGTTTTAATTTTGTTTTCTTCCCGAACCCTTTGGAACTTTTCTCCAGCTGTCTAAAGGCTACCCAGGTACCGCAAAGTGGACCTTCAGCCACTATAAATAACGAAGGTGGCGCCCGAGGCAACGTAACCGAAGAAAACCGCGAGAAAAGCGCTACAAATTTGGCGCCCGAGCAGGGACCGATTTTTTTTTTTCCCCTTTATTATAGACTGTTTTCTTTTGCCGGTTTTCTTTAGCTGAAGAGAAATGGACGAGGAAGGCTACAGCGGAGACAGGGCCGCTGGTGGAGTGACCGAGGGTCGAGACAGCGACAACATGGAGTTGTCAGTAGTACCGGGACCGACTGACGTGAGGGTGAGTTGGATTTACGGGTTGAAAAAGGAAGAGTTGCAGGGTCAACTCAGTAAGTTTTGCCTGGATGTGACTGGGACCGTGGAAATGTTGCGTAGACGACTGGTGCGTTACATGCGTGAGGGTGTGGCAACACCGTCCCCACACTTGCAACAGTTTGCGTTTCCTGCAGTACCGGTTGTTGGGTTTCCAAACCACCCACTGTCACCGCCAACCACTACCGCCGTAACGTCGACGACCACCCGGTATGTTACGACTGTTACAGGTACTTCTGTGGTGACAACGCCTCCTGTCACTATGACAGGCTTGCCAGCCGTCACGTTTGCCCTGCCGCCGACCGTTCACTCACCGCCCGCCGTTTCTGGATGCCCGTTTACCACCGTACCGCCGCCGACTGCCCATGTGCAAGTACACAACTGGAAAGTGTACTTTGATGGCCGAAACGACCCCGTTGCATTTGTGGAGCGTGTCCAAGAGCTCTGTGACGCTCAAGGCATTTCCATGGACGTTTTATTGCCACATATGCCTGATTTGTTACAGGGTGAGGCCGCTTTGTGGTTCCGTAACAACAGAGGAAGTTGGCGATCCTGGGGGCAGTTTCTGGCTGATTTTCGCAGCTTCTACTTCCCCATAAATTATGCCGAAGATTTGGAGCTGGAAATCAGTCGGCGACGTCAGCGACCGAATGAATCGGCTGGTGCGTATATAACTGAGCTGCAGACGTTAATCCGCCGTCATGGGGGAATTAGCCCGGAAGAAGAGCTGAGGTGGCTCTATCGTAATTTGTTGCCGGAGTACCGACAACAAATCCGTCGGGGCGATTTTTCGGATCGCACCAGCTTTGCCCGATCGGTTCGAGAAACCGAACTATTGTTCAAGGAGCTGCACTCACCGCCGCCGCCTATAATTCCCGCCTCCGTACCGTCGTCACGGCCTTTCTCAGGGCCCCGAAATTTTACTAACACCCGTCAATTTACAGAAAATCAAGCAAACCGGACAATTAGGCCAACGACAGTGCCGCCAGCTAGACCATCCACTGGGACCGAAGAACGAGCCGGACCAAGCCAACAGGCTACGGATAACGGCCCTCAATGCTGGAACTGCGGTCAAAAAGGCCATTACCGTTCGGCCTGCAGAAACCAGGCAAGGCTGTTTTGCTCCCGTTGTGGCAAGGCCGATGTATTGAGCCGGGATTGCACCTGCCGGACGGGAAACTAGATCGGTGTTGCATTGCAGCAAGGTCCGTCCAGCACCGTCAAACCGAAACCTTGCCTGTCCGTACAAAAGAAGATTGCCGTCCGCACCTGCCTGTTACAATTTTAGAAACACCGTTTAGGGCATTAATAGATACCGGAGCAGCTCATTCTTTCATAGGTGACGCCGTTAGGGAGTTGTGTGTTGCTAAACGTTCGCAACAGATCACCCCGCACACCAGTTCCGCTCAAGTTGCTAGTGGAGGCGTGGTCAAGATCACCGAAGCTTTCCGGCTTACCGTCTCTATTAATGATCTTAGTTTGCAGGCAGATCTGAGCTATTTGCCAAATCTCACTTCCGACGTTGTGTTTGGCATGGATTTGTTAAAACAACATGCTTTTCAGATTGATCTAAGCACCAGTCAGGTTACCGTGGTACCGCTGCCTCTTCCATGCAGTCCGTTGGGTCTTACCGCACCGCCGAAACTGTTGCTAACCGCCGATGAAGAGGACCGACTTCAGAACTTTTTGGCCGCCGAACTACCCGGTTTTGAGTCAATAGAGGGCACAACACCGCTGATTTACCACCACATTAACTTGACACAAAGCGACCCCATAAAACAAAGATACCACCCCCGCAATCCGAAAATGCAGGAAGTGATCAACACAGAGGTTGATCGGATGCTGGAAGAGGGCGTTATTGAGCCTTCCATGAGCCCTTGGAGCTCGCCGGTGGTGATTGTCAAGAAAAAGGATGGTAAGCACCGGTTCTGTATCGATTTTCAGAAAGTGAACTCTGTGTCTCGTCCGGATGCGTACCCGTTGCCGTTTATCAACGCAATACTAGACAAGCTGCGCAGAGCCAGATACATTTCTAGTATAGACTTGAAACAGGGTTATTGGCAAGTACCGTTGACGGAAGAAAGTAAACCGATTACCGCGTTTACCGTACCGGGTAGAGGCCTGTTCCAGTTCCGAGTAATGCCGTTTGGTCTTCATTCCGCCCCCGCCACCTTTCAGCGCCTAATGGACCGTGTGATCGGGCCTGAGTTAGAGCCGTACTGTTTCGCCTATTTAGATGATATAATAGTACTGGGCGAGACATTTAACGAGCATTTACACTTTTTAAAACAGGTGTTTGACCGTCTACGAGCCGCCAACCTGAAACTGAATCCAGAGAAGTGTCAATTCGGGCGCCGGTCGCTCCGATATTTGGGTCACTTTGTCACATCCGAGGGAATCCGCACTGACCCGGAAAAGGTCTCGGCAATACTCAGTTTACCGCCGCCGACTAACGTGAGGGGCGTCCGAAGATTTCTGGGAATTGCATCGTGGTACCGCCGTTTTGTGGAAAATTTCTCACAATTAGCCGCCCCGTTGAACCACCTGTTAAAGAAAAACGTACGCTGGCAGTGGCAACAGCAGGCTGCATTTGAACAGTTAAAAATCCGGCTTACAGAGGCTCCCGTATTAACATGTCCTGACTTTACCAAGCCGTTTATTTTACAGACTGACGCCTCCGACGCTGGGTTAGGGGCAGCTCTAATTCAGCATGACACCGATGGTGACCATGTCATAGCGTACGCCAGCCGTAGTCTGTCCGCCGCCGAAAAGAAGTACTCCGTGACTGAAAAAGAGTGTCTGGCCATAGTTTGGGGCACCGAAAAGATGAGACCGTACTTAGAGGGCTACCGGTTTACCGTGATGACTGACCACCAGTCGCTCCGCTGGTTACACTCCTTAAAGAGCCCGTCCGGCCGTTTGGCTCGATGGAGTGTGTATTTGCAACAGTTTGACTTCGAAATTAAATACCGTAAGGGAATACTTAATAAGGTAGCCGATGCTTTGTCTAGGAGTCCGGTAGGCAGGCCTGAAGACGATGTGGACCCCGTTTCCGCTCTCGAAGACTTCGTACCTTGTCCTTGGTACAGTTCGAAGAAAACCGCCGTGGAAAAGAACCCCGAAGCTTTTCCGGATTTTTGTGTGCGCAATGGCCGTCTCTATCGACATTTCTGGGACATGACCGACTTGACTGAGAACGAAATGGCCGATCCATGGAAGGTTTGCGTGCCTAAAGATGCTCGAAGAGCTGTACTGGATGAAAACCACTCTCAACCGACCGCCGGCCATCAGGGCATAGCCAAGACAATAGCCCGCATTGCCCGCCGCTATTATTGGCCAGGGATGTTCCGAGATACCGCTCGGTTCGTCCGGAATTGCTCTGTTTGTCAGCGATTTAAGGGTGAATCCCAGAAACCGCCTGGAAAGATGCAACCGTCCCGCAACTGTCAACCGTGGGAAACCGTTAGCACTGACCTAGTGGGGCCGTTACCGAGGTCCTCTAAGGGTAACTCTTATTTGGTTGTGTTTCAGGATAGGTTTACAAAGTGGGTCCAGTGCAAAGCCATCCGCAAAGCTACCGCCAAGGCCGTCAGTCAAGCTTTACACGAGGAAGTCTTAATGCGCTTTGGGTGTCCGAAAACCGTAATTTCCGACAACGGGACCCAGTTTACTGGTAAACTGTTCCGTGGTTTACTGAAGGAAATGGGAATAAACCACCGTCTGACTCCGCCGTACACACCGCAAGCAAACCCGGTAGAGCGTACAAATAAAACTTTGAAAACTATGGTGGCTTCCTTTTGTGAGGAAAACCACAGAAAGTGGGATGTTTATCTTACAGATTTGGTTTTCGCCGTGAACACGTCCCGGCATGAGTCTACAGGGTTTACTCCGGCTTTTCTGAACTTTGGCCGAGAGTTGGAGCCGCCCGCTGCATTGTCCCGTCCGCCCGTCACCGACCTTACAAACGACCGCCCGCCCGTCACCGACCTTACAAACGACCGCCCGCCCGTCACCGAACTTACAAACGACCGCCCGCCCGCCGAAACCGACTACCAAGGCTATACCGAACATCTCCGAAAGCTTGCTGAAGTTTATGAGTTGGTCCGAGTTAATCTGGGCCGAGCTTTCTCCGCTCAGAGCCGTAACTACAATTTGCGCCGACGAGAATGGAGATGTAAAGTTGGGGACCGAGTTATGAAACGGGAAAATCCGTTGTCATCCGCCGACAAGGGTTTTGCTGCAAAGTTAGCCCCGAAGTTTTCCGGACCGTACTTGGTAAAACGAGTTGTGTCACCGGTGGTGTACGACTTAAGGGATGAGAACGGAAAATGGTACCGCCGTATACATATCAAGGACTTAAAACCATTAAGTTCTGCGGAGGTGATGTATTAATGTACCGTAGAGTTCCGGGGGTTGTAATTGGGGTTGTGCCGTTTTTTTTTGTATCGTCTAGTGATTATGTGGGCAGGTAATGTGCCGAAATACCCGTATTTTACGACTATGTTTACAGAGAATGTCTCCGCCGCCGTCAAAGCGCCCCTGTCTCGAGCAGTTTCCCCACCTTCGGGATTGGCCAGAGGAGCTGCTCGAGTTCCTCGGCGATTTAGGGGAGCCGGACAACCGGGTGTTCGCCCCGCCATCGCGACCGTCACCGCCGACCGTACCGCCACCCCCGCCGCCGTCGACCGACCTGTTTGGCCCGCCGACGCCGCCGCCGTCTGTGCCGTCCCCGTTTGCCTCGCCTCGAACGCCGCCGCTGCCCTGTCTGTCCCCGATGCCGCCCTTATTGTCTCCAATACCGCCGTCGCCACCACTGCCGCCGACATGGAGGTTAATACCCGTCACTCTGCCGCCCCCAACACCCGGCCTGTCGGCGGCCGAAATCCTGCTGGCCCGGTATGGCGGTCGGGCACCGCGCGTCGGAGAGGCTTGGCCAGATCACCAGGTTGCGGACTTTGCCGGAGTATATCCGGACCCGAGGGACTGGCCACCCGATCTTGTGGCGGCGTTGGGAGGGAGGTTTTCGGCGTCCAGCGGGCGCCGCCGTGTCCTGTTGACCAACTCCACAGGGGCGCGGGTGCGCGTGGCGCTGCCTAGGCGGTCGCAGGCACCGCCGTAGGGCGCCGGGAAGGGAGAAAACAGTTGGTAACACCGTAAAAGTAGAAAGGGGGTAACAAGTATTGTGGGGGTAGATTGTGTTGTCTGTTCGTTTGTTTCGGGGGTTCAGTACCGACAATTTTTTTTTTTTCTTTTCTTCTCTTACTAGCCGATATGAGCGACAGTGACGCGTCGTCCGATGTTTTGGTGGTGGTCCCAACGGGAGGTGACCCCTTTTATCGGGAGGTGGACCGCCACGCACCGTCGCCGCCGCCCCCGAGCCGACCTGAGACGCCAGTGGCAATCCGACGCCTCCGAGAGGAGACCAGGTGGATGGAGGACCACCGGGTAACGGTGCACCCAGACTCGTGCTGGAGGTGCGGTCACCGGGGGCATTACCGGACTGAGTGCCAACTGTCGCCTCTGCTGTTTTGCTCGCAGTGTGGGAGGCTGGGTGTCACCACCCGTCGATGCTGCCCACAGCCGCTGCCGCCACCGCGACCTTCGCGCTCCCGCATGTCGCCCGCCGATCCGTCTCCTGTCCGCCGCCGATCCTCGTCCCGGGGTTGCCCACGGTGTGGGTGCCCCGAGAGACGCCACCGTCTAGTCGATTAGTTTTAGATTAGGTTAAGTTAGGTTAAGCTTTAATTACCGTTAGAGTTTCTTTAGTTATAACAATGACGTCACACGTGACCACAGCGGTAACTTGCTATTGAAGATAGTTAGCTGACTAGGTTACTGTAAATCTGTGATAATCAGATGTAACAATGCTTATTTTGAAATTAAAATACTAATCAAAAGCCAGTGACCTATAAAGCATATTGCAAATTCTGAGACGTTATGCAGGAATACCCAGTATTAATAAATAAAGAAGAAAAACAGTGAAAACTCTTAAAACAGTTATTTTTGTTATTCAGGCACAGCTCAACGCCGCATTTCTCACACTTCGTTCTTGTAAAGCCTTTACAAATGGGATTCTTGCATTTCATTTTTGAATCCTGAAGAACAGGCCAATGACCGGTTTGATCTGTTCTCACTTCTTTGGGAGGAATATGTTTGGTTGGGCCACTTTTTCGTTTTGCTGAAATCTCTAGTTTTAGGTTGCTTGGTCTGCCACGTTTGCATGACGATTACTTCAGGTGGCATAACTGATAAGCGATTTCGGCTCGGAACTCAGCTTGATTGAGGAGTTTATCAGATCGTCCGTTTTCACAATGAACTCGTTTATAAAGCAGCCACGCATTTACCATGCTCATGTCAGTTAGGTGGTAAAAAAGTCTCATATACCATTTTCTACTTTTTAGACTTATTTTGTATCTACCCATCAAACTGTCTAACAAATCTACGCCTTCCATGTGCCTGTTATATTCTTCTATTTCTTTTGCTTGCGATCAAACCTTTTGATGGACGAAACAGGATTTTTCCCAGCAAATGATGAAAGGAGAGTGACATACTTATTATCTTTCCATATTAGAGACGATATATCTACTCCATCAACTGTGGTTACATATTCATGACTGGTGCCACGAGGAGCTTTCTTGAGTGAGCATTCTGATGGCAGCTTACAGTTTGGCAACCTATTTCTGCGTATAGTACCCAATGAATACAGGGTGTTCCACGACGAAAGACATCGATTGATATTGGAAAAAATATAAATAGGAGAGTTTTGAAAATTTGGCAGGATACTGATGTGGGCATGCCCAATCTAACTAAAATACTTTCAAGATGGTTGCACTTCCGTTTATACCGGAAGTCGATCACAACTTTCTTATTTTAAATAGAACACCTTATATATTATTACATATTTGGATTCCTCACAAAATTCTGACCAACTTTTGTGTACAATGCCCTATGCCTATCTCTAGCCGTTTTCGAAATATTTGATGTTTTTCCAAAAAAGTGACAGTTGCAACGCTCAACATCTTTTTGTACCCTGTCAAATGCGTATTTTATTTTGCAATGAAACTTTGGGTTATTGTAAATAAAGGATCGTTTTATTAAACTGAGGGTGCGTAATGTATCATTTGTATACAGGGTCGTCAAAAAAAAATGATAAACTTGCCACTAAAAAAAATGAAAAATCTCATGTTTTTTAAATAGAAACCCACATTTTTTATGACGGAATCATTTTGAGCATTAAAAATTACTATACGTTTCAATTTACTTGCCTATACCTAAATCCAACCCATTTCGTTTTATTTGAGAATAAACATTTTTTTTTATTATGCTGCACGGTTGGGATTATCTGGTGTTCTAGTTGGTCATGCTTTTGACACACATGATATTGGAGACCTGCAGAGCATGTTAATAACATTAGTTTTGAGTGTTTTGACAACAGCAAATATACCGTAGCGGTTACGTTATTCAAACCAAGATTCCTTAAATCTGTTAATTATTTACGGAGAATGTGATAAAGTTGTGAGTAGAACGTGTGAGGTGTTTTCCGCTCGTTATCCAAAAAAAACCAAAGCCATCATCAAAAGCTGTCAAGCAAATAATTTAATATTTTAAGAATACGGGATCTGTGAAGATAAAAGCTATTAAAATAAAACCAATCCTTAATAATACAAATGTAGAAATTGCAATTTTGGGCTATTTTGTTGCAAATCGAACTTCGTCAATAAGACAAGTTTCCGTAGAATCAGGCATATCCTAAAGCTCAATTCAAAGGATCCTGAAGAAACGTAAATTTCACCAGTTTTCATTTGAATTAGTGCAACACTTAAAAAGAGGTTGAATTTCCGAAGAGAGTGGTTTTTAGTGAGTTTTTGCTGACTAGTCACTATGGAGAAGAATTGTTTTTGAATAATATTATTTAGAGCGACGAGGCCAAATTCACTAAAAATGGAATGTTCAATAGACATAATTCACACTACTGGTGTGATAAATCCACACGTAATTAGAGAGAGAAATTTTCAAGAAATCTGGAGTTTTATGAATAAAAAATGTTTATTCTCAAATAAAACGAAATGGGTTGGATTTAGGTATAGGCAAGTAAATTGAAACGTATATTAATTTTTAATGCTCAAAATGATTCCGTCATAAAAAATGTGGGTTTCTATTTAAAAAACTTGAGATTTTTCATTTTTTTTAGTGGCAAGTTTATGATTTTTTTATGATGACCCTGTATACAAATGAGTCATTACGCACCCTCAGTTTAATAAAACGATCCTTTATTTACAATAACCCAAAGTTTCATTGCAAAATAAATTATGATTTTGACAGAGTACAAAAATATGTTGAGCGTTGCAACTGTCACTTTTTTGGAAAAACATCAAATATTTCGAAAACGGCTAGAGATAGGCATAGGGCATTGTACACAAAAGTTGGTCAGAATTTTGTGAGGAATCCAAATATGTAATAATATATAGGGTGTTCTATTTAAAATAAGAAAGTTGTGATCGACTTCCGGTATAAACGGAAGTGCAACCATCTTGAAAATATTTTAGTTAGATTGGGCATGCCCACATCAGTATCCTGCCAAATTTTCAAAACTCTCCTATTTATACTTTTTCCAATATCAATCGATGTCTTTCGTCGTGGGACACCCTGTATATGCCTTGCCTTGCAAGGTAAGTCATAAGATAAGATATAATTTATAATTTTTTTGTCTTGGTATTATTCGAGCTAGTCGCAACACTATATTTGAGGTTGCACCAAAATTTGGTTCACCTTCATTTAGTTGCTCAAATTTTTCTTGGTCAGTATAAATCTCAAACTTATACGCAAATCCGGACACTCCAGATAAAACAAATAGTTTGAAACCCCACTTGTGAGGTTTCATCGGCATGTACTGTTTTATACCAGGTGTCCAAGAGCACCTTGGACATAGGAGATTAACATGGGAAAACGGTTTTGATTTTTTTGCGCCTGTACGGTTCATTTGATTGAAAAATCGTATTAATGAAAGTTGTAGTACCTATCACGGACTAGTTTTCTGCATTTTTTTCAGATCTGTAACTTGAGCCTTTTTGTCGTAAAACACGAACAAAAATGCGAAAATTTAAACTTTTTACCTGCACTGTATAAGCGGTTGTCGAGCAACCGTACCAACAACAATGACCTGTTTACCCGTTGCTCGACAACCGCCTATACAGTGCAATCAAATGAACCGTACAGGGGCAAAAAAAATCAAAACCGTTTTCCCATGTTAATCTCCTATGTCCAGGGTGCTCTTGGACACCTGGTATAGTGTCGAACTTTGGTGGAGCACATCTGCTCGTCGATACTCAGATGCTCTTCCATAGCAACCGTTGAGAATTTTTTATTGAGATGATCAATGAGAGGCCTTATCTTGAAAAGACTATAATGTCCTGGTTGATCCCGAGGTATGAAAGTTTGATTATTGTTCAAATGTAAAAACTGCCTGATTTTTTCAAATTTGTTCACAGGCATACAGTCTGCTATGTTAGAAAATCTTAGATTTTTACTCCAAAAAGACCTAGTGTTAGGCATATGAACTAGTGACTATATATTATGATTCCAAGATATTATGTCCAGTTCTGTAAAAAAAGGGGGCCCCTCAGGTTTCTTCTGTACCGTATATAAGTTTGTTTCCTGTACAATTTTCTCTAGAAGATCATTTGAAAAAATATAAGCAAAAAAATCAAATGGTGCTTCCAATTCCCCTATATCGGCAGCAAGTCTTGTGTCTCCATTGAAGCGCAACGGGTCATCATCATTTAGTTGCAGAGATTTTTGTTTCCACAAAATATTCTTATTTGTAGGTATTTTATTTGTGAATTGTTTACCTTGTAAAACAGATAAAGGTAAATTGTCTTCTTCGTCGCTAACTTGCTCTTCTTCAGATTCCATTTCTGTGCGGCGCTTCTCTTTACTAGAATGTTCTTCATCATTCATTGGAAGGGCAAAGTCCGAAATACCAGAAGGACCCTCCCCTGCATCAATTTCATCATCTTCGCTATCATCCAATTCATCATCGCTTTCTAAACCTGTGAAGTTATCCCAGTATTCAATCAGGTCTCTTTCTGACAAGAGTTTATTATTTTTGCTCATCCTAAAATAAATAAAACAACACTTGTAATGTTCACCACCTAATGCATAATGTCGCCAATTGGCATCAAAACAAAATATTTTTTTTGTTCTAAAACGTAAGCACCAAACTAATTACTTATTATCATACCGTGAAATACAAACCTAGATTACAATTTTTCCAAGTGTCGCTACAAGAAAATTATAGCATAAATACTATGCCAACGATAAACTGGTTGAAAAAGTTTATACGCAACTGGCAATAAACGGTTTGCATTGTGGCGGTCGCTATGCCTTTCCCTGACCACCTGGAGCCAACCTTGTCCACCGGTAGTTCCACGGCATCACAAACGAATGGATTTACATACTTATATGGAACGTAGCCAATTGGATACAGCATGCAATAAACCAAAATTTCTTGTCCAGTATGTTGTATGTATTTAATTAGAGGTATGTTGCCAAATGGCAACTAGATGCATTTAAGGGTTAAGTTTTCAGTCAGTTGTGTTCCTAATTCAAAATTACTAAATTATTTATTTATACTTCACGCTATTCACTTCACTTTAAAATTTATCAAGTAATTTATATATTATAGGTACTTTATATTTATTTTTATTTACTTGCTTGGGTTTATAACTTATAAAAAATTAAACAAAACGAAACGAACATTGGTATGGGTTGCTGCAGCTCATTCTTCAGGGCAAAATATTTGGCCATAAAGACTCAGCACGGAGAAGAAACTCTTGGCTTCAAAACCTCAGACAATGGTTTGCCTTAACCACTACTGAACTGTTCCGTGCAGCAGCCAATAAAGTCAGAATAGCCATGCTAGTCGCCAGCATCCGAACCGGATAGGCACTGCAAGAAGAAGAACAAATTAAACTTTTTTTTAATATCATTGTTGTAGATGACCAAGACTAAGAGAAGGACCAAAAGTGAGCCCCCATGATATTAAAGGACATTTGAACATCCAAAGACTTATTTGTCAATGATGACACCATTCCGGATATTGCAAGATGGATTCATTAATTAATAGATTTTTTGAAGTTTCAAAACAAGTGAAGAAACCATTATTGTGCTCGATGGAAGCACCCTTCTTTAACTCGGTCGTTGTTTTAATAGAGTGTTTAATCTTATAGGTTAGGTTAGGTTAGGTTAGGTTAGGCAATGGGCTTTGCATAATTTTAAAACGTGATATTTTTCTTCCGAATTTAGATGATCGAGTCGGAGTTTTGATGTGTCCAATTTAGGTTCTGATGCCATATTATCGTCGAAATTGCTTAAATCTATATTTTCAGTTTTTGAAATATCGAAACTTTCTACTTTAATAGGTTCAGAGAAATCAATTGTCGCTGGTGAAATGCCGCTGTTTAAAACTGTGGTTAACGCATAACCATCTTTTGCAACTGTCAACGATTCTGGAATTTCACAGCTGTTAATTTTTTGGTAAGGAACTATCACATTACCATTTGCAACCGTAGTTTTTATCTTAATTACTTGCTCCATGCGGGGACTTACAGTAATAAAACAATTTACAGAATTTGTTTGATGAAATTGAATTTGGATACTTGCAAAAGGGGTTTTTAAACGTTTTGTATTATAGTTAATGTTGGCTTGCAAATATTTTAAGTTATCTAATCCTAACAAACCGTCGGACGCATGATGAACTTTAAAAAGGACTAGTAGTAGAACTTTAAATCTTGGTAATTTGGTAAATTAAATATTTTTGAAGTTGGCAACAGTGCACTAAACTCGTGGTTTGATTTTTGGAAAACTGTACTTACTACAAATGGGTCGTTAGATATTCGATCAGGATAAATTGCCTTTACTACGTCAGGATTCATGAAAGATCTGGTTGATCCTGAGTCAATGAGTATCTTTAAGTTATGTTCAGGGAATATTATATATGATAACTCGCTGTTAGAATCTAGGTTAAAGGATATAATTTGGGGTTTAGTTGGTGGTGTTATTCAGTGTCGTTGTCGCTTTCGAAAAGTTGGTGAAAATTTCCTTCTTGCTGAAGGGACTGTTGGAACAGATTCCTCAGGCATAGTTTCTTGAAAAACTTCATTTTTGGTTTGTTCATTGACGGTTCCGTCAAGATAATATGTACTTTGATTTTCACTTTGGTAATTAGATGGACATTGATCGTATGTAGGGTCTAATTAGGTATTGTATACATCTTCAATGACTGGCATATTATAATGTTACGATTTTCCCGTGGGTTCACACAAAGTCAGTTTAACTCAACAATTAATAACTTTATTTACACCAAAACACTCCGTACAATAATTAACACAGTTACTAAAAAAACACTACTACAATTCCACAAGTATTCCACTATTTAAAGTTTACCGCGTTCCCAAATTCACTACTACACTACCCTCTCTCTCGTCGACGCCGCTTCTTTTATATTCACAAACCACGTTCTAGAATGACCGCGAAACGCTTCGCGGGTTGCCTTGACCATTCAAGAATCTTCCAGGTAGCGCTTCCTAACTGTGGCCTACTTTAATACGCGCCCGGCCAGATATTGCGGCGCATCGGTTTCATCCCGAAGCGAGCGCTCGTTAAGAAGTATCGAGCATAGTAGGCCCAGACCGTAACACTGCCCCCCTCTTAAAGCTGATCGTCCCGATCCGCTTCATCTAGTCCCTGGTATTTCTTGAGTCTGTCCAGATGGACAATTTTCATCTTGCCTTTGGGGCTGCGTTGGACTCTGTACGCGACGTCATTTAACCTTTTTACCACATGGTAAGGTCCCTCCCAGTGTCGTTGCCATCTTTGACTTAATCCTTTGCTCCTCCTGGGTTGAAACATCCACACAGCATCACCTTCCTTATAATTGCCACCAGTTGGTCTGTGGTCCAGTGTCATCTTCATACGGTTGTTGTTTGGTTTCATCTTCTCTCTCTCAATTTCCCGAATTGTGATGGATCCCTTCTGTAACGAACACTGGTCACACCGTTTACACCATTCCTCAACGTCCTTTCTGAAGTTAATCCAGTAAAATCGATCTCTTATTCTAGCCAAAGTCTGGTTTACTCCAAAGTGTCCTCCTCCGCGACTGTCATGTAGTTCTCGCAGCACATTCTCTTTGCAGGAATTGGGCACTATTGTTTGGTAAACAAAGCGTTTTCCGTCTGGACTTTCCCATTTGCGAGTAATTAAGTCATCTCGCAGTCGAAGCGAATTCCACTGCAACCAGTAACCCCTTACTGTTGGTCCATATCTGGAAATCTGTTGCCAATCCGGTTTCAAATCCTTCTCCAACCATCTTCTGATTACTTCCAAATCAGAGTCTGAGCGCTGCCCTTTTATTATGTCTTCCTTAGAAACGCTGCTCTTCATTCTTGTTGTAGCCTCTTTATCTGTCACCATCGCGATTTGACCAATCCTCCAACCATTATTAATTTGTCCTTTCCGGTACCTTAAGTCACTATCCAAAGCTTGACGATCCTCTACGTATCGCGGTAAATGTCCTTCCGGGTTCCTCATTTCCTGCTTCTGGTTACGCCAGTTCTGCGGGGTCGGTAAACGAGACAGCTGTCTGCAATTCCATTGGTAATGTCCTTTACGTCCACAAATATAACATGTAATGTTTCTTTTAACAGAGGAATTCCGGTGATTTGTTCTAATGTCCTGATTTCGTCGGCACTGTGAGTTTGGAGAACAAGACCGCTGTCTGCAATTCCTTCTATAGTGTCCTTTGCGTCCACATCGATAACATTCCACTCTAGTGATCGGACGTGACCGTTCTAACTGTCTGGACTGACCATTTCCTAATGCTGCCATTTGTTGCACTAATTGGCCTACCATTGCTTTAATTTCATCTATTAATGTAGCAGCATGATCGGCTGGCGGTACTCTTTCCTCTCGAATAGGCTCTGGCTTTAAATCATTGCACGCAGCTTCAATTTCCAGCGCTCGAATCAGTAATTCGCTGTTGTTGCTCCCTTTGAACATCTTCAGCCATTTCTTTACCTCCGGATCTCGAATCCCATCTACAAAATACTGTGCCACAAGTTCTTCTTGGATTTCATCCGGGACGGCTGGGTAAGCCAGATGCACAAGGCGACGAATTTCGGTTTCAAACTCTTCTAGATTTTCACCAGTTTTCTGCTGTCTTGCCATTAATTGCGTTCGATACAGTCCTTTCTTATGTTGATCCCCATAACGACGTTCTAATGCAGCTACTAATGCTTCATAGTTGCTTCGTTGGGCGATAGGCAGAGTCTGTAACAGCTCCAATGCAGGTCCTCGTAATGCCACCACCAGTGCTACAGCCATTTCCTCGTTACTCCATCGATTTGCATTTGCAGCGGCCTCAAATTGGAGTTGGTACATTGCCCATGAAGTTTGACCATAGTATGTGGGAGGCTTGATCTTGTTGAGCCCGTTTCGGGTGATCACTGTAGAGCTGGCTCCTCTGCTGTCAATTTTCCGCTCTAAGTCGCGTAGCTTTATCTCTACATCATTCTGAATTTTATTTATGTCCTCCCGAACATCGTTCTGAATTTTATTAATGTCCTCCCGAACATCATTCTGAATTTTATTGAGACTATGGGTTACATACTCTTGGATTTCTGTCTTGATCCCCGCTAGAACGTTCAATATTTCTACGTTACGCTTTTCATGCCGCTCTCTGTCTTCTTTGTCTTGTTGTCGAATTCTTTCTTCTTGTTGTCGAATCCTTTCTTGTTCTTCCTTGTTTCGTTTTCGAATCTTTTCTTGTTCTTCTTTGTCTTGTTGTCGAAATCTTTCTTCTTGTTTTCGAATCCTTTCTTCTTGTTGTCGAATTCTTTCTTCTTGTTGTCGAATCCTTTCTTGTTCTTCCTTGTTTTGTTTTCGAATCTTTTCCATAATAGCTGCAAGTTGGGCCTCCATGTTTGCACTTTGACGTCTTGTTATTGGCATAAAATAAATTTAACACACCACTGTTCCGAAAATCTCTAGTCCGGTTCTGAACACAAGTCTTTAACCCGAAGTTTAGCTCAAATTCACGTCGCACTAAAGTCTGATCGCACTTCTGACACCAATTGTTACGATTTTCCCGTGGGTTCACACAAAGTCAGTTTAACTCAACAATTAATAACTTTATTTACACCAAAACACTCCGTACAATAATTAACACAGCTACTAAAAAAACACTACTACAATTCCACAAGTATTCCACTATTTAAACTTTACCGCGTTCCCAAATTCACTACTACACTACCCTCTCTCTCGTCGACGCCGCTTCTTTTATATTCACAAACCACGTTCTAGAATGACCGCGAAACGCTTGGCGGGTTGCCTTGACCATTCAAGAATCTTCCAGGTAGCGCTTCCTAACTGTGGCCTACTTTAATACGCGCCCGACCAGATATTGCGGCGCACCGGTTTCATCCCGAAGCGAGCGCTCGCTTCGGAACCCGAAACGCTTTTATGAAATACGATATAAAATTTAACGATCAAGTAGCAAAGTTTTCACACATTCGCCAGTGGTACAAACTTGACCAACAAAGAAAGTTTCGAAAAATTCGCCAAGCCTATTTATATTTAAATGATCACAATCGACTCAAAATTAAACTGTTGCCAGTGCCATTGAGTCCATGATAGCTTCTGGTAGTTCTGGTTGCTCAGGCGGCTTTTTGCCTCCGGAGGCCATGCACACTGCTCAATTTTTACACGACATGGATAACTTGTTTGATTCCCTTAATGGAAACAGTTCTAGAGGTGAAATGGGAAAAACTTATCGAAGATGTCTGTCTAAAAATTCTCCGCATCTCAGGTTATGGGACGAATTGTTACCAAAAATTAATAGTTGGATTTTTATAAATGGCGAAACCAAGAAAAATAAAATGCCATTTAAAAACGGGTGGCTGACAACACTAAATGCGATAAAAAGGCTATGGAGAGTTTGTCAAGAATTGGGATTTTATTTTTTAAGGACAAGGGCGTTAAATCAAGTCTTACTAGAAAATAGTTTTGCAGGTATTAGACATTTTGGAGCACAAAACACAAATCCTAATGCTTACCAGTTCATTTCCTCATTTAAAACTACAATGCTGAACAATTTAATTACCCCCCAATGCAACCGCAATTATGAAAGTGATGAAAACGCTATTTTAGATAACTTGCAAAACTTTTTGGAATCAGATGCCACCATAGTTCCGTTAATAGATCTCGAACCAAATGAGTTACTGTCTATAAATATTCCTGATTTCCCTGCAGATTCAGCATTGCAGAACAACACACTGTTTCCTATGTTGCTGGGTATTTAGTAAAAAAACTGAAATCTTGTAATACATGTGAAGTGTGTGCAGCAAATTTAACGACAGACCTGTTGGGTTCAGAACATTTATTTTACTTACCTTGGGACACATAATTACTTTTGTATTGCCTAAATATGGATATATATCGCATTTGTCCAAAAAAGTTAACTTACCTTTAAAAGAACATATCACTTTCAGCTGGTATACTTGTGACGAACATTTTTAAATTTAATAACAAGTAAATTCTTATCTGTTTCGACCAAACTTATAATTCGCAAATACTACGATGACATATATAGAAAATTCCAAAAAGATAGATCAAAAAAAAATTAGAAGCAAAGAAAATGAGTAAATTCAAACATTTATGATTCATATATTTTAATAATATTATGTGATATAACTAACTGCAATTGTACCTTGGCTGTTACTTATTAACGAAAAAACGTTTTTATTTTATAGTATCTAGTCATGTGTTACTTTTTGATGTAAAATAAGTTTCTATCTATGTGATTTGTATAATTTATTTCAAATATGTGATACTATGTAGTATGTATTACCCCCTTAATGTTGGATTTTGTTTCCTATTTCTACACATTATGAAAATATTACGTGTTTAAATGTTTAGACTGTTATTTTATTTAAAAAAGTGTTTCATGTTTTTTTTTTTAAAGAACTAGGTACCTTTTTAAGTTAAGCTTTGTTCTATTTTATTAGATATCTTGTGTCTTTGTTTTTTGACAAATTAAAAATTATTTAAACATTAACTACAAATTAATGGTTTAAATTAATGTTACTAATTATTTAATATTTGTTGCACATCAAAGTCTTTATTTTTACCCCTTAAGATTATTTATTGTTTTAATTTCTGCTTATTTGTGTGGAAAGCTAATTGTTCCACTTGCTATTGCTGCTGGTTCTTGATTCACTTCTTTCGTTTCGGATTTCGTTCGGATGCTATTAATCGACAACTTTTAACTGGTATGATTCATTTATTAGACAAAATACTAGGTAAATAAATGAAATACGATTAACAAACGTTGAGAATAAAGATTATTTTTTACACGCTTTTTTTTGTTGTTGTCGCTACAGAGTACGGTTAAGTTCACACCGTCGCTCCACAAGTTTGTTTTTTAGGGTTAGATCCAAACACTGACACTTCACTTCTTATGAATATTTTCGGCGTTAACATCGCCCCCGCCTTGAAAGGCTCCTCTTTCAAACTCGACTGGAAGTTTGCATAATTTGGCTACAGGCCTCTTGAGGACTCCTCCCGCAGTCCTTACGGTGACTACTCTTGTGATTCCATCAGTGCCGGGATGAAGAGAAACTATCCGTCCCAATGCCCATTTTAAAGGTGGTTTGTCTTCGATAATCACAACCAGGTCATTGATAGCAATAGGGCAAACCCTTTTGGTCCATTTGTTGCGACATTGCAATTCGGTTAGGTATTCGGTGGACCATCGCCTCCAAAAGTGTTGTTGAAGTTGCTGTATACGTTGATAATGATTCAGACGGCTTTCACGAACATCGTGTAAATTGACATCTGGTGCAGCCATTAATGGTCGGCCAATTAAAAAGTGAGCCGGAGTTATGGGAGTCAGGTCGTTGGGGTCGTTAGAGAGGGGGAACAAAGGACGTGAGTTTAAGACTGCTTCTATCTGTACGAGCAGAGTATAAAATTGCTCATAAGTGAGTATCGCGTTTCCTGCTACGCGCAGTAGGTGTGATTTAGCGGACTTTACTCCCGCCTCCCACAATCCGCCAAAATGAGGCCCGCGAGGTGGAATAAAACACCAAGAAATTCTTTCGTTTTCCAGAATTTCAGTAAGAGCAGAGCCGTTTTTATTAAAAAAGGCTGCTAAACGCTTCAATTCTGCGCTTGCACCAACAAAATTAGTGCCATTGTCCGAGTGCATTTTACATGGTTTTCCACGTCTCCAAACAAAACGCCTCAGAGCCTTTGGAGAGTAGAAGGCTTCCGTTGTAAAGTCCGAAACAAGTTTGAGATGTATTGCCTTAGTGGCAAAACAGACAAAAACACTAATGTAAGCCTTACTAACCTTACATCCTCGACCATTTCGGTCTTTTATGAGAAACGGACCGGCGTAGTCTCCGGCTGTATTATAAAATAGTGGTGCTGGTTCAATGCGCTCTGAAGGTAAATTACCCATGACAGGTGTCAAGTTTTTTGGCCGCGCTCGATAACATCTTATACACTTGTGAATGGTTTATCGGGTTAAACTTCGACCTAATAACGGCCAGTAACTCTGACGTACTGATGAAAGTGTAAGTTGTGGCCCACTATGAAGTAGTCGGATATGTTCACGTTCAAAAAGCATTTTTGTAATCCGATGCTTCGAACTAAGAATAATAGGATGTTTTTTAGCATATTTAAGATTCGCATTGGCCAATCTACCACCTACTCTTAGTGTACCCTGATGATCTAAAAACGGACTAAGTGGCATTAACTTGCTTTTAGGATTGATGTCATTGCCGGAGGCTAGTGCAACTATTTCTTCACCGAAAGTTTGCTTTTGAGAAAGACCTGCCAAAACCAGTGAAGCTTCTTTAATTTCAGTTGCCCGCAAACATCCGAAGGTTCTATCTATCTTTTGTTTTGAACAGTTCCTTATGAACCTAATACAGCAGGCAATTACACGTTCTAATTTGGTCAAAGATGAATATCGCGTAAAATCTATGCTATCAGTTACTAAGTTTATGTTGAGTAAGATTGCAACCTTACGCAACTCAGGTAAATCACGAGCAGTAGGAAGAGTTTGAGGCCAATGTTCTTCTGACAGTAAAAGCCAGTTGGGTCCCTCCCAATAAGTATTGAGAAATAAAAGCTCTTGACAACTAATGCCACGTGAAACACAATCGGCTGGATTATCTGCTGTTGGTACATGACGCCAGCTGCTAACCTGGGTAAGTTCTAAAATCATAGAGATTCGATTTGCCACAAAAACTTGCAGTTGATTTGGCTCCATGCGAAGCCAACCTAAGACGATGGTGGAATCAGTCCACAACACGATTCTGTCGATGGATATGTCGAGTGAATTAAGTATTTTAGTGACTAGATTTGCCAAAAGAAGAGCACCATTTAATTCAAGTCTAGGAATGCTTTGAGTTTTAAGGGGGGGTTATTCCATGACTTTAAGTACACACACGCTCCATATGCTTGAGAAGAGGCGTCACAAAACCCGTGTATTTCATTACGAATTACGTTTCTACAAGTAATTTGTCTGGGTATTTTCAAGTTATTTAATTATGTTAGTTAATTATTTTATAAGTATGAAGGTTGTCACGAAAGTTTAGCCATCTTGTATGTAGAGGCTGCGTTAAAGAATGATCCCAGTCCAACTTTTCTAACCAAATGTCCCGTAACAACAATTTTGCTCTAATAATACAAGGGCTCAAGAGTCCCAAAGGGTCAAATATTTGTGATATTTCGGAAAGAACATGACGCTTGGTGACATTCTTGCTAAACTTGTTAGTGATATTATAAAAAAAGTAATCATCATGGCCGTTCCAAAACATACCCAGGGTTTTAGTATTTTCATTGTTGCCAAAATCAATGATCTCTCTTTGATCTCCAGTCTGAAATCCCTGAGAAACGCGAATAGAATTGCTAGCCCACTTTCTTAAATGAAAGCCTGCCTTTGAAAGAATGACAGATATCTCGTTAGCCAGAAGAATGGGTTCTTCTTCTGTGTCGGCGCCCATGAGTAAGTCGTCTACATAAAAGTTCCGCTTAATGATTTTTGAAGCCTTAGGATGACTTACTTCAGTTTCTATTCCTAGTTGAAACAAACACCTGATTGCCAAGAAGGCAGCGGACGCGGTTCCCTATGTTACAGTATTCAACTCGTAAACTCCAATAGGCTCGTCCGAGTTGTCTCTCCAAAGTATGTGCTGTAATGGTATCTGCTCCTTTACTACTCGACACATTCTATACATTTTTTCGTCAGCATACTACTATAGTATGCTGACGAAAACTGATTAGAACGGAAAATAAATCAGATTGTATAGTAGGACCAACCAGCTGTAAATCATTGTGACTGATTCCGCTACTACTAGGACATGAAGCGTCGAAGACCACTCGAAGCTTAGTTGTTGAACTCCTTTCCTTAACCACTCCATGATGAGGCATATAATAATTGTAATTGCCTAGATGGGGACTATCAACCTTACTCATATGACCTAACGTTTGATATTCGGTGATAAACGTATGATATTCTTGTTTAAAGTGATCGTCCCTGAGATCTACGCTCTAAGTTTATGAAACGCTTTTTAGCGGTTTCAAACGAGTCTCCTAATCTACCAGGGTCATCTTTGAGAGGTATAGTAGCTAAAAAATGTCCGTCTTTGTCTCGTTTAAAGGTATTTTGAAAATGTACTTCACAAAGTTTCTCATTCTGGGAAAGCGGCTTTGAAGTTTCTACTTCCTCTAGTTCCCAAAAACGAGTTAACCCTTTGTCAATATCGATGCTCCTGCTTAAATTGCATTGAACTAAGTTAGTGCTAATTGAAGCTATTTGTCCAGCTACTATCCACCCGAGTTTTGTCTTTTGTAAATACGGCCCTGAATTTCCTAATTTGATCTGTCCAACACAAATTAAGTCCCAAAAACAATCTGCACCTAAAAGCATGTCTATGGATCTGGATACACTAAACTGTGGATCTGCTAATTTAATGTTATTAGGTATTTGTAATATGCTTGGGTCTATTCGAAAGTTTGGTAGGCATCCTGTTATGTGGGGCACTACCAAACATGAAGTTTTCGTAGAAAAGTTGCTTATTTGTGATTGTACAAGAAAACTTGCTTTACCTGATACTTTTGACTCGCTTCCATTCAAACCACCAACACGTATATTTACTGGTTCACAAGAAATCCCTAATTTGTTTAAAACATTCAATGTTACAAAACTGCTTTGTGAGCCTGCTGTAACATAGTTAGTTGAAGTTGTAATAGTTCATTGACATGCATAGCTAAGTATTCTTATTAATCGTATTGCATCAATCGGTTCGCTATTATAAGTATTTTATGTATACACAGCAACCTATATTATATTGTATGAGTAGGCATAATAGAGTACGATAAATATAAGCGATTTATTCAGCAAATATATATTGAATACAGGGAACTTGCCGGAGTATCATTTACTACCTTTACACTGCATCAAGAAGTGCTCGAAGTGTTACTGGATGGTTATTTCGATCAAAGACTTGAACCAAAACAGTGGAAAGAAAAACTTGATTACATTGTGCCAGCAGATTAGTTGTTAAATTTACATTGTTTTCTGTACAATCTATTCTATTATTTTCACAAACAAGCTCGACGCCCATACTGGCTGGATTCAAGTTACTAGAAGTTGGGATTGGCTCTTTTTCAATGTGTAAAAGTGTATGATGACGCCCCTTACAAATTCTACATGAACTGGCGACACATTGCTTGATAATGTGGTTACTTCGTAGGCAGTTAAAGCAAAGACGTATCTTAATAGCTTGATCATTTCGTTCCTTAACTGTTAGCTGCACAAATTTACTGCAATCTTGAATGTAATGATTTTCTTTACAAAATGAACATACATTTTGCTGCTTATGTCGGTCTTTGTTTAACTGCATACGATTTGCATAAGTTTTCTTAAATGAATCACTACTAGCTGAAACATGTTTACTTGATTCTAAAGTTTCCAACAAATCACTGCGCTTTTTGAGAAAAAGAAAAAATTGCTTCTAAGTCAGCATTTGGCAATAATGCCTTTTCAGTTTCCCAATATCTCAAGGTCACATCATCCAACTTTGAAAAAAGACTTGTCATTATTAAATCTGCTGCATATTAAATCCCAAGCAACATCATAGTTATCTGTTGAAAACTCTAAACTAGCTATAATTTCTGCTACACGTTGCCCTATGAATGCCCTTAGATAGTGAAACTTGTGAATGGGAGGCAAAGAATCATTCAAGTGTATTAATGAGTTAAAAGTATCTATAAACTCAATCCATTTATCATATTCACCATTAAAGGTGGAAATATGAATAGGAGGTAACTTTAGATGGTTTAAATTTGAGCTTAGATTAATATTGTTTAGAGAACCTGAACAAATTGAAACAGCACCATCCACATTCTTAGTTAAATTCTGTTTATGCAAGGTTTTAGCTCGGCTATACAAGTTATGATATTTGGAGTCAAATGATTCACGTTCACTGAGCTGTGTATCTAAGCCATTTTCATCACACAACTCCTCTATCTGAGATTGAATGTCTTCAAACTCATCTAAGATGCTTACAAAGCGTTCAACGCGTGACTCTAGTTGTTCAACCTCAAACTCATCGGTTATCTTTCGATCTGCATACTTTGTTTCTAGTTGAACTAGAAAATGGTCAACTTTGCTTTTACTGAAGCCCTTTTCCTAAATAATGTTTCAATTGCCGCCATTTTATGTTTATAGGAGACACTAGATTCCACCACACCTACTGTTTTCTGATTGTTTTAAAGCTTAGATTACACGTTTAGGTATAGATGGCTAAAATACGATTTGTTTATACTCCTACACATAAAAACAGCCACTAAGTAGCGGTTAAATAGGAAAATGGAACAGACTCACGTTTAACTTGACTAATATTTGGCTGTCGAAGGACCAAAATGTTTTGATTTCTGCTTATTTGTGTGGAAAGCTAATTGTTCCAACACACTTGCTATTGCTGCTGGTTCTTGATTCACTTCTTTCGTTTCGGATGCTATTAATCGACAACTTTTAACTGGTATGATTCATTTATTAGACAAAATACTAGGTAAATAAATGAAATTCGTTTAACAAACGTTGAGAATAATAGCTATTTATGTAACCAGTTACAAAAAGATCGATTTTGTGTAACGAATAAATGTTTGTAGGGCGAGCGCAGCGAGGTCCTACAATTTGAAATCAAAACACATTTACGTTCTTTGAAGGAAATGTATTGAAACAAATGTAACAGATACAAAACACTTAAAACACAGTTGAGTGTGGAACACACTATAACTAACGTAAATGGTCTGGCATACAAGGACGAAACTTTGGCCTAAGTATGCCATGGATGGGAATTAAACTGCGTAGCTTTATTATACTAAAAACTAAAATACAAATATTGAGATATATATTTTATCTTAGAAACTTGATAACACGAAAAAACTAACAAAAAAAAAACGTCTTACCCTACTGAGATCTTTACAATCACAGAACATTTGCCTAGCCATATGAAGACTAGATCCAACTTACAAACTATTTGAGAAATAGCCGAATAATATTAAACCTAATAGGAACTGTTCAGTAGTAGTAAGCATGAGATATGCGATATCTGAGGACGTGGCAACTGCGCAAGACAGTCTCCACGCATTACCGAGACAAGCCACACGGCGCATTTTTCGTTCTTAAATAAATCAGTTAAAAACCAGTTCAGGGGTGTTTTTAACCACCAATTCTTCACCTAAAATCATTATACCACAACTATTTACATGGTCCTTCGAGCAAAATATCTATAACGGTTGAAGAATCTAGTGAAATCACAAAAATCAAAGTAAAATTCGATGTACGACGGCCATTGACGAACATCGGATCCAGCTAGCAACACAGAAGGTCGGCGACGGCGACGCGACGTGACGAAGTTACAATCGTCCAACTGAACTAAAATCACAAACACAGCACCGCACATAAGCAGAAACGGCAACGACGATCAGCCAGACGTATGGTTCGACAACACCGTTGAAACTACGCAGGAAAATATTCCGTCTTGGATGCAATCGCCGAGTTCACAAACTAAATAGCGAAGCAGGGCCGATTCACACGGAATTCAAGGTTAGGTTATTCGCTATTGAGGGTAAGTGTGGCCGTATAATTGTGAATAGCTTACTATTTTATACACATTCTCATTTTATCACACAAATCAAATTAAGAAATACCTTTATTTTTATCTTAATTGTTAATTTCTCAAATAAATCATGGAACGCACTGTAGATGAAGAGTTAAACAAATTAAAATCTCTTCGCCGTATAAACATCGCTCAAATTAATCGTTTTGAAACTTTTTTAAATAATATTTCAAGTACAGATAACAAAATCGAAGAAATCAAGATTCGACTGCAAAAGCTAGACGATGAGTGGTATGCCTTTCAGAAAATTCAGTGCGAAATTGAATTAAATTCAGTTGATAATTTAGATAGCGAACTTGAAGAGAGACAGTTATTTGAAGACAAATATTTCAGTTTAACTTCTTTAGCACGTACTTTAGTAGAAGATTTTCAAGCGGGAACAAAAGTAGAACAGAAAGTTGAAATTAGTCATGACAATGTAAATGTAAAACTTCCTCTTATAAATTTACCTAACTTCTTTGGTACTTATGAAGGGTGGTTACCATTTCGAGAAGGGTTTACTGCTTTGGTACTCAGAAATGAATCGCTAAATAACGTACAAAAATTCTATTATTTGCTTTCATGTTTAAAGGGCGATTCCATGCAAGTAATTCAATCTTTAGAAGTAACAGATAATAACTTTCCTGTAGCTTGGAAATTGTTACAAGAACGTTATGAAAATCACAGAGTAATTGTTCACTCGCATGTAAAAGGAATTTTTGAACTTCCAACTATGACTAAAGAAAATCACAGTGTTTTAAGAAAAATCATTGATACATTTCAAAAGCACTTTCGATCGCTTCAATCTTTGGGGCAACCGGTCGAACAGTGGGATACACTTTTGATTTATATTATAAATAATAAATTAGATTTTCATTCTAGAAAAGAATGGGAAAGTTCAATTAAAACAAATGAGGTTCCAAATTTATCAACCTTTATCGATTTTCTAAAAAATAAAGCTCAATTACTAGAGACATTAAACACAAAAGAACATAAAAATATATCAATTTCACACGAAAAACCTATAAAATGTAATCACGTTACCACCACTGAAAACAATCACACACATGTACACTCAGATCGATCCAGCATAAAATGTAATTATTGCAAAGATTTACATTTTACTTTCAAATGCGAAAAATTGTTGAGCATTGATCCAAAGCATCGTTATGCTGAGTTAAAGAAACACAAAATTTGTAGTAACTGCTTGAGATTGGGGCATTATGTGGATTCTTGCAGAAGCGAACGAACATGTTTAAAATGCAAGAAAAAACACAATACTATTTTACATGTAGAGAATTGGATCTCGCCCGGAAACCAATTGCCCAAAGATCAAGAAGCTTTGAATCAAAATGCTAACACAATCACACATGAAGAAAACACAACAAATTATCATGAAAATGCATCACTACATTCAAATACGCAAAACACACAAATTTTGCTGTCTACAACACAAATGTATCTAAAGGATGTAACAGGCCAATTAATAAAATGTAGAGGTCTTTTAGATTCTGGATCTCAGTCTAACTTTATCACCGAAAGGTTATTTAAAAAATTAAATCTAAACTCTACAAAAATAAATTTGCCAGTTGCGGGTATAAATCACTCAATCACCAGTATTACTCACAGAGCCTTGGTACAACTTTCATCTCTCGATTTAACCTATTCAGTTGATCTTCCTTTTCTTGTGATTCCAAATATAACTGGAAATATTCCTCAAAGTCCTTTTGATCCACGGATTCTAAAACTTCCTACCGATGTGGTTATATCTGATGAAAGCTATTACAAACCAGGTGAAATCGACGTATTACTAGGTAATCAAATATTTTTCTCACTTCTCAAAGCTGAACGTCTTGAAATTGGAGACAATTTGCCCATTATTTTACAAAACACCAAATTAGGTTGGATCATAGCTGGTCCTCTTAGTCCTACTTACTATTGGGGTCCAACTTGTTCTGTCGCAACACTAATGAACAAAGATCTTATAAAAGATCAGCTAGAGAAATTTTGGCATATCGAAAACGTTTCGACAGATCACACTAAATTCTCAAATGAGGAATTAGAATGCGAAGTAGATTTTCGCGAGCACTTTTATAGAAACGAAGAAGGACGATGCGTTGTTAAAATGCCATTAAAGTCCAATTACACTCAACTAGGAGAGTCTTTCTCAATTGCTCTCAAACGATTTAACTTAGTAGAATCAAAATTATCAAAAAACCCAAAATTACATCAACAATACAGCGATTTTCTTCAAGAATACGAGAACTTAGGCCATATGACCCCGATAACTTCTCAATCCTTTAAAACAAAAGAAATTTGTAATTACTTACCTCACCACGCTGTCGTCAGAGAATCTAGTTCTACTACTAAGCTTCGTGTTGTATTTGACGCTTCGTCAAAGACATCGTCAGGACTATCCCTGAATGATGTTTTAAAGGTTGGACCGTCGATTCAAGACGATCTGTTTAGCATTATAATTCGAATGCGCACTTATAATGTAGTTTTGACGGCTGACATCACAAAAATGTACAGACAAATTTTAATCGATGAATCACAAAGAAACTTACAAAGAATAATTTGGAGAAAGAACCCTCAAGACCCTTTGATTCACTATCAACTAAACACGATAACTTACGGGACCGCTAGTGCTTCATTTTTAGCAACCAGATGCTTGCATGAAATTGGTATTCAAGCTAAAGATGAAGAACCGTCGGTGAGTGAAATCATTTTGAAAGATTTTTACATGGATGATCTTATCTGCGGAGCTCCAGACATAAATACAGCCAAGGAAATCAAATTCAAAATAGAAAATCTGTTAAACCAGGCTGGTTTACCATTAAGAAAATGGTTATCTAACAGATCAGAAATTTTCGATAATTGTTCTGAAAGTTCTTCACAATCTCATTATCTAATTTCGGCTGATAACGAAGTAAAAACTTTAGGTATTATCTGGAATCCTAATAGCGACGTTTTTAACTTTAGTTTAAAAAGTTATGATCAATCAAACTCTTTAACTAAACGAGAAATATTATCTTACATAGCAACTATATTCGACCCTCTGGGTGTGATAAGTCCTAGTGTCGTAATTCCGAAGATATTTCTTCAAAAATTATGGAAGTGCGAAATTGGATGGGACGAGCCAATATCAACAAAAATGGCTTCTGAATGGCAAGAAATAGTAACAAGTTTTTCTAACATTAATTCAATAAACATTTCTAGACCAGTATTTCCACAAAACACCATTTTAATTACTTTACATGGTT
The DNA here is from genome assembly GCF_016097725.1 of Ips typographus. Taxonomy (NCBI): domain Eukaryota; kingdom Metazoa; phylum Arthropoda; class Insecta; order Coleoptera; family Curculionidae; genus Ips; species Ips typographus. The sequence goes on along the minus strand of NC_138433.1, from coordinate 9,949,615 downwards.
TCAGTGACGCTTCCGAAGTGGCCTTCGGAGCATGCATTTATGCTGTTGCTACAGATAACACAGGAAACATTTCATCAAATCTGCTTTGCTCTAAATCACGTTTGGCTCCTGTTAAAGTTGTAACTCTACCTAGGTTGGAGTTATGCGCTGCGCTATTACTTGCTGAGCTTATGAGTAAAATAAAATCAACACTAAGAATACAAATTCAGCGCACTTATTATTGGACAGACTCAAGTATTGTTTTGTCATGGTTGAACGCTTCTCCCGACAAATGGAAGATATTCGTGGCTTATAGAGTAGCAAGTATTCAAGCTCTTACCGAGATGAACAGCTGGCGACACGTAAGTTCTGGTGAAAACCCAGCTGATGTTGTTTCTCGAGGTCAAAGTATCAAATTATTAAAGGAAAATAATCTGTGGTGGCATGGACCATCTTGGTTACTCAAGGATGAAAAATACTGGCCTGACGAATACATTGTAAATATAGAAAATATACCCGAAGTTCGTAAAAATAAAATTAATTTAACTTACTTAGTAACGCAAATTGATAACTCGATATTTGAAAGATATTCAAGTTTTTCTAAACTTTTACGAGTCACAAGTTATGTCTTGCTTTTCATTAGAAGATTGAAAAAACAAAAACCTTTGGAAGTGACTCTTACATCAAAAGAACATGATGAAGCTTTAATTTGCTTGTGTAAGTTAGTTCAACGGGCTGAGTTTTCACACGAACTAAGTGCATTACAAAAGGGTAATGCAGTTTCAAAAAAGAGTAAGTTGACATCTTTGACACCTTTCTTAGACAAGGATGGAGTTATTAGAGTAGGGGGACGATTAAGTAATGCGATCATTCCATATAATGCTAAACATCCCATCGTCTTACCCAGCAAACATGCGTTTACAAGTCTTTTAATTAAACACGAACACTACAAACATTTACACGCTGGTGCTCAACTAATTCTTTCACGTATTCGAACTCAGTTTTGGCCTATTGATGGAAGAAACGCAGTTCGCAGTGTTCTTAGGAGCTGTGTAGTTTGTTTCAGAGCCAATCCCCGTCCAGCTTGTCAAATCATGGGCGATTTGCCAGCGTGTCGTGTAACAACTTCCAAAGCATTTTTAAACTGTGGAATCGATTATGCTGGTTATTATCACATAAAGGATGGTAAATTACGTTCAAAAAGGTTTATAAAATGCTATCTTTGTATATTCGTGTGTCTGACTACCAAAGCAGTTCATGTCGAGTTAGTAACGGATCTCACTACTGATGGTTTTATGAACGCGTTCAAACGATTTGTTTCTCGACGAGGTTTGTGTAAAAACTTATATACTGATAACGGCACTAACTTTGTGGGTGCTGCAAATCATCTTTTCGAGGTTAGTGAGTTAATAAAGAAGGCACCACAAGACTCTAGATATGCGTCTTATTTTGAAAATAATAAGATAAATTGGCATTTCATACCAGCTAGATCCCCACATGTTGGCGGCTTGTGGGAAGCTGCAGTAAAATCGTTCAAATTTCACATTAAACGCGTGATGCTAGATTCTAATTTAACCTTTGAAACTTTTTACACTTTATTGACACAAATTGAGGCTATTCTCAATTCACGACCATTGCAACCTCTATCTAGCGATCCGACCGACCTAGAACCCCTAACACCAGGCCACTTCTTGATTGGAAGTGCCTTGATTTCCGTTCCTCAGGAACACGTAGCTGAAATCGCATGTAATCGCTTAACGATGTACAAGCATCTACAAAAAAGGCTTCAAGGATTCTGGAAGGTTTGGACAAACGACTACTTAAATACTTTACAACAACGCGCAAAATGGCGGACAGATGCAGACAATATTAAGGAAGGAACCTTAGTTATTGTCAAAGAAGACAATGTTCCACCAATGAATTGGCAGATGGCGCGATTGATAGCTGTGCACCCCGGAAAGGACCAAAAGGTTAGAGTGGCGTCAGTGAAAACTAAAACAGGTGTTGTGAAAAGAAGTATTCATAAGTTGTGTCCACTACCAGTTATTGACAATTGTGACTAATTTAAGTAAAATAATCTTTGTTAGCTTTAGTCATTTTGAAGAAATTTTGTCATTAGTTGTAGTTTAGATTTGTTTGAAACACTTAGTATTTCAAGGCCGGCGCCATGTTCAGTAGTAGTAAGCATGAGATATGCGATATCTGAGGACGTGGCAACTGCGCAAGACAGTCTCCACGCATTACCGAGACAAGCCACACGGCGCATTTTTCGTTCTTAAATAAATCAGTTAAAAACCAGTTCAGGGGTGTTTTTAACCACCAATTCTTCACCTAAAATCATTATACCACAACTATCTACAGGAACTAAATTAATACATCGATGTACCAAATAGGCTACCCCGCTTCTGTACCACGTTGGCCACGCTTCCAGAACAATCTAAGAGCTTTCAAGACTGTTTAAAAATTTCTAGAAGCTTTTAGTAATTTCCACAAGATTCTGGACCAATCTAAAAACGTTCAAACGTTTCCAAAACAACCCAAAAGCTATCCAAACTCTCTAGAAGCTTCCAAAATCGTCTAAAAACTCTCTAAGAAGCTTCCAGACATTTGTAGAAGCTTCCAAAAGCTTCTAGATTATTTTTTACACGCTTTTTAACTAAACGTAATAGAAAAAGACTGACTACGCCATTGGATTCTACGTCAAAACTTCTACCGGAAACCGTTTTTCCTTTTTTGATAACTTTAATAGCAAATGAAATACAAAGGAGGTTCCAAAATGACCATTTTTCAAAAACCCCCCGTATCTTTGAAACAAAAGAAGTTTGCACAGCCTACTTTTCGCCAGTCATCTCAGCTCAGATAAAGAGATCAGAACACGTATGCTACTTTTTTTCTATCTATTACCGTTTTCTCTGTACCCCGTAAAACTATCGAAAATGCACCCTGTACAGGCGCAAAAAAATCAATTCCGTTTCCCACATCTCAATATTCCCAATCTCCTATGTCCAGGGTGCTCTTGGACACCTGGTATACAGGGTGTTACAAATTCATTGAGGCAACGTTGCTCATTTTATTGCTAAATAATTTGGCAAAAAAAAATTCAAAATTTTTTATTACATCCGGAGTAAATTCCAAAATAATCATTAATAAAGTGGTAAAAAACAAATAGAAATTTGACTTTTTCGGTTTTTGTCGGAAATCTCCGGATGTAATGAAACGTTTTTGAATTTTTTGTTAGGTATTCAGCTGAAATCGGTTAAAACACGTTGACTTTTTTTATGTTCTTGTCGTTATGTTCAGATACGGGGGGTTTTTGAAAAATGGTCATTTTGGAACCTCCTTTGTATTTCATTTGCTATTAAAGTTATCAAAAAAGGAAAAACGGTTTCCGGTAGAAGTTTTGACGTAGAATCCAATGGCGTAGTCAGTCTTTTTCTATTACGTTTAGTTAAAAAGCGTGTAAAAAATAATCTAGAAGCTTTTGGAAGCTTCTACAAATGTCTGGAAGCTTCTTAGAGAGTTTTTAGACGATTTTGGAAGCTTCTAGAGAGTTTGGATAGCTTTTGGGTTGTTTTGGAAACGTTTGAACGTTTTTAGATTGGTCCAGAATCTTGTGGAAATTACTAAAAGCTTCTAGAAATTTTTAGACAGTCTTGAAAGCTCTTAGATTGTTCTGGAAGCGTGACCAACGTGGTACAGAAGCGGGATAACCTATTTGGTACATCGATGTATTAATTTAGTTCCTATTAGGTTTAATATTATTCGGCTATTTCTCAAATAGTTTGTAAGTTGGATCTAGTCTTCATATGGCTAGGCAAATGTTCTGTGATTGTAAAGATCTCAGTAGGGTAAGACGTTTTTTTTTTTTGTTAGTTTTTTCGTGTTATCAAGTTTCTAAGATAAAATATATATCTCAATATTTGTATTTTAGTTTTTAGTATAATAAAGCTACGCAGTTTAATTCCCATCCATGGCATACTTAGGCCAAAGTTTCGTCCTTGTATGCCAGACCATTTACGTTAGTTATAGTGTGTTCGAAGAACGAGCCAGAATGTTTATTATTAGAACTTTAAAAAAGTTCTTATAATGAACTTTTTTAAAGTTCTAATAATTAATTTTTTTTTAATGTTTTTTAATGTATATGTTAACTTAGAACGTGTTTGAAACACTCTTTGAGAAAGAAATATAATATCAATCTTTTTCACGTGACATGAGGCATGATCCAATGATATTGGTTGGGACATTAAAACTCATATTTTTACGGAGTGAAGTAGTAGTCCTAATAGTAGTATGTTACTCGCAGTGGAGGTGCGGAAGGGGTAAAAAAATACGCAACCTTCTCTACAATATATTTATTAGACCCTCAAACTGAGGTGAAAGTTAAAACGCCTGACATGTTTCGAGCATATAGATGCTCATCTTCAGAGGCTGTAAAAATCTTAATCTACTACCGCATAAGTGGAAAACGTACCTTAAGTTTGGTAAATATTTTATATTGTAACTTCTTTCTAGACGGGGATGATGTACCTGATAAAATTATTTTGTACCTTCCTTGCGATTAATCTCTTGGTTTTCAGTGAAATCTTGACAATTCGTCGTATCATTCTTGGGTAGCAGATTAATATCTGAACACTCAGGAACTTCAGTAATAGTTTCATTTAGCTTTTCATTTGTAAATGGCATATAAAACTCCTTCGGCTGTACATTTTCTCCAAAAGCTAGTTGAGCCATTAAGTATCTTGATTCTGTACTACAGCTTGGAGCATTTAAAGATGCTCTCTGAAAGTAATGTAGAACCCCTGCCTGGTGCTTACAAAAAGAGCCTAGTCTTCCTACTGAACAGCTGCAAAACCCGTTTGAAATGTCTACATCATACGTTTGTTCTGCTTTTTCGCTCGGAACAGAAAATAAATCGTTAGACAATTGTCGAATGTCTTGTTTTGGTAAATATTTTATTTTTTCCAAATACCTTTTTAGATCTTCGCAAATAATACTCTTCCATTGCGGTGCAACAGAAATCAACTAATGCAACGGCATTATATGCCTTATTCCTTGAGAGTACTATATCCTTGAATAACCTAACGCTTATCTCACTAAAGTTATTAGTTTGATGTTGTGACGCGTTTTTAAAATCCTTCTAATTACCGGCTCTAAACTCGGGCGCCACCTACTGAGTCGTTACGTGCCAGTAGGAACACGATTGCCTTCGGGCGGCTTTTAAACAGTGGAGAACGAAGTTACTGGGTTTGTGAGCTCCGCAAGGATGAGTAAAACAAACCGGTAACAAAACAACTCTCTTTATTCGGGAAAGTTACCATACGGTGAAACTTAAAACAAATCTAAAACTCCGCACGGTGCAAGAAACTTAAAAAGTACCCCTTAACCTTAAACTCCCGGTCTTATCCTAGCGAGCGCATGCTTAACCTACGGTGCCTAAAACTAACGCGGCAATGTTCGGCGGCCGTCTCGCTTTGGTGAGAACTACCTTAAGAAAGAACAGGACGAACGTCTGCACGACACTACGCCATACTCGGTTCGGGACAGGACCACGTTCGACCATACGCCAAAACGTGTTACGGTGGGGGAAAATATGTCATGCGAACTACGCCAACATGACCAGGTAACCCTGCGACCCTACGCCAACAGGGGGAACAGGAGGGGAACGGATGTGTTCGACCATGCGCCAGAACACAGGGTAAAGGAGCGTCGTGCGACATGCGCCTGTACGACCAGGTATCCCTGCGACCCTACGCCAACAGGGGGGTAAAGAAGGGTGAAGGACGTGCTCCGATCATACGCCAGAACACAGGGAAAAGGGGGCATCATGCGACATGCGCCTACATGACGAGCAAGCCCGGCGACCCTACGCCACCAAGCCACGGTACTTACGGTTACGGACGGACGGAACGGTTCGGTTCGGTATATCGGAGAGAGAGTCTTGCGAAGGCGGTGCAAGACTGCCGGCTTAGTGCTACGGAGCTACATTTATACTAATCGCCGGGCCCCCACTACAATGACGCGTCGGTGGTGGGGGCCGCCGCCGCACAACACAGGAGCGCCACAGTTCCGATCGGTACGTTGCTCGAGGCTTACCCCCTCCACAATTTCGTCAAACCGCACACAGAAGCGTATTTACAATAATCCACGGTGCACAGTTCCACCCGTTCAGTGGAAATTAGTAACGAATTTAAACGCTTCGTTACACACCCCTCCTTCTTTCGGAAAAAAACAGTTACTTGATCGCTGTTTTTTTTTCCTAATGCTAAAGAATAAAAGTACCCCGGCTTCCCTTAAAACCACCTTTATTCAATTATGAAAGTATAACGTAAAAAAAAACCCAACATGATGCGGAAAACTAAAATGACGTGAAATACCATAGTAAGGCGGAAAACTAAAGCAACGTGGAGCACCACAACAATGCGGAAAACTAACTTAACGTGGCACACTAAAATAAGGCGGTCAACTAAAATAACGTGGAACACCGCAGCAATGCGGAAAACTAACTTAACGTGGCACACTAAAATAAGGCGGTCAACTAAAATAACGTGGAACACCACAACAATGCGGAAAACTAAAATAATGCGGTGGCCTAAGCTCTAGATAACGGTAACAACTTATCTACAGAAGGTACAGCGGCACGCCAACGCTGAATTCCCGCCAGCGTCGGCGTTCCGTATCCGGATTAGGTACGGCTCAGCCGTCCTGTATTGAGCTGGGGTCAGTAGTCGGGTCGGAGGCGGAGGCGGAGAGCACGTGCAGGTACGAGAGAGGATTCCCAGCCTCCCACACCCTGAACAAAACAGGATGGCGGCGTTCTGCGCTGGGCATCCCTGCCGGCTGTGCCCATGTTCCCCGCAACGCCAGCAGGTGTCCGGTCCCACCGGGATGAAGAGGGCAGCCCGACTCAGCCTCGTCCACTCATGCCGGAGTAAGGTAAACGGTACCGGGCCGACTGGTTGGTCCGGTATTGTTTTCAAGGGATCTTCCCCCTCGACAGCCGGTTTCAGACCTCTGGGCAGGGCGACAGCCAGGACCTCGGCCAACTCCTGGGCTAATTGTTCGGTGGTGTTGGTCATGACGGTTACCTGCGAACAATATACTATAATACCCGGAATACCCCATTCAGCTTGTTTTCACAAAAGCGAGGCGAAACGGTACTAAAACAAACTTTATTCAACGGACGTAAAATAACAACTAAACGGTATATACTAAAAAAAAACAACCAAAAGGACAAGGGGAAGGGGAATTAGGGTTTCGGTAGGGTTACTCGGACCCAACCGCCGCCGGACACGGGGAGCTTTCGGCGCACTCGGCCCTCCACGCCCTGTGGCCTCAATGCCCGTAGGGCCCCGACCACCCATGGCTCCCAACTATCAGGGTTTGGATGGCCCTGGATATAATCCCCCACGGCTGTCGGGGCGGTTGCAGTATCGCCCCTTTCCGGGACCTCGTCCGGGACCGGTTGGCGTGGTGGGGTGTCCGGAATTGGCGACAGCATCCGCGGTATAGGGGATGGCCACCGGATAGGAGACCCTTCCGGAGAGGGCCTCTTGGGGGCTTGTTTTCTGGCCGGTACTGGTCGGGTCGGTACCCGCTGGTAGGCGGCCGTGAGTAACTTGGCCTCCCGGACCAGGATTTTCACAGCCCTGGTACGCTTTGCATTCTGCTCGCGCTTCCGGTGCCGGTCTAACACCGGGCGAGCTAGCGGGCCAGTTGTCGCTTGTCGGGGCGGAATGGTAAAATCCTTGGGCATCTATAAGGCGTCATACTAAACTTGTAAAATTACGGTACAGGTAAACAAAATCATAAATCCCAGAACCACTAAACAGAAAAAAAAAAAAAAAAAAAACAAAAAAGAAAACATAACGTCGTATTCCTCAAATAACTTAAGTTTAACGGATCGGCGGCGGTCCGGTTTGCCCAAACAAAAAAAAAAAACGAAGCGTCAGTCAGTATCATGCGAAGCTGGTATGGTATCCGAGGCAACAAATAACAAACAGAACCACTTCCTGGGCTGCCATCCCTTTTGCAACGGAGTTGGAACTCGGGTATACGGTCCATGGACAGCCAGTCAGTTCGGTTCAACGGGTGCCCCTGAAAAACGTTTAGAAAACCTCGCCTGACTCTCCAAGATGTCCCGGATATCCTCCAGGAGTCACCGACAAAGTCCTCCAAGGTACTCCCATGTACCCACCAGGAGGTTTACGGTCCGTCGGTTCTCCAAGATATCCCATCTATCCTTACAGGCACAGTCAGACCTGACCTACCAAGATGCCACGGCGCATCCTCCAGGCACGGTCAGTGGTTTACTTCCGGACCTCACGGAGCTCTAAAAAAACAAACTAACGACTTACGCCAGTCTCGGATACCTTTTACAACAGGAAAGGAACCTCTGCCATGTTGGTGGAGACACTTACGGCGGACGGACGGTAGGTTCCTGCAAATAACTGATTAAACTGCCAAAAGACTACGAACTACGAACCGGGTACAATCTGGGCAATGACTAACTACGGACTCTCTAATCCCTCAAACCTTTCGGAGCTCAAGAACTTACTTCGCGTGGTCCCCTTTAATAAAATAAAAAAAAAGGTCCCTGCTCGGGCGCCAAATTTGTGACGCGTTTTTTAAAATAAGCCTTCTATTTACCGGCTCTAAACTCGGGCCCCACCTACTGAGTCGTTACGTGCCAGTAGGAACACGATTGCCTTCGGGCGGCTTTTAAACAGTGGAGAACGAAGTTACTGGGTTTGTGAGCTCCGCAAGGATGAGTAAAACAAACTGGTAACAAAACAACTCTCTTTATTCGGGAAAGTTACCAGACGGTTAAACTTAAAACAAACCTAAAACTCCGCACGGTGCAAGAAACTTAACAGGTACCCCTTAACCTTAAACTCCCGGTCTTATCCTAGCGAGCGCATGCTTAACCTACGGTGCCTAAAACTAACGCGGCAATGTTCGGCGGCCGTCTCGCTTTGGTGAGAACTACCTTAAGAAAGAGCAGGACGAACGTCTGTACGACACTACGCCATACTCGGTTCGGGACAGGACCACGTTCGACCATACGCCAAAACGTGTTACGGTGGGGGAAAATATGTCATGCGAACTACGCCAACATGACCAGGTAACCCTGCGACCCTACGCCAACAAGGGGAACAGGAGGGGAACGGATGTGTTCGACCATGCGCCAGAACACAGGGTAAAGGAGCGTCGTGCGACATGCGCCTGCACGACCAGGTATCCCTGCGACCCTACGCCAACAGGGGGGTAAAGAAGGGTGAAGGACGTGCTCCGATCATACGCCAGAACACAGGGAAAAGGGGGCATCATGCGACATGCGCCTACATGACGAGCAAGCCCGGCGACCCTACGCCACCAAGCCACGGTACTTACGGTTACGGACGGACGGAACGGTTCGGTTCGGTATATCGGAGAGAGAGTCTTGCACCGCCTTCGCAATCCCGCCAAATTTGTGACGCGTTTTTTTAAAATGGTTCTAAGCACCGGCTCTAAACTCGGGCGCCACCTACTGAGTCGTTACGTGAGTTAACTAGTCAAAAGCCGAGATTGCTTTTTTAAAAAATTATTTAATTACTAAAAATTACAAATAAGTGTATCTTACAACTAACTTCAACTGACTAACTCTAACCAAACTGGAAGCGCAACTATCTAGGAGAAAACAACAAGCTAAGCATTTATAAATGTATACTAAGCACTTAGAAATATATAGTCGGCACTTTAGGGTGACTTAACTCCTCCCCCGTTGAGAATGAACTTCTAGGCTAGACGAGGAAGTTCAACATCTATGGATTCCCTGGACCTTACGTTAGTGTTCTGGGTCTTTTTGTAAAGTAAGATGGGTAGAACTTTCTTCAGGATCAGGAACACACAGAGTATGGCAACAACGAAGTAGATGAGAATTGTCCAAAGGCTAGGAACTGTCGACACTTCGGAGAACATCATCGAGGGTTGGTTATTGACAATTTCGTTTTCCCATTGATGGAGTTCATCCAGCTTCACTTGTCTAAGATGTACACTAAGGTTGATAACAGGCAGAGATGCAGCAGTGTCAGCAAAATCAGGAAATAAGATTGGTTGTTCACTAGTTTTTCCATCTACATCATTACTTATATGCACGGTGTTTACCGTCATTTCACAGTTCAAAGGAATTTGGCACAAATATGTCCCTTTTATTCGCACAACTTCATTTTGATTGTTACATTTAAGTTGTACAGATTCTTTTTGTGGGAGTACAAGAATCCATTTATTTGTAGATTCCAATCGATTGGCTAAAATTGTCCTTGTTTTGACTTCAACTTGTTTACATTTGGAAATGTCCTTCTCGGAGTTCAAAAGCTTGATTTCGCAGGAGCTAGTGTCCTGGATGTCTTCAAGGTCCTTTTTTGTACAAGTGAAAGATTGTGGGTTGGTTTCGATGCATTCTTCACCATAGTATGCATAGTGTAATTGATTTTTTAGGAGGAATTTATTTCGCGGTAGTACAACCTTAAACAGGCTCTGATGGTATACTGGTACGGAATATAAATGGAAATAATCAAAATATTCAGGTGCCATTATTGGTATACGAATTATGTATGTCATTCTATTATTAAATACATATGCATCTAGGGTGATTACTTTTTCAAAGAGCAAAGTGTTCTGTAAAGTAACAGGCATCACCATTTTTTCAATCCCTATTTTGTCTTGAAGGGCTTTGAGTTCAGCATAAAGATCCTTAGTTTGAATGATCGATGGATGCATAATGCGTAATTTAGAAAATGCTAATGAATTTTCCAAATCTTGCAAAATGGAATCAATAATTTCGTATACATTCACTACCTGATTGATTAAATCTTTAAGATTGTATACGTTATTTTGTTTATAAGCTGAATTTTCTAGCAAAGCTGCTACTTTATTAATTCTAGACTCCAGTAGTTTCTCATTGTGATTGATTTGTTGTAACGTAGAGTTAAATCTCCTAATCACTACCAATGACAATGAATTTTGTTTCAAAATACTTGCTTCTAAATTTTTCTGGTTACCTTGCAGTTCCTTGATGAGATGCTCGTAATGTATACCATCTGACGCATCAAGATTACCCGTAATTGTCTTAAATATTGAGCCTAAACCGTTTATTAATCCTCTTTTTACTCTGCCGGTGTGTGGTATTATTTCTGTTAGTTTGTTCTCAACTCGATTTTGTGTCAAATTTAAAAGTTTCAAGTAATTATTGATTTCGTTATAATATTCTTGATGTTTATCTAATAGCATCGTAATGTCATTTGATTTTAGATGTAAAATATTTATCTCGTCAATAATTGGTTTTAAGTCGTAGTAGTGTAACAATGTATGAGAGTAGTCAGTGATTTTTGCAGTTCCTAATTTAACGGGTATAAGTCCAATGTTGTCGTCTAATTGTCTTAACACAATTTGTTCTTGCGTTCCGAACACGTAACCTAAAGCGCTGAAATATAATAGCTTAGTATTACAAAGCATGTAGTGCGAGAGTTTAAACTAATTTCTTATATTAAATACTTATAGTTAAATTTTAATTATTAAAACTATATTTATGTCTAAAAGGACGTTTAAGGTTGTCCATATGGGTCTTTCCTTGAGCAACTGTAGTCACAGTTTTTCGAATAGGGTCGATTAATTCGATATTAGTAGGCGGGTGAAATGTATTGCCTAATTTTTGTCGTTGATGTTTTTTTATATAAGTTTGAGTTTCTGGTGTAAACAAGGTCGGTGGGTCTCTATCTTCATTGAGTTTACCAATAACTTTCTCCTTTTTATTAATTAAATTTTCATTAATATTTGAATATAATATTTTGACTCTGTCTTTATGTTCTGAAACATAATTACTCATTAACGTTTGATCTAATTGGATATTAAAAGGGTCGTCGTTGTTAATATGACCACTTATAATGTCAATAGGTTTGAAGTTGGTACATGAATGGATCGAGTGATTATATGCCAGTATAGCATATTTAATTTTTTGTATGATAGGTGTTTTGTCAAATCCTTGATTATTTAAGAGTCGAATATGTTCAGTCAATGTCGAATGAAAACGTTCGATGACTCCGTTTGATTGGGGGTGGTTAGGTGAGCAAAAATGTATCTGAATTTTGTGTAGTTGTAAAAGTTCGGTAACAGTTATGTTTTTAAATTCAGTACCATTGTCTACAATTACTTTAGATGGAATTCCATGATGGGAGAAAAATGTGATTAAGTTTTCAGCTATTTCTGTGGCTGCTAGTGAATGCAACGGATACGCTTGAGCGTATTTAGAAAAGCTGTCAATGATAGTTAGAAATTTAGTTTTGTCTAGTGTGTATGTATCTAGATGAATGATTTCAAATGGTTTGGATGCTGTGGGAGTGATATTCATTTCCATTTTAATTGGGTGACGTTCGTACTTACTTTTTTGACATACTTCACATTCGTTGATATAAGACTGAATAGAATTTTTTAGGTTGGGCCAGTAGTATCTCATTTTTATTCGTTGTTCTGTTTCGTCGATACCTCTGTGGTTGGTTTTGCCTTCATGATAATTTTTGATCACTGCTTTTACGTCATCATTATTAATTACGTCTATGAGTTTTATAGTACATCGCTTAAACTTTAAGGAGGGCCATCTGAAGTTTCTACTAATTACGTCACAGAAAGGTTCATACACATTTGGATCATCAAAATAAATCGAGTACAATTTTCCCGGTACAATATGCTCCTTAATGAATTTCATTATGTCAGCTTCGAAATTATCTTCGGATAATTGAACGTGAAATCGACGTTTTTTCTCAAACATGATAACTGTTTTAGTGTTTGCTGGTGAATGACGTACTCGTGTGATTATTATTTGATTGGCGCCGTAATTAACAGCTGATTCTATAATTGGGACACCTACTATCGGATCTTGATCTCTATTAGTGTGTACTGTTTGGTCATCGTCCTCTGCTGTTTCCTCAGGCAAATTGTGTTGGTCTAGGTCAGGTTGCACTACTGTTGACATCTGATCTATGTTTTCATCCGGGTCGTCATTCGGGTCATCAGCATCCTTGTTGTCGGGTTTTTCTAGACTTTTGTTGAATTCGTTCATATATTCAACTAAGTTTTGAAAGTTGTCCGTTTCTTTAATGTGTAGTTCTATTCGGCTAAGGGCGTCGGCATTGGTGTTCAATTTTCCTTTTTTGTATATGATATTATAATCGAATTCATCAAGTTTTATGCGCCAGCGTAATAATTTTGAATTAGGATCTTTTAAACTAAACAACCACTGAAGGGGTTTATGATCCGTAATTATATTGAATTTTCTGCCAAACAAATATGGTCTGAAATATTTGGTAGCCCATACGAGACAAAGACATTCTTTTTCAATCGTTGAGTAATTTTGTTCTGACTCGTTCAGTGTTCTTGAAGCATACGCTACAGGTCTATCTTGTCCTATAGTGCCTTGGGAAAGTACTGCTCCTAAAGCAACATTGCTTGCGTCACATGTCAAATTAAAAGATTTTGTAAAGTCTGGGTACTGGAGAATTGGTTCGTTCATAAGCAAAGTTTTGCATGTTTCAAAACAGTCAACAAATTCTTGATTGTGTTCTATTTTTGCACCCTTTTTTAGGCATTTAGTAAGTGGTTTTGTTAGTTTGGCGAAATTATTGATAAATTTCCTATAATATCCAAGCAAGCCTAAAAATCCTTTGATTTGTTTTGTTGTCGTAGGTAGGGGGTAGTTTCTAATCGCTTGTATCTTATCGGGATTAGGTTTAACGCCATCGGGTGTTACTACATGTCCTAGATATGCCACTTCGCGACGTAAGAACTCGCTCTTATCTAACTGGATTTTAAAATTAGATTCACGAAGTCTCTGAAATACTGATCTAAGTCGCTCTAGGTGTTCTTGTAGAGAAGTGGAAAATATAATGATATCGTCTAAGTAAACTAAACATTTTTCGTTTTGGATTCCTCGGAGGATGTTATCCATGACTCTTTGAAATGTCGCCGGAGCGTTTTTTAGTCCAAACGGCATTCGCGTGTACTCGAAATGTCCTTGTTCAGTACTAAATGCTGTTTTTGGAATATCCCTTTCCTCCATCTCAATTTGGTGGAACCCACTTGCAAGGTCTAGAGTAGTGAAATATTGACACTTGCCAAGTTTATCGAGTAAATCAGTAATATTCGGAAGGGGGTATTTATCGTCCACTGTTTTTTCATTTAGCTTCCGAAAGTCAACACAAACACGCCATTTTTGTTTTCCCGATGCATCAGCCTTTTTGGGTACAACCCAGATAGGTGCTGACCAAGGTGAATTACTTGGGCGAATTATATTTTGTTTTAACATCTTGTTTATTTGACTTTCTACTTCTGCTTTATGTATAAATGGATACCTATATGACTTCGCATACACAGGTAGTTCATCACTTGTATTAATTGCATGCTTAATTTTGCTTGTAAAAGTTAGTGGCATTCCCTCATAGTAGAAAATATCGGAAAATTCTTTGCACAAGTTTAAAATGTTTTGTTTTTCTTCCGAATTAAGATGATCGGTTCTTATCTGTGAGGGGTTGAATTGGTTCTGTATGTCGCTGCCATTCTCAAAATTATGCAAATTACTATCAATTAGTTGGTCATATTTGGTGTCATATTTTTCAACATCAAAAGGCTCTGAAAGATCTAGAGTTACAGGGTTACAAGTGTTATTTGTTATCGTGGTTATCGCATAACCGTTGTTAGCTACTGTAATACAGTTTGGAATTTCACAATTATGCAGTTTTTGATATGGTATTATTATTTCACCATCTTGAACACTTGTTTTAATTCGAACAACTTGTTGTGCACGAGGAGCAACAGTAATATTGTTTACTTGCATTTTTGTTTCATGGAACTGTAATTTGATATTGGCATAAGGTGTATTTAAGAATCCCGTTTTATAATCGATGTTTGCTTGTAAAGATTTCAAATTATCAATGCCTATCAAACCGTTAAAAACATTGTGAAATTTAAAGAGATAAAATTTGAGAAATTGGGGATTAGGTAATTTGAAAATTTTGGAAGCGGGTATGACTGCACTATGCTGATGAGATGATTGTTGGAATACAGTTGAAACTACAAAAGGGTCAAATGATATGCAACTTGAAAAATACTTTTTGGCTACATAGGGATCAATAAATGATTTTGTGGAACCCGAATCTATTAAGAATTTTAAGTTATGCTCTGGGAAGATAATATATGAGAGTTCACTTGTGTTAACGTTATTAAAGGGTATTATTTCAGGTTCAGGTATTATGTTTCTTGGTTGCTGGGGCCTGGTACCTGAAAATTTGCGTCAGCATTGTAAAATGAACTTGGGTCATTGTCTGATTGGTAAGGTTCAGTGTATTGCGAGGTGTAATAATCATTTTCCTGTGGTATTAATGTTTCTTCATTTTCTAGGAAAATTTGTTTTTCAGAATAGGCATTATTACAATATTCTTGACTACTTTGACTGTCAGCATGTTCTTTAACGTCATCAAATGTCTGTGTATTATAAAGTTCCTCTACTGTATAATTTGGTTGATTATAGTGTCGTTGAAAATTTTGGGGTTGCCTAAACATATTTGTCGAATTGCGAGTCGTCGTACTCATCGGAGTTGGATTTGGAAGGGACTTATTTTGATTAGGGCGGAAAACGTTGTTACCCTGTCTAGGTTTAAAAACTTGCGAATTAGTCGGAAAATGTTGTCTAAGTTTAGAGTAGTCAGGTCTAATTGGAATCGGTTGTGAAGGAAACTGAGGTCCTTGCCTAAAGAAATTATTAGGTGTTTGAGGATTATATGAATTACTAAAGTTTGGTCTGTATTGGGGCATTTGAGGCATAAATTGATTTTGAAATGGTTTAAAATTTTGTGTTGGTGATTGTTGTCTTACTGCCGATTGTGTAGGTAGTTTATTAGTGTTTTGGAAATAGTGGGTGTTATATTCTTCAGTTACGAATTGAAGAGCTTGTGGAAGATCTCTTGGACGCATACAACGTATTGTGGTTCCTAACGGTTCTTTAAGTCCCGAGAGAAATGTTTTTAAAGCTAGTTCGTTATAAAGGTTAAATTTTAATTGTTTTGCAGCATCACTATCCTCATGTACATTAATATAACAGCAAAGTAAATTTAGGATATGCAAAATTCTGTCATAAAACAAACTTGGTTTTTCATTATTTTGTTGACGAAGCATGACTAAATCTCGATTTAAACAGGCTTCATCCCTTTGGTCCGCAAAATTCCTATTCAAAATATGTTTAAGTTCGTCCCATGTTGTCACATTTTGGGTTCCTAATACTAATTTTGCATTTCCTGTTAATTTACCAATAATACAATTTAGTAGGTAAATATTTTGAAAATCATTGGGTTGATTAGGTTTATAGAATGCATCAATCACACTTTGACAAACTGCTAGATATCTTTGAAGATCATTAGGTTTGCCATCAAAAGTAGGAATGCAGTTCAAGTATTCAGCTTTGAATTCAGGCATTTTGACTTGATTAGTTTTTAATGTTTTATTACTAATAGTTTGAATTTCTTGTACTTCTTGAGAATGTAAACTAGAAGCAGAGCCAGTTGAAGGTGCAGATAAACGTAAATTATCAAAAAATACTCTTAGGTCGTCAACTTCAGACATGAAAAATTGTCAATTACACTTACATAAAAACGATTATGGACTTAATCATCATCTATAAGGGCTGGCACCTCGGTTGGCAATGTGGTCCTTCCAAAAATGCTGGTCCTCGCGAGAATTGGGCAAAGTTGGTCCAATCTCCTTATTGAAGAGGTTTTGTAACACTCCACAATAAACGTAAGTTCTTTATTTCTCGGTTAGTTCGATACCGTCGATTCGATAACGAGCCCGAAAATTATCCACTAAGACTGCGCCAGTTAACTAGTCAAAAGCCGAGATTGCTTTTTTAAAAAATTATTTAATTACTAAAAATTACAAATAAGTGTATCTTACAACTAACTTCAACTGACTAACTCTAACCAAACTGGAAGCGCAACTATCTAGGAGAAAACAACAAGCTAAGCATTTATAAATGTATACTAAGCACTTAGAAATATATAGTCGGCACTTTAGGGTGACTTAACTCGTGCCAGTAGGAACACGATTGCCTTCGGGCGGCTTTTAAACAGTGGAGAACGAAGTTACTGGGTTTGTGAGCTCCGCAAGGATGAGTAAAACAAACTGGTAACAAAACAACTCTCTTTATTCGGGAAAGTTACCATACGGTGAAACTTAAAACAAATCTAAAACTCCGCACGGTGCAAGAAACTTAAAAAGTACCCCTTAACCTTAAACTCCCGGTCTTATCCTAGCGAGCGCATGCTTAACCTACGGTGCCTAAAACTAACGCGGCAATGTTCGGCGGCCGTCTCGCTTTGGTGAGAACTACCTTAAGAAAGAACAGGACGAACGTCTGCACGACACTACGCCAACATGACCAGGTAACCCTGCGACCCTACGCCAACAGGGGAACAGGAGGGGAGCGGATGTGTTCGACCATGCGCCAGAACACAGGGTAAAGGAGCGTCGTGCGACATGCGCCTGCACGACCAGGTATCCCTGCGACCCTACGCCAACAGGGGGGTAAAGAAGGGTGAAGGACGTGCTCCGATCATACGCCAGAACACAGGGAAAAGGGGCATCATGCGACATGCGCCTACATGACGAACAAGCCCGGCGACACTACGCCACCAAGCCACGGTACTTACGGTTACGGACGGGCGGAACGGTTCGGTTCGGTATATCGGAGAGAGTCTTACGAAGGCGGTGCAAGACTGCCGGCTTAGTGCTACGGAGCTACATTTATACTAATCGCCGGGCCCCCACTACCCACTACCTTAAGAAAGAACTGGACGAACGTCTGCACGACACTACGCCATACTCGGTTCGGGACAGGACCACGTTCGACCATACGCCAAAACGTGTTACGGTGGGGGAAAATATGTCATGCGAACTACGCCAACATGACCAGGTAACCCTGCGACCCTACGCCAACAGGGGAACAGGAGGGGAGCGGATGTGTTCGACCATGCGCCAGAACACAGGGTAAAGGAGCGTCGTGCGACATGCGCCTGCACGACCAGGTATCCCTGCGACCCTACGCCAACAGGGGGGTAAAGAAGGGTGAAGGACGTGCTCCGATCATACGCCAGAACACAGGGAAAAGGGGGCATCATGCGACATGCGCCTACATGACGAGCAAGCCCGGCGACCCTACGCCACCAAGCCACGGTACTTACGGTTACGGACGGACGGAACGGTTCGGTTCGGTATATCGGAGAGAGAGTCTTGCGAAGGCGGTGCAAGACTGCCGGCTTAGTGCTACGGAGCTACATTTATACTAATCGCCGGGCCCCCACTACAATGACGCGTCGGTGGTGGGGGCCGCCGCCGCACAACACAGGAGCGCCACAGTTCCGATCGGTACGTTGCTCGAGGCTTACCCCCTCCACAATTTCGTCAAACCGCACACAGAAGCGTATTTACAATAATCCACGGTGCACAGTTCCACCCGTTCAGTGGAAATTAGTAACGAATTTAAACGCTTCGTTACAATGTCCATGTGTTGTTGAATCTCTGTATGCCAAACACCAATCTTCCCTCCTATTCCAGTAATCTGTTAAATATTGTTGCCATGCCGGCAGGGAGCTACAATTTTGAATTGCTAAGCTGTATTCTTTTACAGCTATGTCTTCTGTAGAAGCTACCAAAATGTTTTGAAAGTTTTGATAGAGGTCTTTTCGACGATTTGCTGGAATGTTATGTTTTTTCTCCCACAGCGCCACACAGATTGTGAAACATGGAATCGACAAAGTAGGGTTTTGGAATTTGGCCACAAAGATTTCAAAGCGCATCTTTCGGAATCCGAATCATCTGTAATGAAAATGTTAGGAAAACCTTGCCCGCAAAATGAATTTGGCATCGCATCTTTCAGCAATTGAAATCCTGCTTTGTAGTCACTTGCTGACTGACCTGAAGTTATTATGACTGCCAAAGGTACTGCCCCAATTTGGCAAGGTGTCAGTACAAAAGTTAAGCAATGATTTAGGGCATCGCAGGATGATGTACTGTCAACAAATTCGATATCTTTGGAGAATGGTAAAGTATGTGCTCTTTGCATTAACTTGGTTACAACTATAAGGGCAAATGGGTTTACTGAATAATTTACAATGATCCCTTCTGACTGCAATACTTCTCGTTTCTCAGCAATTTTCTGGAAAAAAAATAACCTGGTTCTTATAAGCTAAGGTAAAATGGCAAAAATAATTTGCTACCTCCTTAGCACTTGTTTGATTTGATGCACTATACAATGCGTCCAAAAGCTATGTATAATTTCAATAAAATTATATAATATCAGCTATTTTGTGGAAAAATATTCGGAGACGTCTATTAGTATTAAATAATAATAAGTAGGCAGGAATCTGTAATACATAGTAATTCAAAACATTACGATTCTTTAATTCTATATAGTGTCACGAATGGAAAATCCGTTAATTGAAAAGACGGACTGATTAACTTAAAAAACATAAGAGTATTCGAGT
The DNA here is from genome assembly GCF_016097725.1 of Ips typographus. Taxonomy (NCBI): domain Eukaryota; kingdom Metazoa; phylum Arthropoda; class Insecta; order Coleoptera; family Curculionidae; genus Ips; species Ips typographus. The sequence continues at coordinate 9,930,074 of NC_138433.1, read as the reverse complement.
ATTGCGAAATATTAAGCGCACGAAGCAAGGTCGCACCATGATGCACCGAGTGTATCATGCACCGGGTGCACCATATCAGTGATGAGTCACCACTACCTGCTTTGCAGGAATATGAAAAATAGGCGACGAACAATAACAAACTACGTCAGCCGATCAATCGGGTATAAAACACGCCGATTTCAGCAGTATAAAAAGAGTGTGAACCAATCGACAGTAGTGCAACCAGCTGAACCAGGAAGTCGAGATGTCGACTCTCCTCGGTCAAGAAGATCAAGTTAAGTAGTCCATTCTCCAAAATTGTTCCAACACGAAAGTGACCAAGCCAGTCGCCAGAAAAGCTAAGTCCTTAGCTTATGAATCTATGTAAGTACATTTGTTAAATTGTCAACTTTTAGTGTGTTTATGACCGTATTGCGCATATTGTGCAGACCCATTTATGTATACTACATTTAATAGATTTAAGTGTTTAATAGAAAACTCAATGAATCCGAAAGGGCTCATAAATTAAACGTGACATTTGGTGGAGGCGCCGATCGGTTTTGAGATGGATGAAAAACAGTAGTTGAGTTTTTTATTTTTATTTTATCTTTTGGGGTATGATACAGATTCAGGAAAATAATGTGTGTAAATGTGTGTATAACACTGTTAAAAAAAAAAGTGAATTTTTAAACCAGAAAAAATATTTTTGATTTTTCTCATCGTGAGTGAAAATTACCTCTTTAAAGCAAAAATACAATTTTTCTTTTTGCATAATTCATTTTGTTCTACATTGCCATTTTGAACATTTGTTTTCTAAATTGTTAAAAGCATGTCAGTATTACTGAAACGATCGTGTCTTATGTTAAAAAAGTCAAGAAATTAATGGCTAATATAACTTTACGTACAGCACTGGCCGAACCAAAAACCCCGGCCATCCCTAAATTTACGTGTCCACCTACGTTTAATCCATCAAGTGATTGCCCCCATTTTGAAACTTTTAGAGATTATTTTGAAAACGGTTTGAATCCGTCGTGTTTTGAAATGTATTATTTGCTAAGCTCTAATAATAAAAATTTGAGTGATTTAAACCAACTAGTCTTGAAAATAAGTGATATTAAAGAGCGTGTATTATTTAATCAAATGAATCGGCAAAGTCAATTTTACATTTCGGACGGAATGAATTTTCGGTCTCGTAATGATCGGTTGAAAAACAAATTTGACAAATACAGTACTAATCGTACTTGGCCAAATAAGTATTGTAAAAATTGTGAATTTCAGTCCAACAATTATTGTGGAAATAATAATTACAAAGGGACCAAGTTAAACAAAAATGATTTTTACTATCGAAATGTGTCACAAGAAAAGCAAAATTATTCTAGGTTTGATCAAAATCGAGGTATAAGAAATAGTAATACTGTTGAGGCGGAAACAGAAAACGTGGCAACCGCGGAACTGGACCCGGCGACGAAAAAAACGACAGACTAGTTTTTAGTTTCAAGAGAACACGTTGATTTTTAAAAGCTCTGTTTTTGGCAATAGATTTTGTTAATTTAAACTGTTTCCAAGTGTTTAAATTTAATACAGTCCACACCGAACACGTTACATGGTCCTTCGTCACCGGATTCAATAGTTGAATCAGTGAAATTAAGGTGAAAATCGAGAAAAACACGATTAAAATCAAGAAACAAACGAAAATTCGAGGCCACCGAAGCAGTGGACCTTCAGAGAGAGTGGGAGTTCAGCTGGTAGATTGTAGCCAGACAAGCCGGTTCGAAACATAGTGAGCCGGGTGAGTTTTCCTATTAATTTTTATCCGTTTGTACTCATTTTGTTGAATTGTGCGGCTGTAACGATTCCAATAATTCGTTTATTGTCGTTTACGGTAATATTTTCGGGTAGCAGCGAAAGCCTACTTGTGCGTATTTTGTGATTTGCATGCGTAGTTGGTTATTGTATTATAAGAAATACAAAAATAATATAATAACAGATACTTTTCAAACGTTACATACCACACTAGAAAATAAAGTTTTATTTTTACGCAAATACCTACTCAATCATGGAAACAGAGAGGTTGGGCGAGTTAACAAAGAGACGAGGCGTTTTAAAATCGAAGGTTACACTTTTCGAAAAACATTTGATTTCAGTCAGGCAATCGATTGAGGTGGACATGACACAGGATCCTCAAAATGAAAGAGCAATGGCTGTTCAGTTAGAACAACGCATTGAAAGGTTTACAGGAATTTTGGATCAGTTTGATGAAATTCAAAACGAAATAGAGTTTCTTAGTGAAACTGAGACCAGTATTGAACGCGAAGAATTTGAATCGAGATACTATTCACTATTAACTAATGCTAAATTAATTATAGAGGAATTGCCAAAGAAAAGTAAAAGTGAGTCAAATGACGATGATGCCCAGTCACAAATGTCAAAAAGTTCTTCGTGGTCAACCAAGCTGGAAAGTGTTAAGTTTCCGGAAATAAAGATTCCTAAGTTTGAAGGGGAATATTATAATTGGTTAGAGTTTCGTGACATATTTGAATGTCTAATTCATAATAATGATAATATTAGTGACATTCAGAAATATCATTATTTGAGAGCAAGTTTAATTGGTACAGCAGCACAGGTCATTCAATCATTAGAATTTTCTGCAGATATTTATCATACGGCGTGGAAAGTTTTATGTCAACGTTTTAATAATAAACGATTGCTTGTGCAGAATCATCTCAAAGCAATTTTCAATGCTGAAAGTATAATGACAGATACAGCGCCGAAATTAAGAAATCTTTGTGACAGTGTTTCAAAACATTTGAGTAGTTTGGAAAAACTTGGTGAGCCTACAGAAAAGTGGGATACATTGGTTATTTACATTATGATGAGCAAAGTAAGCATTTATACCGCACGTGAATGGGAACGTCATCGGGCAAAGTTTGAAACGGTTTCACTAGATGACTTTAAGACGTTTTTAAATAAACGAGCAAATGTTTTAGAGACACTGGAACATAATTTCGACAAACGCGAGAAAAAGATTGTTAATGTTAATTCACGGCGGGAGACTCGTGGGCTAATAGGTGTCACAAACGAGGAACCGACAGAGGGCAAAAAAGAGTTTGGATGTTTTTTGTGTAAAGCTAATCACCGTTTATACTCGTGTGCTCAGTTTCTTGCAATGAGTATCAAAGATAGGAAGTCAAATGCGCAAAGGTTAGAATTATGTTGTAACTGTTTACGCTGCGGTCATAATGCGAAAGATTGTAAATGGTCGGGTTGTAAATTCTGCCAAAGAAAACATAATACGTTACTTCACGATTCTGAGTTTCATAGAACTAGTAATCGTCAGGAGACTGATACAAGAAACGAATCTGAAATTGAAGTCTCTAATTTTAACTTTTGTTCTTCAATTAGTTCAATTCTTCCAACAGCACAAGTTTATGTTGTTAAAGATGATGGTGTTCATGTGAAGGCTCGAGTGTTTTTGTATTGCGGATCCGAGTCGAACTTCATCACAAATTCATTTTGCGAGAGTCACAATTTGCAAATGGAGTCTACAAAATTACTTGTTACAGGAATCAATAACAAGTGGTCGTACGCAAATAACAAATGTAATATTCGTTTGCTTTCATTGGATAGATCTTACTCATTTCAATTATCTTGTTTTGCCATTGATCAGATCACAGGTTCATTGCCTCAGAGAGCAATAGACACTAGAAATTTGAGCATTCCATCAGATGTTCGGTTAGCAGACCCTACTTACAATGTACCAAGTTCCATTGATATTTTAATAGGGGGAAATCATTTTTGGTTGCTTTTAGGCAATCGCCTAAAAAAGTTTCGGTCCCGATAAACCAATTCTACGAGAAACACGTTTAGGTTGGATTGTGGTAGGTCCCATGGACTTTTCGTATCAAAATTCAAGTGATACATCTACCTGTAATTTTGGGCAAACTTTGGAGATTGGAGATCAACTCAGAAAATTTTGGGAAGTCGAAGAAATCGATAACATTGGTAGTACTCTGTCAGGTGAAGAGTTACTATGTGAAAATCATTTTAGGGCAAATCTAAAAATATCCGAACAAGACGGTCGATTTATTGTTTCCATACCGTTCAAGTCCTCGCCAGAAAAGTTAGGGAAATCACGCGATATAGCGGTAAAGCGTTTTGTAAATTTGGAACGAAAATTGACTCAAAACATTGAATTACGAAAATTGTACTGTCAATTCATGGAAAACTATGAGAAGTTAGGTCATATGACGGAAATTTAACCCGAAAGAGACGCGATAGAGTATTACATGCCACACCACGGGGTGTTACGGGAGTCTAGTTCTACAACAAAACTTAGAGTAGTTTATAATGCCTCATCACCTACTTCTACAGGTATTTCACTAAATGAGTTACAAATGACTGGAGCTAAGATTCAACCAGATCTTTTTGATATCATTTTACGATTCAGGACAAAGTCCATAGTAATATCGAGTGATATAAAAATGATGTATCGACAGATTTTAGTCGATCAATCGGATCGTAAGTTTCAAAAAATCTTGTGGCGTAGTAGTCCAGGTGAGCCATTAAAGACATATCAGTTGAATACCGTAACGTACGGGACAACTGCTGCCCCTTTTTTAGCTGTTCGGTGCTTAAAGGAGGTTGCAAACGAGATCAGGCAAAAGGATCCAACCGTAGCAAAAATAATCGAGAATGATATGTACATGGATGATCTTTTGACAGTGACAGATTCAGTAGAAAGTGCAGCTAAAATCTGCAAGAACATCACTGACTATTTCCTAAAACGAGGTTGTGAATTAAGAAAGTGGAAATCTAACAATGCTAGCATTTTAAAGGAATTAAACACAGTTGATGATGACAATTTTATAGACTTCTCAATGAGCGACAATACTGCAACAAAAACATTAGGTCTTTTGTGGTTGTGTCAATCTGATTCTTTAGTATACAAAATTGCAACACCTAAATTACGGAAAGATATTACAAAGCGTATATTATTGTCAGACATAGCCACCATATTTGATCCATTGGGTTTGATTAGCCCTTGCATAATAATGGCTAAGATTCTTCTTCAAAAATTATGGTTGGAAAAGTTAACTTGGGATCAACCCGTTCCTAATAGTTTGGCACAGGAATGGCTTTCTTTATACAACGAATTGAGCGAATTACATACGTTAACAATATCGAGGCAAATTAAGTGTAAAAATCCAATATCGTTAAGTTTGCATGGATTTTCTGATGCTTGCGAAAAGAGTTATGGAGCATGTCTTTATTTGGTATCGGAAAGCGCTGAGGGTCATAGAGAATGTCATCTAGTTTGTGCAAAATCGAAGGTAGCTCCTCTAAAGTCGTTGACCATGCCCAGATTGGAGCTGAGTGCTGCAGTAGTTTTAGCGGCGTTAATAACTAAATTCAAGGATACATGTGATTTATCACTAGAAAGCATTTACTGCTGGACAGACTCAACAATTGTCTTAGGATGGCTTCGTACGACTTCAAATACATTAAAACCTTTTGTTAGTCACCGTGTGGCAGAAATTCAGAATTCGACAAAGGGTTGTCAATGGAGACACGTTCCTACTGACAGTAACCCCGCTGATGTAGTTTCGCGTGGATCGCGTCCGAGGAATTTAATTTTGAATAAGCTGTGGTGGAATGGTCCTACCTGGCTAACTGAAGATCAAAGTCAATGGCCAGATTTGATCACACCTCCAGTTGACTTACCTGAAGTAAAAAATTGTATGTTAATAACACCAAGGCAAAATATCGATTTTCCGTTTGAACGATTTTCAAGTTTGATTACACTTAAACGTACAGTTGCTTTCATGTTTCGATTTTTTAATATTACTCGAAAGGAATATGATAACCAAAAATCAAGACATTTAATCGTATCGGAGATTAATTCGGCATTTGAAAAGGTTATTATAATTTCTCAAAAACAGTCATTTTTCGAAGAGTACCAATTACTTGAACAAGGAAACCCGTTACTCAGGAAGAGTCGTATTTTGGGTTTATCACCATTCCTTGATACTAAGGGAATAATGAGAGTTGGTGGTCGGTTAAGGCACTCTCAGTTATCTTATGCTACAAAACATCCTATTTTAATTTCACATAGTCACTATTTATGTAAATTGTTATTTGAATTTGAGCATAAAAATTTGTTACACGCAGCACCGCAGCTTCTTTTAGCCCACATACGTGAAACCTATTGGCCTACGTCCGGTCGTAGTTTTGCCCGTAAAATTTGTCATGATTGTGTAATCTGTGCTAGATTTCGAAATCAACAGATACAGCCGATTATGGGTGATCTACCAGCGGTCCGTACAAAACCGGCCTTACCTTTTACAGCTGTTGGAATTGATTATGCCGGTCCGTTTGATACTAAAGACCGTCGTGGAAGAGGTCCAAAATTCTTGAAATCCTGGATATGTCTGTTCATATGTTTAGTTACTCGCGCAATACATTTAGAAATTGTAACTTCTTTAACAACAGAAGATTTTTTACAAGCGCTCACTAGATTTATTAATCGTCGTGGTAGACCTAGTGAGATATATTCTGATAACGCCTGTAACTTTGTTAAAGCGAACAAGGATTTGCGTGCCATGTTTGATTTTCTTAACACAAATGGCGCTGAGATTAAGGAATCAGCTGCAAATAATGGTATAAAATGGCATTTTATACCTCCAAACTCTCCACACTTTGGTGGAATATGGGAGGCAGGAGTAAAGACAATAAAACATCACTTAAAACGCACTTTAGGCGATCGCGCTTTATTCATCGTAGATTTTCAAACTTTAATTATTATTCGAATTGAAGCAATCGCCAATTCACGTCCAATATCCCCACTATCCCACGATCCTGATGATTTAACACCCCTCACACCGGCTCACTTCCTAATTGGACGAGCAATGCACGATATCCCGGAACAATCGTTTATTGGGACACCAGACAATCGTCTTGACAACTTCAAGCAATTAAGTAAGTTGTACCAAATCTTCTGGGAAAGATGGAGCCGTGAATACATCCTGGAGATGCAACGGAAAACAAAATGGAAATCAACCTCCGGTTGTTTGCATCCTGGACAGTTGGTTCTAATTCGTGACTCGAACCTACCACCCCTCAAGTGGAAGCTAGGACGGGTGCTGGAGATGATTTCTGGAGCAGATGGTGTATGCAGAGTGGCGCTAGTAAAGACAATAGACGGAGTCCTTAAGCGGGCAGTAGTACGACTATGTCCATTACCAGTAGCAGTTGAAAGTCGAGACTTTCAAGGCCGGGGGCATGTTGAGGCGGAAACAGAAAACGTGGCAACCGCGGAACTGGACCCGGCGACGAAAAAACGACAGACTAGTTTTTAGTTTCAAGAGAACACGTTGATTTTTAAAAGCTCTGTTTTTGGCAATAGATTTTGTTAATTTAAACTGTTTCCAAGTGTTTAAATTTAATACAGTCCACACCGAACACGTTACAAATACCAAAAATAATTATTCATCAAAATGTAAAAATTTTGATCGAGGTAGCAGCAAGTTTTACAGTTTTGAACAAAATAAGAATTTTTCTTCACATCAGAATCCTAGTGAATGTGAAAACTCAATGTTAAGTGTCGATGAAGTTGCTCTAAACTCGACAAACAGTAAAGATAGCAATTTATTGTCAATCAAAGCTTCAATAAATAACGAAGACAATTTGTTTGATGTAATTTTAGATACAGGATGTGAACCAAATTTAATTGATTTAAATCTTATAACTAACATGTCTTTATCATCAGAGAAAATCCAATTAACTTCAGTAGGAGGTTATACATTAGTAGTGAAAAACCTTTCTAAACCTTTAATTCTGGGACATAATTTTCTATCAAATTTTAACGCAATAATTGATAACAATAAAAATATTTTGAGTTTTTCAACAAACAACAACGATAAAGTAACAGTTAATCTCAATCGACCTGATTTAGATGTTACATCTAAAAACCAAGTTCAGAAAGAGTATCTAATGGGTGTAGAAATTTCTGACGTCGAAAAAACAGTAAAACCTGTAATAAAATTAAAAGTTGCTCGAAAGTATATTGTAAAACCAAATACGCAAATAACGTTAAAATTGAAAACCGCGAATAATGTGCCGGATTTAACAAAATGCAATTTTATTAAAAGAGACAGTTATTTATGTCCAAGAAATCTGTGTGTAGACCCACCATTTTTGCAAAATGGGCACAATTTATACATTAAAATTGTCAATAAGGGATTTAGAACAGTTCCTATTTTAAAGCATTCTGTTATAGGTAAATTCGACGTTAATGAATCAATCAATACAAATACGACAAAAGATTCAATGTTTTGCATTTCAGAGAAACGCAAATCAAAAACTGCTAATAAGTTTCAGTCCGATTTTCCTATTCAACCGAAAATGTTACATCCTAATTTACAGACAAGTAACATAAATGAAATCGATAATATTGATTATCGAAGAAAAGTTGCGATGTTTAAATCAACTCGTAAAACTTCACACCAAAATAGAGACACAGCTGACCAAGTCGAATTAAAAAATGTAACATTCCCTGTATCCCAATTTTGTGGATTACAATATTTAAAGCAAAATGTGTGCTTTTAGCATTTCTATTTAGTAGAAGTTTGTATAGAAATTAAGCTAAAAAATAAAATATTTTGGAGAAAAAATTGAATTTTACATACTGCAGCATGCTATTAAATTATTTTTTACATGACTTCTAAATCTAAAGTTAAAAAATAAAATCCACACTGTAAAACAGCGGATTGTGTTATTTCGATGTCGAGGTCAAGCATTCCCGATAACGACAAAAAATGTGCCAATGAAGTCGACAAGTAGTTGTCGACAAATAGTTTTTTACTTATTATGTTTAGGTACCCGCTTTAAATAAAAGCAAGCAGCAGGATAGCGATATGTTTCCACCGTTGAAAACGAACAGTACATAATAAACCGAAGGTTATTATTTGGTCGCTTGCAAAAATCGCGACATTAGTGGAAAATAAAGTAAAGCAGACTAATTAGTTCTATTTGACGCCGCGTGCCGGTGTGACCGACTTGCCTTATTGCACTCGTCTAGTCGCATCGCCGCGAAGGTGTCGATAAGAAAACTGCTGATTGATGAATTTTAATGTTTTTTTTTTTAAATGCACATGATAATTTACCTACATGGAATAACAAGTAAATATTGTATTGGCTAAGAATAATTAAATTTGATTTTACTATGGAAAAAATGACAACTGATTTAAAAAGTGACAGAAGTTTTTTTTTTTTAATACGAATGGTAAATGATACATTTGTAATGAAGTATTTCTGAAGTGATATTTAACACATTCAACACACATACTACTCGAATGAGACGATAAGACCCACACATCATGATAATGTGACTTTATTTTTAATTTATTTCAGCTGAATTTTATTACGTTAAATAATTAAGGTGAAAAACGCTAGCTGAGCGTAATACCTTATTATGTAAGTGGCACATAGAGTTTGTTTCTTTAACCGACCCATTGTAATGAGTTTTATGAGTACTAAAGTTTCAACTTACATGCAGTTGAACTATTTTTGGTGCATCTGTACGAAGATGTCCAGCTCAGGATTCATAATTGAATGAAATAATTATTGAATTGCCAATGAAAAAATGTTGGTATCTTTTATAAAGGAGTAATTTAAATACTCAAGAATTCAACAGGAAAAACAGTATAATTCAATGTTGGTAGGAGTATTAGCTCTCAAAGTAGTTGTTTTTGATTTTTCCCTTCTCAGTTGAGAAGTTTCTGATACAGAAAGGTCTGTACATGTTGATAAAAATTTGTTTTAGTGCCACACAACAATATTGTTTGCTGTTATCGATGTTAGGGCGGTGTATGAATTTTTCTTAAGGAACAAACCAAAAATACTCGTTGAATGCGAAATTAGTAGCAGGCTGAAATGATTGTGTGTATGCTAAACCTTATACATACGTTTATTAAGTTTTGAAAATTGGGTCTTTGAAGCAAATTGATACTAGACTTGTTTAAACTCGGATATAAAAAGGTCCATATAAAGTAGCTAAATTTGTCAATATTTTCAGGCAACGGAGATTCCTATTCCTGACAGCAACCGGTTATACGTTATCCTGGAAGTTTGCGTATTAGTTGCTTTAATCGTTTACCTTAATTCCGTTTATAGGATCATTACGAGGTACAATAAGTTGTACAAATTTCTAGCAGACTGACTACGACTACTTTTTGAAACAAATATTGAACTGCTGAATAATTCAGAGTTACAAGTTACAAGCCCGATAAAATCATAATGCTCATAACTAATAGTTTTGTGCAACATCTGGTGACATCTGTACTCAACTCTATGAGTTAGAAAGTACAGATGGCGTTCCAAAATCTAGGAACAGCACCATTAATGCCGCATCATTCGGTAAACACCGATCTGATTGGTTGAAAATGGTGAGGCTTTGTTTTTTGTTTATCAATCCCAATCCTCTGACCGGTTTCGCCGTATTACGGCTCATCAGAGAGGCTATAGGGCTTGATAACCAAAGAACAAAACCTTCGTTCCAGTATAGTCAACTGGATGCCAGAAATGATAGTTTTGTGCAACATCTGGTGACATCTGTACTCAACTCTATGAGTTAGAAAGTACAGATGGCGTTCCAAAATCTAGGAACAGCACCATTAATGCCGCATCATTCGGTAAACACCGATCTGATTGGTTGAAAATGGTGAGGCTTTGTTTTTTGTTTATCAATCCCAATCCTCTGACCGGTTTCGCCGTATTACGGCTCATCAGAGAGGCTATAGGGCTTGATAACCAAAGAACAAAACCTTCGTTCCAGTATAGTCAACTGGATGCCAGAAATGATAGTTTTGTGCAACATCTGGTGACATCTGTACTCAACTCTATGAGTTAGAAAGTACAGATGGCGTTCCAAAATCTAGGAACAGCACCATTAATGCCGCATCATTCGGTAAACACCGATCTGATTGGTTGAAAATGGTGAGGCTTTGTTTTTTGTTTATCAATCCCAATCCTCTGACCGGTTTCGCCGTATTACGGCTCATCAGAGAGGCTATAGGGCTTGATAACCAAAGAACAAAACCTTCGTTCCAGTATAGTCAACTGGATGCCAGAAATGATAGTTTTGTGCAACATCTGGTGACATCTGTACTCAACTCTATGAGTTAGAAAGTACAGATGGCGTTCCAAAATCTAGGAACAGCACCATTAATGCCGCATCATTCGGTAAACACCGATCTGATTGGTTGAAAATGGTGAGGCTTTGTTTTTTGTTTATCAATCCCAATCCTCTGACCGGTTTCGCCGTATTACGGCTCATCAGAGAGGCTATAGGGCTTGATAACCAAAGAACAAAACCTTCGTTCCAGTATAGTCAACTGGATGCCAGAAATGATAGTTTTGTGCAACATCTGGTGACATCTGTACTCAACTCTATGAGTTAGAAAGTACAGATGGCGTTCCAAAATCTAGGAACAGCACCATTAATGCCGCATCATTCGGTAAACACCGATCTGATTGGTTGAAAATGGTGAGGCTTTGTTTTTTGTTTATCAATCCCAATCCTCTGACCGGTTATCTGTACTTTCTAACTCATAGAGTTGAGTACAGATGTCACCAGATGTTGCACAAAACTATCATTTCTGGCATCCAGTTGACTATACTGGAACGAAGGTTTTGTTCTTTGGTTATCAAGCCCTATAGCCTCTCTGATGAGCCGTAATACGGCGAAACCGGTCAGAGGATTGGGATTGATAAACAAAAAACAAAGCCTCACCATTTTCAACCAATCAGATCGGTGTTTACCGAATGATGCGGCATTAATGGTGCTGTTCCTAGATTTTGGAACGCCATCTGTACTTTCTAACTCATAGAGTTGAGTACAGATGTCACCAGATGTTGCACAAAACTATCATTTCTGGCATCCAGTTGACTATACTGGAACGAAGGTTTTGTTCTTTGGTTATCAAGCCCTATAGCCTCTCTGATGAGCCGTAATACGGCGAAACCGGTCAGAGGATTGGGATTGATAAACAAAAAACAAAGCCTCACCATTTTCGCTCATAACTAAGTTATAAAAATGATCTACTTTTACTTGCTTAAATGAAATATCCTACAGTAGGATATATTTTGTTTTTTTTTGCACATGAAAAAATGCGATATATAGGTACGTACCTAACCAATTGATTAGATAATTCTTTTCTTATGCCGCAGGCAGATGGTGATCACTTTGTTATTTAAGTCATCGCGGTACGATCGTTAACAAAAACTGCGTATGGATAAATATCATTGTAATTCCATTTTGACATGCAAATTTTTAGCATATGAGAATAATTAAGAAAAATGGCCATTGTTATTGTAAAAGTTAAAAAGTGTACACTTGAGTTTTGTATCGTGATTTTTCATTGTATGAGTAAATGGATTAATTGAAGACTTTACGAAATAAAACTGGGCTAAATACTTATTGAACATTGACAAGTAAAGACTGTATTGCACGGTCAAGATTTCAAGATACTAGTAGGAAATTTTGAAACTTGAACACTTGTCATATTAGGTTATCAGAAAGGTTAATTAGTGCACCATGCTTAAAACCATGGAATTTGCTGGTTAACCAATTCGGAATAATATCTCAATGAGACCATGTAGGTACCTACCAACGAATAAAGATAAATATATGAAAAAATTAATATTGTCGGTGTAATAATCACCTTGAACATATAGTTGTTTATGCATTTTTGCGAGGAACGCAACTAATTCGCGAGCGATGAGAAATGAATGTGTCGCTGCGCGCATAAATAAATGACTAATTTAAATAGTCCGAGTTAGGAAGACGGTTTACATTATGTGCATATTGATTTTCATTAAGTAATTTTTGAATCAACCGAATCATTCCCAATACACGCATCCTTATATACCGAATGCTACGTTTAACCAGTTTCGGGTACCAGTAGTACCCCAAACACAACAAAGGGTTGAAACATCAGAAGTAAATTCTGCTGGCGCATCTTCTGGAGGTGCATTTGGACCACAAACTTTTATGGGACCACCTGAATCCCACGCAAGTCAGGTTGTCCGCAATCCGGCACTGTGCCCAAATCCGGATAACCAGGCGCAAGTGCGAGCAGGGGGGCCCATTAATCCTCAAACTAGAGATGATTTAGAGCAAGCGGTAGCACAGCCGTTTGTTGCTCAGTTGGAGCCTTTTGGAAATATAGGGATAATACAATAACAAGATACTACTTATTACCTATTCTGATTTTTATACTATTTGGAAAATAGTAAGACAGATACATGGTATATTATGAATTATACCACACGAAGTAAAGAGTTACAAAAATACATCAGCTCCTAGACTAAAACAAAAGCGTACATTGCTTATTTCTACTTCGTCCGGCTGATAATCCGAATGATGACAAACTTTAGCCTTGATTCAGCTTTGTAAGGCAAAGTGAAATCAAGACAACAATGCAAATTTGTGGAAATGCAATAATTAGAGTTTTTTTTAATACGCCAGAAAGGATTTAAGTTAATCATTTAATACCTACTTGCATTTACATACTGATGGCATATTTTTATTTTTACAGAAATCAATGAGGGAAAAGCATTTGATTGAGGACATTATATCCAATTTTTGATAGAACAATCTTCTCCAAAAGGATTTGAAGTTGGTTAGAGACGGTTAATGTTTCTGTATTTTTTTAAACAGGCAAATACGTTCTACTTTCCATAAAATGAAAACTAGAGCGTCTTATACTTACGGAGTTCAAACTTTTTAGTTTCAGGACCGGATTCCTGTTTATTTTAACATGTCAGTTAACTTTATAAAGTAATACGTAACACTGCATGCAGAGTATACTTTGAATATAAGTATATTAAGCCTTAATGAACACATATTAACCTTTGTTCCTATTTTTATTTCATGTAAACGCACACATGAGATTCAACAAGCCAGGGTGCGTATTCTTGAAACGAGGGAAGGGAATTATCAAGAGAAAGACCTGTAGAATGTGACAGGAACCCGCCATTGTCAGCTTCTTCTGTCACATTCTATCAACACTTCTCTTGAGAATTCCGTTCCCTGCTTTCAAGAATAGGCCCCAGATCGAAATAATACCACACGTTGATCCTGCTCTGCTGAAGACATTTAATTTCTTCCACGACTGTTGACGTTGGTATACAACATAGTCCACACGCAATACCAACACGTCATTGGACTTTTACCCACGTCACATCTATCAATTTGATGCAAGTAATAAGGAATACGTAAGATTACATTGGCATTCAGTTATGCGCAGTGAACATCTTCGTGGTAAGAGTGAACTATTCTCGGCTTAACAATAATGTGCTCTGTGTTGCGCTATTAAACTATGTTAGATTTAAGAAATTATTTAAATGGAAGCGATGTAAGGCAAATGGAGTAAAGTATTTTTACGCACATTCAATAATTGGTATTTTCAAAGCCTAGATACTTCTTTCTTTATAAATCTACTCCATTATCCTTTTCTGGGTTTATTAGTGATAGTAAGTTATTTGTGTTAACACGTTGGCGACGTCATGACCCACTTGTGGGTCACGCGGCGTTTTCTTACTGGACATATGTGCCCACCGGTGGGGAACGGACTATTGGGTGTTATATTGCTTATAGAAAGCTACGTTTATATAGAACATCTTTGAATTTGGAGCTACGGCTGTACCACGGATTTATCTTTGTATGTGCAGCGTGGTTTCGTAGAATTCGGAATTTTGAGATTAGAACGAACTAAAACAACATATAATGCTAAAAGAATAGTGTTATTCTTTATTTATGAATATAAGTAACTACATTTTTTATTACTACATCAATGAACTCTTTTATTTTAACAACTTAACAAATGAGGAAAAGGAAACAAAATTAAAAAATCGGGAAAAAATTTATGGTGAATTTTTTTGAAGCAAAGAATACATATGGTGTTTTGCCCTTCACAGTCTTCGCAAAACGTTGACACTTTTTTTGCTTTCACTCTTGCTTTTGACAAGACAAAAACAATTTTTTTTTCAACATTTTGCTGATACGGTTTGACCCACCGGTGGGTCACGATGGCTGCAGAATAAATTTTTCCCCAACAGCCGTCATGCTCCACCGGTGGGTCACAGTTAAAACTAGCAATTACTACAAAATAATGTCAGCAGTTTTACATGATGACACATTTACCCGGTTTAAAATATGAAAAGTACAATTTTGACCGAAATGTCACTAACGTCCCACAGAAAGAATGTAAGAAAACTCTTTGTGTCCCACGGGTGGGTCACAATGTCGCCAACGTGTTAATCATAAGCAATACTATGCTTTAATCATAATGTACTTAGTAGTACCGTAACTTATCGATTGTTCTAATGGTTTTTATGTACGTCAATCTGAAATTTTGGTTTAATTGTATAATACTGTTACAAGTTAGATATTTTTTCAAGATGGTTGTTTTTAAGGAGAGTATAGTTTTAAAACCTTTGTTTTAAAACTGGGGACCAGTTTTTCTGGGGCGGAGGCATATGTCACGAATGGAAAATCCATTAATTCAAAAGATGGACTTATTGACTTAAAAACATAAGAATATTCGGGGATTGCGAAATATTAAGCGCACGAGGCAAGGTCGCACCATGATGCACCGAGTGCATTATATCGGTGATGAGTCAACACCACCTGCTTTGCAGGAATATGAAAAATAGGCGACGAACAATAACAAACTACGTCAGCCGATCAATCGGGTATAAAACACGCCGATTTCAGCAGTAGAGGAAGAGTGTGAACCAATCGACAGTAGTGCGACCAGCTGAACCAGGAAGTCGAGATGTCGACTCTCCTCGGTCAAGAAGATCAAGTTAAGTAGTCCATTCTCCAGAACTGTTCCAACACGAAAGTGACTAAGCCAGCCGCCAGAAAATGCTAAGTCCTTAGCTTATCAGTCTATGTAAGTACAATTGTTAAATTGTCAACTTTTAGTGTGTTTATGACTGTATTGTTTGGTTAATAGATTTAAGTGTTTAATAGAAAACTCAGTGTTTGATTCCATCCTTAAAACTGAGATCCCGGCACGACGTTTATCGTCGTGAGTCAGTTTAATTGGTGAACCCAGAAGGGCTCATAAATTAAACGTGACAATAATAGTCCCAAGACATGTTTCAATGGTAAATGCCAAAACATTAACCATACACGGGTTCTGTGACGCTTCTATTACAGCATATGGTGCCTGTTTATGCGTGGTCTCACATGGTCCAGAAAGTGTGCATTCTTCTCAACTTTTATGCGCCAAATCGCGTATCGGTCCATTGAAAACATTAACTTTGCCTCGTCTTGAACTCTCTGGTGCACTCTTGCTGGCAAATTTATATGAAAAGGTCCGGGATTCTTTGAGTGTGCCTGTAACCGAAACATATTTGTGGACAGATTCCACAATTGTTTTGTCTTGGTTGGCCATGGAGCCTAGTGATTTAAAAACATTCGTGTCAAATCGCGTTTCTTCTATTCAGTCTCTAACCAGTAGTTGTCACTGGAAACAAATTGTTGCAATTTTTTGGTGTCCAGTATCTGGTGGTCTGGCCCTGATTGGTTAGTGAAGGATGATTCATCTTGGCCTACTAGCAAATTTGAAATGGCAAATGTGCCAGAAAGACGAGAAAATAAAACTGTAATTTTTACAAGCACTGTTAATGATTTTAACCTATTAAAACGATACTCATCTTTTTTAAAATTATTGCGTGTAACTGCTTATACATTACGATTTATTCATAATGTCCGTAATCCTGATAATCGTTTTAAAGGCTCTCTGTCTGTGAGCGAATTAGAAAGGACTTTGAATGTTTTAATAGGAATTGCTCAAAGCCAAGATTTTTCAAGTGATATAGAATCATTAAATAAATTAAAAACCGTTTCGCATAAAAGCAAAATTTTATCTTTAGACCCATTTAAGGACGAGTCTTTGATACGAGTAGAGGGGAGGCTTAGACACTCAAATTTACCATTTGAACAGAAACACCCGTTACTGTTGTCTGATAAAAATCATCTCACTAAACTTTTAGTTAAATATGAACATGAAAAAATGTTGCACGCTGGAGCACAGACTGTATTATGTAATTTAAGAAGCCGGTTTTGGCCTCTAAATGGAAGAAGTTTGGTGAGAGGTATTATCAGACAGTGTGTTGTCTGTTTCAAAGCAAAACCTAGAGGAGTTTGCCCTAAGATGGGAGATCTACCATCGTCACGAGTGTCATATTCGCCGCCATTTACTAAAACTGGTTTGGACTTTGCTGGTCCTTTGATGTTAAAGGACGGAAAGGCACGAAATCGAACTTCTGTAAAGGCATATGTATGCGTTTTTATATGTTTCACTACAAAGGCGGTTCACCTCGAGCTTGTGGGGGATCTTTCATCTCAAACCTTTTTGGATGCTTTGAAACGGTTTGTAGCACGCAGAGGGTTGCCTAGTGATATCTATTCTGACAACGCCACAAATTTTGTGGGTGCAGCTGCTAGTCTTCGCGAAATATATAGAATTACAAGCGATTTTTCAAAAATAGATATTGTCAAAGACTTTTTAGTTGGCAATGGAATTCAATGGCATTTCATTCCTCAGCGATCTCCACATTTTGGTGGGTTATGGGAGGCTTGCGTAAAATCCTGTAAGTTTCATTTAAAGCGTATTGTTGGGAATGCCCATATAACGTTCGAGCAGTTATATACTGTATTGGTTCAGATTGAAGCCATTCAGAATTCCCGACCTTTAATTCCGTTGTCCTCTGATCCCAATGACTTGGAACCCTTAACCCCAGCCCATTTCCTCATCGGACGTTTGCTTACTGGTTTACCGCAACGTTATTTGGAAGATACACCGACCAACCGACTTCGTCATTATGAAAGGATGCAGCAACTTGCACAGCACTACTGGAGAAGATGGCATAAAGAATATTTGAACACCTTTATGTTACTGGTTATTTGTAAAACCTTTTTAAAAAGATTATTTTATTAAAATAGTTACAAAATTAAAAATACTCATAAAACAAAATAGATGTTAATACAATAAAGTCTATGTCCATTCTGAATAGTGATTCCGGGGCCCGATGGATGGTCGCCGCAAAACTCCTGAGCTGGCAATATGCAGGAGTGGTCAAATATGCATAGTCTGCATAGTCAGGTGAAGACACACACATAACTCCTCCATCCCTAAAGGGAACGCAAGGGTGGAACAACTTGCGTTTCATCAACCATTTCCATATCGGATGTCGGTACGCGTCTCTTGTTATTCATAATCCTTCTTCTCAAGAAACGTAGCAGCAAGAAACAGGTAATGGCCAGAAGAATTGTTATTACTGATGATAAGGACCATTTGGAATAGTTGGTGTGAGATTTCAGTAGTTCGATAGGTTCTTCTTGAGATGCCTGAAGTTGGAGTTCGTGAAGTTTATCCAAAGAAGTTTTTTCTAATTTGATTTTTTCCACTTGTAAAACGGGTATCACTTTTGCATCTTGTACATCCAGTAGACTAACAGGATGGCCATGAAACATTTTCTTCTCATTTTTAAAGACGTATCTAGCTGTGGTTATCGTGCAGTTAGGTGGTATTACAAAGAGGTAAGTTCCCTCCAAAATTAATATTTCATTTTCAATGCAACTAGTTTGGATTTTTTCGCTTTTTGGAAATATTCCTATGTAGTGGGCGGAATCAATTTCTTCTATAATAGTGTTTCCAATGTGAACTGGAACTAGGCGGCACTGGTCCAAGTCTTGTTTGATTGAAAGCAGTGACGTAATACAATCAGGATGTTCATGCATAGGTAGAAGATGGTTGTTCTTGCAGTAATAGTTTGGTTGTAGGTAGATGCATCCTTCTTCATGGTACTCGTACTGGGTTTTACTCAGGGTTAGGTAAGTTGAAGGTGGAAGGAGAGTACATTGATTTTGATTAGGTATTGAAAACAAATGATAATGTTCAAATAAATCTGAATGCACTAATGGAAAATCTAGTGAAAAAACGATTTTCTTTTCTATTGCAAAAACGTTTGTCTCTACCACACTATAATATTTTAAATAGTCTGACACAGAAAATAGCAATTGATCTAAATTATGTGAGTTTTGAAGATCATCGACCAATTTTCTAAGGTCATGAGGCGAAATTATGCTTCTGTGCAGAATCTTTAAAGCGGCAAAGCTGATTGCATTTTCTATTTCAGTTAAGAAATTCAATAACGAATCTAGATTAACTTTAATCTGGTCCAGTACTTCGTGTACTTCTAAATAGGCTACATAATTAAATTCTGTAGTATTTAGATCAGATATAATCTCGTTTATCTTGTTTTCGATTGACTTTTGATTATTTGTTACTGTTGTTACAGTATTGTTGAAATTTTGCATTAAATGATTTGTCAGAGAAATTTGCTTATTAACCTTTTTGATAACATTGTTTTGACTGTTCTCAAGTTCCAAAATGTTCTGATGAATTTCTTTAGCATCATCTTCATCTAAGTTACCTGTTATATATTTTATTAAGGATCCCATGGGATTAATTAAACCTCTTTTAGCTCGAGAAGGGAATAAAGAATTCATTTTTTGATTAACAACACTTATTTCATATCCTAAATATTTATAAGCTTCATATAAAGGAATTCGGTGTGTTAAAGAAGAGCTATTAATCGTTTTCTCTAATTTTTGATAATGATTTATGATTGATTTTACTTGATTATCCAATGGTCTAAGATGAATATAATAAAGAAATGTATGCGAAGCAGTTTTAATTTTCGCGTTACCCAGTTTGAATGGCAGGATACCGGGGTTAGATTTCAAGTTCTGAATTTGAACTCTCTGCGCTCGTGTCGGGTCTCGTTGCATCAAGTACAACAGTGTCATCAATCTGTAACACAGGATTTTGTGTCAGTTTTCTGGGATTTTTAAATATTTGCTTGTGATATGTATTTTGAGCTGTAGTTACAGTTAAATCATTACTTTGCAAAATGTGTTCAGGGGTGTACAAGGGATTTATTTTTGCTTGCCTATCGGTTAGTCTTCGGTATGCAATTGCACCGGGTTGAATTACAGGGGGGTCTTTCCTGTTTTCATTTAACTTACTAATGACCTTTTGTTTATTTTCAGATGTTTTTTGGTATATTTCTTTGTACAGCTTTTGCATTGATGACTTATGTTCATTGACTTGGTTATTGATTAACAATGCATCGTTATTAATATCTATCGGTTCTTTAAGTTGAAGATGACCAAAAATCAAATCAATAGGTTTTTGTTTAGTCACAGAATGTATGGAATTGTTATAACCCAATATTGCAAGATTGAGCTTTTCAACTGAATTTAAGTCTGGATTGGTAAGATTTAAAGTACGCAAATGTTCTAAGAGAGTTGAATGAAATCTCTCTACTATAGCATTACTATTAGGATTCAATGGCATTGTATAGTGCCAATTTATTTTGTAAAGCTTAGAAAAATCCTTGATCAGACTTTGATTAAATTCAGTTCCATTATCGGAAACTATGTTTTCGGGAATTTTGTAATTCGAGACAAATTGAATTAAAGATTGGTATACATGTAAGGCTGATAATGTTGGAAGAATAAAAGCTTGTCCAAATTTAGAAAAACTGTCACAAATAGTTAAAGCAACAACATTTCCAAATTTGAAAGTGTCAACATGAACTGTTTCAAAGGGTTTTTTTCGGTGTGGGTGTAAGTTGTAGTTTAATCAAAGGCGGATGACGTTCATATTTAATTTGTTGGCATATTGCACAATTATTAATAAATTTCCTTGTATCGTCATTCATTTTCGGCCAGTAATATTTTGTTCGAAGTTGGTCTATCGTTTCTTTTATACCCCTATGATTAGTAAGTCCTTCATGTTGTGTTTTATTAAACTTTTTTGTTTTTCTTCCTTAGTGACATCTATAAGTATTTTATTAGATTTTAATAACTTATAGGATGAATATTTAAACGTTCGTGGAATAAAATTACACATTTGCTTAAATAATGTGTCATTTTCGTCATTCTGAAAATAATAGACATATTGACGTTTTGGTTCTCCGTATTGTTTGAGATGTTCGATGATTTGAGCTTCAAATGACTCATCTGTAACGTAAAGATACCATCTTGTCCTATTAACAGGTGTTTTAAATACCTTTTTGATTTCCATTCGCGGATTTGCGTCAACTTTTGTTACAACTATTTGACATAGGAAGTAATTAATCGGTTTTTTCAGTAATATTGACTGACAATATGGGATCTTCAGCACTTGTGTGCACAGTTTCACCGTCATCGTCATCTTCGGAATCAACTTGACCAATAATCGATTGATTATCTGAAGCAATCTCTGTTTCGTCCGATGGTTTTGTGCTAGGTCCAGGTTCAGATTCGTCTAGTGTAGGATTTTTATTATATTTCCGCATGTAACGCAGAATCGGAAGTTCATCCGGGTCACTGTCAGACGATGACTCCGATATCTGTTTGTTACCACTGGTTTCGTTCACATTTAATTCGATCCTAGACAAGGCGTCAGCATTTGTATTTTTCTTGCCTTTTTTATAGATGATATCGTATTCAAATTCCTCGAGTTTAAGTCGCCAACGAACTAAACGCGAATTAGGCTCTTTTAGGTTCATTAACCATTGTAGTGGTTGGTGGTCAGTAATGATCTTAAATTTTCTTCCAAATAAATAAGGGCGAAAATAGCGTGTTCCCCACACTATTGCTAAAAGTTCCTTTTCGATTACCGAATAGTTTTGTTCTGCCGGATTCAAAGTCCTAGATGCATATGCAATAGGTTTATCCTGTCCTATAGGACCTTGTGAAAGAACACAACCTATAGCGAAATTGCTAGCATCAGTTGTCAGATTAAATTCTTTAGAAAAGTCAGGATATTGTAGCAATGGTTCATTAGTTAAAATAACTTTACAATCTTCAAATGTTTTAATATAAATAGGGTCATTAACATTTATAGTTGCACCTTTACGAAGACAGCTAGTAAATGGTTTTGTTAATTTAGCAAAATTTGGAATGAACTTACGGTAGTATCCTAACAAACCTAAGAAGGCTTTGATTTCCTTTGTGGTTTTAGGTATCGGGTAATGTAAGATGGCTTTAATCTTATCTGGGTTTGGTTTAATTCCGTCTGGTGTTATAATATGTCCTAGAAATGCAACTTCTTTTCTAAGAAACTCAGATTTATCGAGTTGGACTTTCAAATTATTTTCACGCAATTTTTCAAAAACTTTTTTCAAATTTACAATATGCTCCTGAAGGGATGTCGAGAAGACGATAATGTCGTCCATATATACAAGACAGATTTTATTTTGTAGATCTTTCAGGACGTTATCCATCACGCGTTGAAAAGTCGCTGGAGCATTTTTGAGTCCAAAAGGCATGCGTAGATATTCGTAATGCCCGTTTTCAACGTTAAATGCTGTTTTTTTAACATCATCTGGGTGCATTTCAATTTGATGAAACCCGCTCGCCAGATCTAAAGTTGAAAAATACTGACAACGACCTAATTTGTCTAAAATATCGGATATATGTGGTATAGGATATTTGTCATCGATGGTACGATCGTTAATTTTCCGATAGTCTACACATATGCGCCATTTCCTCTTTCCGGACGCATCCAATTTTTTAGGAACCACCCAAATTGGGGAGGACCATGGTGAATCGCTTGGGTCTAATTATTCCTTGTTTTAGCATATCGTTAATTTGACGTTCTACTTCTGGTTTATGGATGAACGGATAGCGATAAGACTTGGTGTAAACTGGTGATTCGTCAACTGTTTTAATTCTGTGTTTTACTTGATTAGTGAAAGTGAGAGGAGCGTTTTCACGGTGAAAAATGTCGGTGAACGATCGACATAATTTTTCGATATGATATTTTTCTTCCACGTTCATATGGGATGTTCGAATCAAGTTTGTGATTTCATTTCTATTATTAAATTCATTCGGGGTACTTTCAATGGAAACATTGTAGATCTCAAAATTAGTAGAATGACATGATTCGACTGGTATTGGTTCGAAAAGTTGAATATCTTGAATTTCGTCACTTAAATTTTGAATTTCTACAGTAGCGTATCCATTGATTGCAGTAGTTACACATGCTGGAATTTTACATTTAAGAATTTTTGTGTCTATTATTATGATGTCCCCATTTTGAACATTTACTGGTATTTTAAAAGTTTCAACACTGCAAGGTTCGACTTGAGCATAAAATAAAAGTTTAGATTTTGATTCGTAATGAGATAAAGGTAGTTCTGCATCTGGTGTTGAAAGAACGTACTTTTGAAGATCTAATTTTACATTCATGTCTTTGAGAGTTTCATAGCCTATAAGGCCATCAAAGAAATGATGAAATTTAAAGATATAAAATTTCATATTTTTATGAGATGCAAATTCATTAAAAGCTGGAATTTCAATACAATAATCCCTGTTGGTAGTTTGGAAAATTGATGAAACAGTAAAAGGTTCTTTCTTTACAAAATTTTGAAAATATTTTTCTGCTATATCAGGGTTAATAAACGATTTTGTTGCACCAGTATCGATTAATAGCTTGAGAGGTGGGTTTGTTATTTTTACATATGGCAGATCTTTTTTGTCATAGATAGAATGTATCTCTATGAACCCTTTTTGCGTACACGACCTCTTGAAAATTTTGATCTAAAGAATTTTCAGATTCAATTACTTCAGACGTTTCTGCAATATTTTCAGGAAAATCAATTTCAAGATTACTTGCAGATTCTGGCTGGTCCATATCTTGATAATAATAATACTCAGCGTTTTCGCAAGAAGTAGATGGGTCTGATACATCGTAGTAATAATAATAAGGATTAGGATCGGCTGTTATATTATTAACTTGAAATGGGTTTTGTGGTCTAAAGGGCTTAATAGTTCCATGAGATATGCCACTCATTGGAACTGGTTTTGGCAGATATTGAGCTCTCTGTGGATTTGGTTTCCACACGTTAGTTGGGTTTCTTGGAGGGCCAAAAACTTGACGATTTGTTGGAAAATGTTGAGGGGGTACTGGTCTCGGTTGAATATTAATTGGTCCACGAGGGAACGATGCTTGATTTTGAGGCATAAATTGCTGAGGTTGTGTATTATTGTAATTAGGCAAATATTGGTAATTTGGTAAAAATAAGTTTTGATGAGGATTATTACTGGTCCTAATCTGATGTTTAGGTTTGAACTGATTTTGATTTCCTTCAAAACGATTTGGATTTTGAATATGCCTGATATTACTTTCAGAAATTATATATTGTCTAGCTTCAGCTAAATCTTTTGGTTTCATTGCTCGAACTGTTGACCCTAATGGTTCCTTTAATCCTGCTAAAAATATTTTTAAAGCATGCAGATTATAAAAATCCTTTTTCACTCTGAATGTATTAATATCAGTTGTATCAGTATGGGTATCGACATAGTTATGTAAAGCACTTAAATTAGACATTACACGGGTATAAAATTGTAAAGAAGATTCATTGGCATGTTGTCTCAATTGATCTAAATCAAATAGTAAACCATTTTCGTCACGTTGATCTCCAAAATGAGCAATTAATGCACTTTTAACAGTTTTCCAATCTTTAGAAACACAAATACTGTATACTTCTCGGGCTTTTCCGATTAATTTTGCATAAATACCGTATATTAATGTAAGATTTTGAACACAATCAACTATCTCGCTGTTCCAGTAAGTAATAATCAGCTTATTACTGGTTTCTAAATAACTAGATAGTTCTAGAGGATTGCCATCAAATTTTGGGACGATATCTAAGAGTTTAGTATCAAAAACTGGTGGAGCCATTATTGGTAAACTTTTAGTAATAGTAAGGTTACTAAATAAATTTTCTAAAACTAAATGATCGTTTTCTGCAATAGAAATCGGTTGCTCTAAACCTAACTCGTTTTCACTGTTTTCCAACGTGGAATCAGAAGAATTCGAGGAGAATGACATAGACAGGAAAAATAGATATAATCAAGGATAACTTACAGGAAGGAAGCCTTCATTCTTCTTTCTGCTGGTCGTACCGGTTTCTTCTATCTACCTTACGCACTACTTGTCCCGACGAACACGTTGAACAATGTTTCCGGTCCACTTTCTTAATAATACAAGTTCGATTTTCGAATAAACGGTTGAAACCGACGAGATTTTCGCGATGAAATCCCTTTCGAAATCCTACTGACTGCGCCACTTTATGTTACTGGTTATTTGTAAAACCTTTTTAAAAAAGATTATTTTATTAAAATAGTTACAAAATTAAAAATACTCATAAAACAAAATAGATGTTAATACAATAAAGTCTATGTCCATTCTGAATAGTGATTCCGGGGCCCGATGGATGGTCGCCGCAAAACTCCTGAGCTGGCAATATGCAGGAGTGGTCAAATATGCATAGTCTGCATAGTCAGGTGAAGACACACACATAACTACACGCTCCAAACGCGGCTGAAATGGAAACGGCCTGGTGTAGCTCTGAAGCCAGGAATGATGGTCCTTGTAAAGGATGAGCAGCTTCCTCCATTTGAATGGCCACTTGGCAGGATTATTGAAGTCCATCCTGGACCTGATCAAGCAGTTCGAGTGGTAACGGTGAAAACTGCGAGGGGAATTGTCAAGCGAAGCTTCTCGAAGATTTGTCCTTTGCCCGAAGATAAAGAGTTGAAATTCGTCCACAAAGTTTCAAGGGGGGCGGCATGTTCAGTCGCGAAAGAAGAGGAGAAGAAAAGGGTGACAGCCGAAGAGCAGGTGGACGTGAACTTAACCAAACAAAAGTGACATTCTTTTTAGAAGTGTGTTTTTCGACAGATTCTTGTCGGTGAGATATATTTTGTCTAAAAAGCATGTGGTTTGACCATTGGTGGTGTGTTGAATAAAATAATCAAAAAAAAGATATACAGTCCACTTTTATTTAACAACAACCAAAAAGAAGAGAGAAAATACTGGGTCCAGCCTTCGGATTCAACAAGAGTGTTATCATATATTATATCTGATAAAACAGTGTCATATATTTTACTTTTATATATTCTTCTTGCATATTTGAATTTATTGCTTTGCACACTTCTGGTATTATAAGACTAATAGTGCTCTCATGTATTCTACTTGAATACATGAGATCCCGAAAAGAATTGCCACTTGCTAAATATCGTAATGTTATTGCTAACCTGAAAAAAGCCACACTTTTTAACTAAATATAAAAACAAATGAAATCAAAAATCTAACAAAATGATTTTATGTACAAGACAATCCATTCAATTTTTTCTAATATTTATCCTCAATTAACAGATACAACACTTTGGCTTCAGCTTAACCCATTAGGTATAAGTACTTACGTTTTACTTGTTATATATCAGTGCAAGACACATGAAGTTATAGTATAACATTGTAACATCAGTAAACGAAAAAATATGACTGTAGGGTTATTAAATCAATAGCATTTGTGCTATTTCCTAATTACCTATTTTCAGCAGATATGGGTTCTCTTAAGTGGGTTGATTGTTTCTGTATGTCATCTTTAATAATATCCAGAAGTTTGACAAAACAGGGGTTGTCCATTCGTAAAAAGTTCCTATAATGATGAGGATCCTCCAACAATAGTTCATCCTTCAGCAAACTCAGAATTCCTCAACCTATTTGTCTCCTTGCAAGCCATTTTTCTTGCCACACTTTTCTGGCAGACTTTCTTTGCAAACGCTTTTTAGCAATTCCTCCTTCACAAATTTTTTTTACCACAAAAGTGGACCAATATGCAAATTGGAATATAAAATACGAATCAAGGTTATCCATATCAACTTTAATATTGTTTTTAAACACGATTTGTGCACAAAATCCAGAATAAAAAACACAAATAATAAACTATTAATCAATTAGCATCAATATTGAAACTTTTAATTTTTGAATCTTTAAACTTCAAAACCGGGTTATAAACTATCATTCATGTAATTTTTCTGTCAAGCATCAAAATAATTCGATCATATCTGAGAGCATTTATGGGACAGTGTAAACACCGAAAATTATTCAAACCAAGTCAAACCCATCCCAAAAACCTCACAACTATGTGCCAATTTCTTATACAAGATCTGGTACCAAAAATATGACAGTCTAAAACGGGCTTTAGATAAACAGTTATTATACAGGGTGTCCCAAATTTCAGTAACTAAATTAACCCTTAATCACATAGTCGAGGCAACAGTGTTAAAGTAACAGATGCTGCTGCGGAAACAGTTGAATATCGATACAGACATTTTACATCAACTAAGTCTAGAATTTGACGTAGAATTGAAATATCGGATAAAAAGTTGATCATTGTATTTAAAAAAAAACATAAGTTTGGTTCGTTACTCAAATTTGGGACACCCTGTATAATAACTGTTTAGCTAAGAATAAAGTAGACCTAAATATCTACTAGTTTTGTATTTAACGTTTTTTTCTAAAATCAAAATTATGAAAGTTAAGGGGGTGGTCAAAATTCAATCAATCACCCTGTACATAAAAAATTCAATCTACTTTTTAACTTTGAAATTACAAAATAATTTGTTGTCTGAAATCCTTAAGGGGCCAACAACTGTATAGCTTACCTTACTTATCAATGACAAAGTTTGTATGAAAAATCAAAATATGCCGACTGATGGTTGGGCAAAAAACAACACCATCATATGCTTTATTTCCAATTTACTTATCTATTAGGTATCAATCTGGTTCCAACTACCATGTGTTATTACTACAAATCTAAGAATCAGAGGGCTAATTAAGGGTTCAAAGGGTCATACCGCGGACGTCACGGAAGTTTGGATCCATACCAATTTCAAGACAAGATTTATTGGAATTTATTGATCCTCCAACAGTTACATTGAATTTGGTCAGAACTACACCAGATATTACCGTCACAGAAATAAGTTAATATCATTTGGATGACATTGATGAAAGAATGTGGGCTCTTTTAGTATACATAGCAGGTATGCTGCTCACGCTGCAATGCAAACAAAATGTGAGTATTGAATTTTGGAGGACTGCAGTTATCAAAACTTTAACTGTTCCATTAATTTATGAATAGTGGGCTTTGCTACCCCAACAAAGATGTAGTACTGTGTACAGCTTTTACATATTTAACCATAAAAAGTTTAGTAGAAGAAGCAGAAGAATATTTTTAACTTGTAATGCCCAAAAATCAATTTTAACTACACATACTTTGTTAAACTTATCAAATATTTAAATATTTGAGGGGCATAGCTGCAATACACATAACTGTGAATATAATTTTAATATTTTATTAAATTCATTGACCAATATCTTTTTAAATAACTACAGTAAAATACAAAATGTGTACCTAAAATTAAAAATTAAAGAGATTCTTGGTGATACTCAAAATGAATGATCCTCCCTTTTGAATAATTAAAACTTGTACTTATAGTTTAATTTTAAATAAGAATAAATTAAATTTAGTACTATATGTATTAGATATATTAGAGTTTACATGTCCCATCGGTCTCACAAAATTCTTAGTAATAGTCTGAAAAAAACTTATTTTTTTTAGAACTTAAGAAAACATGTATTTACCCTTAACTAGAGGGTCTACTAATGTGTTAAGTTTCTGTAAATGTATATTTTAGTTATTGTGTACATTGTATGTATACATGGTGCTGCATTTTCGATGGTTTTACGGGGTATATAAGAAACGGTAATAGATAGAAAAAAAGTAGCATACGTGTCTCTATCTCTTTCTCCGAGCTGAGTTGACTGGCGAAGAGTGGGCGGCGCTAACTTCATTTGTATCAAAGATACGGGGGGTTTTTGAAAATTGGTCTTTTTGGAATCTCCTCTGTATTTCATTTGCTATTAAACTTACCAAAAAAGGAAAAACGGTTTCTGGTAGAAGTTTTGCCGTAGAATCCAATGGCGTAGTCAGTTTTTTTCTATTACGTTTAATTTTTGACATATGACAGTAAGTTATATTTTTTTAAATGGAACACCCTACATCTTTTTACGTCATTTAATTCTGTTGATTTTTACTTTTTCAACGGTGTATTAAAACATATAAGTTTGTAAACGATAATCTTGGTAATTAGAAAAAAGGCGTTTTCTTAACAAAAAAGTGTTAAATAATCTACCAAGTGTCCTACCATGAGAAAACGGTTTTTTTTTGCGCCTGTACCGTTCAGTTTAATCGAAAAACACTTTAGATAAAAGTTGTAGAGCACATTTTCGGCTATCAACTTGTAATTTTTTCAATGCCGTAGATTTGACCATTAAGACGAAAAACGGTTCTAAAATTCGGAAATATTAAATCTCCCGCCAAGCGGCCGTTAAGGAAAATTCCTATTCGGCCGTGCTACCAACCTTTCAAAATCATAACAAATCGCCGTCAGTCATTCTGTAATCAAAACGTTCAAAACAAGTTTATTACTGTACTAATTTTAAGTTAATACCCACATATTGCAAAGAAAATACAAATAAATCGAGATAAAGATACTTTATCAGTGGCCACAGCCCAAAAATCTGGTAAGTTGCATTCATAACCTCATTCAATGTCTACCCAACTTATTTATTTTGTAGCTAAGTTCTTTAAGAAAACACTGGTTTTGCTTGCAAATATTTAATGAGGACAACCGAATCAAAAACAGTGGACAACGAAGGCCTGCAGATGTATGAAGATAAGTTGCTTTACTATACAGAGACCACAAAAGAGGGCAAATACTTCAAAAGTGATGCGATTTAGTGACCTATGTGACTGCTAGTTTTATTGTATCCTTCTGTTTTGTAGTGTTGTCAACACCATAGTGTTTAAGTGGTTTTATATTGCATCATGTTAATAAAAATGCATTTTTTATAACGGATTATCTATTTTTTTTCCTAGTTCTACAGAGTAAGGTAAGTACTGATATTTAATTAGCTCTATTAGTTAACTTTGTTAGAATATTTTTCATATACCTATTTGGTTAACTCCTTAACTAATGTAAAAAAGAAGAGTGAGGTTAGAAATAATTGAATGAGTGTAATAATATAATAACGTCTCCATATTTTTATTACTTTGTTAAGTTTCTATTTTTTTCTTTAATGTTTATTAAATGTATTAAAAGCAAAGCAGAGTTTTAATGTTGACTGCGGAGAAGTAATCGTAACAGGTTATGGGCCCAGGCTACGTTAGAAATACGCCCTAGTAGGAAACCAGACTTTAAGGTTATGTGGAGCATTTTGGAGACCCTTTAGTATCAAAATATCACAAACAAGAGGTACAGGTAACACTGGAAGCTGTTTGCAGACAAAATGAACTCCATACTACATAATTTTCCTCAATTGAGTTCCACCAATTTCATAATTGGAAGTTTCGGGTACATGCTTTGCTTGAAGAAAGAGGACTGCTTTAGAAAGGAAATATCTACTTTGGAAACAGAAAAGGAAAGAACAGATTTTCAAGCCAAGGATGCTAAAGCAAAATCAGTGATTATTCAGTGTATTACAGATAAACATCTGGACATTATTAAGGATGCTAAAAATGCAAAACATATGTTAAAATGTTTGGAGGATGTATTCGAAAGAAAAAGTATTTTCACAAAGTTAACCTTAAAAAGGAAACTTTTGACCCTGAAGTGTGCTAAAACTGATAAATTGGAGGATCACTTTTTGAGGTTTGACACTTTAATTAGAGAATTAGAAAGAGTAGGTTCAAGGTTGATGAATCAGATAAAGTGTGCCATTTATTATTGACACTTAATGACAACTATAGTGCTGTAATTACTGCTATAGAGACAATAAATACCGATGTTACCATGGATTTTGTCAAGTCAAGACTATTAGATGAGGAGTTGAAACTTAAAACTAAAAAGGATGTTTCTCCTAGTGAACAACAAACAAGACAGGAGCTAAGTGTTGCTGCAAATCAAATTATTTGCTATCAATGTGGAAAAGCAGGTCACAAGAAAAGCCAATGTTATCGACAGGCCTATAATAGAAACTTCAGAGGACAGAGAGGCACATTCAGAGGCACAACTAGAAGTCGAGGAACTGGAATGTATTCTAATCCCCAAGAACCAAGGCAAAATGCAAAGTTGATGGAGGAAGTTCAAGAAAGACCAGTCTCATTTATTGCTTTGAGCTGTAGTAACCTACCAAGTCTCAAAACAATTTTGTGCTGGATTCGGGTGCAACTGTACATCTAGTTATGGAAAGTTGGAGCCATTTATGAAGAATATTGAGGCGTTGAAGGAGAAAATCAACATCAACATTGCTAAAAATGAGATGCATTAGTGGCAACAAGAAAAGGGACTTTGAAGGCTGTTTGTCAAGGTAGGGACATTTCTATAGATGCTCTGATTGCTAAGGGTATATCACATAATTTGCTGTCAGTTTCTCAGCTTTTGAAAAAGGGTTTCAGTGTTAATTTTAACACCAGTGGTGCTTATTTAATGTTGAATGAAATGTCATTTAAATGTGATGTAGTAGGAGATTTATTCTTTTTAAATATTACTTTTCCATTTAAAGAAAGTTGATATAAAGCAAATCAAAGTGAGTTTGATGATTTATGGCACCAAAGGTTAGGTCATCTCAATAGATATGGATTAAAACTTTTAGGTCTACCCTTTAGTAATAAGATTTGTTCAACTTGTATAGAAAGTAAAGCTACACGTAATGTTTTTCATAACAAGGAAAAGATAAGGTTACAGATTGGTGACATCATCCACACTGATATTGCAGGTCCTGTTACTCCAGTAACTGGCTATGGTGAAAGATATTTTCAAGTCCTGTTGGATGATTTTTCAAATTTTGTAGTTGTTAAACTGCTTAAAACTAAAAGTGAAGCTGTTGACAATGTAATCGATTTTATAAATCTTCTTAAGACTCAACATGGAAACAGTACTAAAAAGATACGATGTGATAATGGTGGTGACCCAGCTAGCAGAAGCACGTTATAATGACGTCAATATCTGGTGATTAGTCGTCATAAGACGTCATTTGACCGAAAGACGACGTGATATTCACGTTTCGTAAATGACGTCATAACGTCGATTAACATATGACGACATATGACGTCTTTTGTTGCTGATAAAATGATCATTAGGTCCATTGTGGTTTTTGTGAGTTTTACATATAAAATAGGTCGTTTTGTAGCGATTACCGTTACTTGCAATATTCAAGAATGTGTTACTGTTATCCTAAAAATAATTTTCATAAATACTTTTTTTTTAAACCTGAAAAAATTATTGTTTATATAGTATTCATCCCATGGGAACACCAAGTACTCTCATACGTATGTAAATGGTCAAATTAAGAAACCATGTATTTAAATTCGTATGTTTTTTAATGTTAATAGCTTAACACAAATAAAAAGTAACAATACTTATTTAAATCTGGCGCCATTAATTTACCGGTAACGGGCAGCGCCGCAGCACCTACCGCTAGAGCTCGAATCAGCTAAGAAAAGGCCACAGGCGTCATCAAACGATGATGTCACGATCTATGTACGTCTCGCTTTAAATATTGCTGCTCTCGTTACTTTCCAAGTTGTTGCAGCCAGTCAGTGGCGTGCTATTATTTTATCAGTAAAATGAAACATTTTCGTCGTTTTTAATAAAGAAAATAAAAGACAACAAGTTTTTCAAAGGAATGGAAACTCCTTCTGCTTCTTTCTTCATAAATTGTAAGACGTTACTGACGATTTCACGGCCTTGGCTGTATATGATAACACCTTTCTTTCCAACCTTTTTGAAAGACATTTTGACAAAATAACGTTTTTTATTCATAACACTATGTGAACTTCAACTGCGACCATCAACAATACAACCAAAACACCAGACTAAAACGGAACCTAACCTAACCCCCTAAGTCTCCCTGTCCGCCACTACATTTTTTTAAACTTGGCAACACCGTTTAGAGTGCCGGCTAGTAAAAGCATATAAAAAGGTCCAAATGTACCTGGCCGCTGCCGCATCTGTTTTAATTGTGTCCAAGTAAAAACCGTACTACGTTGCCAAGTGGCTTTTTGACCGCTTAACAATATATTTTCGGGAATATTTTAATAGGACGCCTCTGATTATATCTAATGCGACGGCAACTGTAGAAGGAGAAAGAAATAGTTTTAAAAACTGCGTCATTGATGATGCGGTGGCCTTTTCTCATCTGATTCGAGCTCTACCACAGCCGTTCTCCGGCCGCCATCCGGCAGTGTTGCCAAAGTTATAGTTGTAAACATTGTAACATATTTGCTATCTGTTTTTAAATGTCTGTTGATTGATTTTAAATTGAAAACAATCATTAAGTTCAATTATTAAGGTTGTTTGGAGATAAGGATTGTTGGAGGTAAGGTTGTATAAGGACCGTTTGGAGAGCAAACCGAATTATATGTTACCTTTGTTATAATTTTATCAGTACTAACAGAATATTTTTGGCAACACTGTTATATTTCCCGCTCAAATCGGCCAATGACGACTGACCATACAGTCACGTGTCACGTCTGGCCCCCAGCTCGACAGCGTCCAGGCAGCCATTGCATTTAATTCGAATTCGATAACGAATTTGCCATTGTTGGTATTTTGTATCGTTGGACAATAAACGGGAGTAAACGTGATTTCCTTTAATCGTGGTCATCGTGGTTGAAAACTGCAGAAACAAGTAAGTAGTTACTTTATTTTACCTTGTATATATTGATTTTACAATTATTAGATTAGATCTGAATCTGGTTTTGGTTACTTTGCTATACTGCACCCCTTGCCCTTGCAGCTTGCATGCATGGGTATTTTTATAGGTGGGTCGGAGGGAAAAAATCCATAAAAATGACTTTGGGTGGTTTTTTTTGGTAATTAAATTAACTTGTGTTTATAGTTAAGGTGCGAGGAGCAAATTGTACAGATATAAGTACATAGATAGAACTACCGATAAGTACTTCAAAAATGTCTTATGTGGGTGTGGAGTTTCTCGAAAATGGTGCAATGGGTCTTGTCCATGCCTCTTGGCTTTCTCCTCTAAACGAGAAGTTTTTTGGCCTCCATACAAGTCTTCAAAAAGTTTTAATAAAGCACTGATGATTGCCGAGGAGCCAAATCAGAGCACATGGAAACTAGAACCTATTAAACGCTCTTTTTTTGAATGTGGTGTGTATAGAATAAAGTTTTTTTAGTAGTTTATAATTTCTATCTAGGTAGTGAATGTAAAACATTTACTAAATATCAAAAAGTCTGGTATATCAATTGTTTTGACTGCTCACCGACAATATTGTTTTATTGTAAAACATTGATCTATGGAATCATGACAGTACAATTTTTATATTTTATTTTCTTAATTATTTTGGTAGTTGTGCCAATAAAATGATAAACCAGGTTTTTCAGATCAAGATATTTGTCTTATAATAGCATAGATATAATATAGTGATTTAGCTTTATAACGTGTTTTACAAATTGATTTAGTAGATATGCAGAGTATTTCTGACTACTTCGGTGGTACAAAACTTCTTGGAAAGGCTAGGCATATTTCCTTATAAGCTTCTTTAAATTTTTACTAGAAATGCTGCAACTTTTCACTTTAAATCTTGCTTTCAAAAAGTTAAGTTTTTCTACAAGAAACTAAATTAGGTGATAGAGGTTTTAGGGACACTTATTCATATATACCAACTGTCTTATAAATCAAAATAAATTTATTGCAAATTATTATTTACAGATGATCTTGACAAAGCCAGACGAAAACTAAAAAAGTGTGAAATCACTTCAGACATAACCTCTGAATCAGAGGTGGAAAATAAAAAAAGAACTAGAATTAAGAAAACTCCCAATTTCTTGTCTAGTTCTTCAAGTGGTTCAGAAGAAGAATTGCTACTGAAAAGACCACCCCAACTTCCAAAAATAAAAACCACTTCAAATGTGAACAATTTTGGTATGTATATTTTGAGAAGTTCAGATTTACTCTTTATTTAACTTTTTTAACCATAAAATAGTTTTATCTTTAGTATAAGTTTGATACATTCATATTTATTGTACTAAACCTGGGTTTTGTATAGTTAGTTTAATTGCTAATCATGGTTTAACTCAAAATTTTATTTTGCAGTAGCAATTAATCCACAAGGGAGCCATTATTCACCAGCTGAAAGCGTCATTGCACATCAAAGCATCAGTAATAATTGTAATTTAACACCATCAACTTCACAATCAGTCAAGGGAAATTCAGTTCAGAGATTAAATGAAACTGCATCCGCGGGTAGTAAGTATTAATGTACATTTAAAGTGAACCTTCTAGAACTTTACAAAGTCGTCAACTTTCAGGTTTCGAAAAGATTTTCCATGAAATAAGCAAATTACGAGAAGAAGTTAAGGAAGTAAAAGGTTTGCTTAAACAGTCGAAAAACTGTATAACTGTTAACTTGCCAAATGATGCACCAGTCACCTTCCCTTTAAATGATTTTGACAGCTTTCAAATACTGGAACAATATTTGGGCGCAGAAGAAAAACATAATGATTTGGTAAGGTGCATTAGTCAACATGTATACAAATATGTGCTATTGTTTTTGTTTGTATTCAAGGCTTCTTACTTTTCATCTCTGGGTGGCAATGGAATAACAGCCAAAGTTAATAAAATTCTTAGGTTTGCAATCACCAATAGTTTAGCATCCAAATTTAATTATGCAGGGCAGAGAAACCAGAAAGTAGCTTTTGGAGACACCAAACTAAAATCAGTGATTACACGTAGGTTTATTTCAAGGAAGTTTAATTTTATTTTATTTATACTTGATTGTTGTTTTAGGTGCCATTTAGATCAAAAGCCCAGGTGTGACTGAAGTTGAAATAGAAATGCCA
Organism: Ips typographus; assembly: GCF_016097725.1. Taxonomy (NCBI): domain Eukaryota; kingdom Metazoa; phylum Arthropoda; class Insecta; order Coleoptera; family Curculionidae; genus Ips; species Ips typographus. The sequence goes on along the minus strand of NC_138433.1, from coordinate 9,894,313 downwards.
TTAAAGTATGGCTAAAACATTCAAAGCAGCGAATGGAAAAGAAAAAAACTGTTAATATTGCTCCTGATAATTAAGGTTTTTGTTTTTATTTATAATGTCAAAACGAAAGTTAAAAGAGTTAGTTGGTCCAAGACAGCAAAGTAGGAGAGTTTTAAAAGCTACTAAAGAAGCTTTCTCAGAAGCTTTCAATAGTAACCTGTGTAATACTGAAGAAAACTTTGTCACTAATTTTATTGAAATTGACCATACCGAGCATGATTTAAATAATTTAAACTTAGAAATTAATGTTGAAAAAGTTGCCTTTGATAGATCTGATGCTGAACTCTCTGATAATAACAGCTCTTACAACTCAGACACTAACAATTTATTAATTTCATTTGAATCCACATCTCCTTTAAATTCTGTTTACCGTCATAAAACAGCTGACAGTCTTTCTAAACAACTATCTGAATGGACTGTTAAGTATAAAGTTTCCCATTCGGCTCTAACAGACCTTCTTCATTTGCTGTCGCCATACCATTCTGAGCTTCCTTTAGATAGCCGAACATTATTAGCAACTCCTATTTGTACACCATTACATAACTTAGAAACAGGGCAGTTTTGTTATTTTGGAATTTGGAGTGCACTTTTGAAAATTGTCCCAAATAACTTTGTTGGAAAAATTAAATTAAGTTTTAATGTTGATGGAATTCCACTTTTCAAAAGTTCCAAGTCACAACTCTGGCCCATATTAGGGTTGGTAACAAATATTCCAAATAATTCGCCTTTTGCAGTGTCAATTTTTTGTGGAAAAGCAAACCAAAGCCTTTGCAAAATTTTCTGAATCCTTTTATTATAGAGTTGAAGAGTTACTACAAAATGGATTTGTTGACAATTTTCAGAACCATCTTGAAATTGAAGTTCATAGTTTGTGTGCGACGCTCCTGCCCGTTCTTTTTTGAAAGGTACTAAAGCACATACAGGATATTCTTCTTGTGATAGGTGTGTAGTTCGTGGAGAATACTATAAAAATAAAGTGGTTTTCAATTCTCTTGTATCTCAAAACGTACAGATGAATCTTTTCGTCAAGAAATTGATGAAGATCACCACGTTTCACATACTCCACTTTCTGAACTTCCAATTGATTTAATCACCACCTTTCCAAATGATTATATGCACAATGTTTGTCTGGGAATTGTCAGAAATTTACTTAACACATGGATTGGAGGGGGGTCTTTAAAAGTTAGGTGCAACAACACCAAAAAGTACAGGTAATTTCCCAACGTTTACTTGATTTAAGAAAGATGATACCTGTTGAATTTAATCGTAAACCTCGTTCACTTGAGGAACTTCAATACTGGAAAGCTACTGAGCTTAGAACTTTTCTTATTTATGTAGGTCCAATAGTTTTAAGGATGTTGTAAACATTGCTGTTTACGAAATTTCTTGGCATTTCACTTTGCTGTTTCAGTACTTTTATCAGATCGGCATATAAAAAATTTGGGAGTCGCCTTGGTTAGAAATATAATTAACGTTTTTATTGATCATGTAAAAGTTTTATATGGTTTAGAATTTATGGTTTATAATGTTCATTTGTTGTCTCATTTTTGTGATGATGTTGATATGTTCGGAGTGCTTGACAATTTTTCAGCTTTTCCTTTTGAAAATTATTTAGGACAATTAAAGTTATTAGTAAAAGCTTCAACAAATCCACTTCAACAAATTCATCGGCGGCTACACGAAACAAAATTTATTGATTTCAAGCTCTAACTCCCAGCTCAAAACCAAAATTGAATTGCATTTTCCGCATTCAAGAGGGTCTCTTATATCATCAAATGAAAATGTAAATGGCATAAACAGTTTGACAAAGTAAACTTTATAATGTGACTTTTTCAACGAAAAATAAAAGTATAGCAGATAGTTACTGTTTAATATGCAAGAAAATAAAGTTATGCAAATACACAATATCACAAAAACTCATGATAACGAAACTTATGTTATTGGCAGAGAATACCTTGAATATGATGACTTTATACATATCCTTATGCATCAAGTAATTAAATATATTTGAGGTCAAATCCTTGTCTGAACTTAAAGTATGGTCAATCAAAGAAATATGTGGCCAAATGTATGGTATTACCTGTAAAACATCTTTTTGTAGCTATACCTATCATTCATTCAGTATTATGAATATTTTTGTTGTCAATAATTAAGGTAAATTATTATTGAAGGAATTAGGATGTTCCCATTACAATGTCACTCATTTTAGAAACGATATGTATACTGTATGTTCTCAGACTTTAATAAAAACACTTCTAGATTTTCAACAATGCTTTAGTTTTATTTCTATTTTTGCGTTGATAAATGGCAGCGCTCAAATATTTTTTCTTAATTGTGACGTAAAAATCACGTCACATTTGACGGACTGACTTTTGGATTTGACTACTGGATTGCCAAAATAATTATGGGGTGAAGCAATACAATGCTCAGCATATGAACTAAATAGATCACCGACTTCAGCTAATGGAGGTGAACCCCCAGTAATGAGATGGTACAAACAGAATGACTTATCGAAACTTAGAGTATGCATGGTCATGATTTTACCAAAAAGAAATAAATTAGAGCCCAGAGCAAACCATTAATCATGGTTGGCTATTGTGGAAGTGGTTACAGATTGTGGGATCTAATAACAAATGAATGAATAATTCTTTCTAGAGATGTATCATTTGATGAAAGTCAGATAATCTTTAGAAATACAACAAATGAAAGAAAGCAAAGTGCAAATAAATTAATAATAGAAGATAAAACAGGAGAAGAAAATGAAGAATCTTATGAAGAGAATTTGATACATAATGATAGTACAGAAACAGATGAAGAAACAAAACTGGACTCAAATGATGAAGTAGACAGCCGAGAAGAATCAAGTCATAAAAGAATAATAAGAAAACTTGAGTGAGTATGAAATATACAATGCATACTGGTTAATCATGTCACATAAGAACCAGAAACCTTTTCTGAAGCCATTTAAGATAAATCATGGAATGAAGCTATTCAAAATGAATTAAATCACATCAAGAGTTAGATAACTTGGACAGAGACAGAGCTACCGGAAGGGATAACTCCAATAGAAACAAAATGGGTATTTAGAATAAAGAAAATGGAACTAAAAAGGCTAGACTTGTCGCCAAAGGATTTTCAAATTCAAGAGGAGAGCTACACAGAGCCAATGTATGCTCCTGTAGCCAGGTTATTCTACTGTAAGGCTTCTATTGTCCATGGCCTTTCAAGAAATTGGACTGTAAAGCAACTAGATATCCAACTGCCTTTTTTAAACGGCAAATTAAGTACAGATGTATATATTTATCCACCTGATGGTTTACAACAAATCAATTGCGTTGAAACTAAACAGAGCTCTATATGGTTTGAAAGAGTCGCCCAAAGTATGGAACTGACACATTTCATAGCTTTTCTGAGGCAAATAATTTAAAAAGGTCTAAGTACGATTTATGCTTATATGTGGGAAAGAAAGTTTATCTTTTACTTTATGTTGATGACATTTTAATAACAGGCGATATAAGAAAATTGATATTTTGATTGACAATCTTAAAATTCTTTCAATGCAAAAGAACTAGGAACACAAGTTCTTTCTTAGGCATGGAAATTTTTTAAATCAAATGGGGAATTAAAAATTACTCAGAGTAAATATATTCAGAAACTGGTAGTAAATTTCAGTATGTAAAACTGCAAACCCAAGTCTACACCAATGGATAAAGGATTTCAACTTGAGGAAAACAGTGTAATAATTGATGTTCGATTTAGACAACTTATCGGAGGACTTTTATATTTAAGCACATGTACAAGGCCAGATATTACATATGCTGTTTCATATTTGAGTAGATTTTTGGACAGCTTACTACACAAGTTTGGATTGGAGCCAAGCGCATTTTACGTTATTTACAGGGAAGTAAGACAAGGGAATCACTTTTAGATGTGATAAGTCTTTAGACATATCTTGAATGCATTCTCTGATTCTGACCGTTTAGACAGAAAAAGTGTTGTTGGATCAATAATTCTACATGGTAAAAATCCTGTTGTTTGGTTTTCGAAGAAACAAGGATGTGTGGTGACACTATCAACAGCCGAAGCAGAATATGAGGCTGCTGTTGCCTGTGCACAAGACTTAGTGAACTTGAGAGGCATATTGGAGGAATTTGAACTTAACACCAACTCTGTTCTATATTGCGATAACAGTACTCTTTCTATAATTAAAACAAATGAAAATTCCAACGTGTAAAACATATTGATATTAGAAATCATTTTATCAAGAATTTGGTAATATCAAAAATTATCTCTGTGGATTATGTACCAACTGAAGAAAAATTTAGCAGATATTTTGTCTAAGCCTTTGTGTAAAACTACATTTGAATATCTTAGAGCTAAATTTGTGTCTTAAGTTTGTTTAGTTAAGATAGCAGTTAGATTTTTTTTTGTCCGATTCTCACTGCGTTCAAATGTTCGAATCGAGGAGGAGTGTTATATTTTTCATATACCTATTTGGTTAACTCCTTAACTAATATAAAAAAAGAAGAGTGAGGTTAGAAATAATTGAATGACTGTAATAATATGTATAATAACGTCTCCATATTTTTAGTACTTTGTTAAGTTTCCATTTTTTCCTTTAATGTTTATTAAATGTATTAAAGCAAAGCAGAGTTTTAATGTTGACTGCGGAGAAGTAATCGTAACAAACTTGAACATCATTCACCTACAGGATACTTGTAAAATTTCTACTAATCAAAAATAGTTTATTTGCAACTAATGTGTAACTTGAGTTCACATTTGATTGGTAATGGTATGTCCTGTGAAATGGTGTATGAATTAGAAGAAAGTTGTTTCTCTTTAGAGACTTTCAATCACTACATTTCACCTACCTTTGCTAATTTGGGAACTCCACTATTATCCAAACAAACATTAGGTTAGTAAGACAAAGTTGTTTTTAGCATAGCTTGTATGGCGAAAGGTTCACTCACTCACACTCAATCTGTGGAACAATCACTGTTTATGTGCTAAGAGCAGTTTTCTTTGTCACCTATTGTCCCTAAGCTTTTCACTTGAAGAAAATGTAGGTATACTACCTTACCATACCTTGAACTGTGAATAAATAATTAATACAAACGTTCAGTGTACAAAGTTTTATTTGGAACAATTGAGTGTGTGGAAAAAAGAACACAATTATAATGTTAATAAACCTAGAATGGAACAGCTCATGTAGATAGCTCAATTGAAAAGTTGGTTTTTCGATAATACCTACCCATATACAAAAACTTTTTGTCACCTGACTAATAATTTGACTGTGTAAGTCCATATTCTGTTCCTAGAAGGGGTTTCTCAGAGGTTTTATAGCCAGTTTAAGATCCTTCACATTTCAGTCGATCAAATTTTGAGATTTAAGTCAGATATTAACACTGATATTTTAAGTTTTAGTTGCAACCTGATGAAGACCCTCGCTGATGATAGTCCATGAAGTTAAGCACATTGAAGCTAAATCACATCACTTTTGAAGGAAGTATTTGACCCCTTTGTTGTTGTCCCTGTACAGTAGGAAACTTATCTTCAAAGATCTGGCTTCATTGTCCACTGTTTTCATCACTTTAAATCGTTTTGGTAGTGTTATAAAGAGGGCTTGAGATAGGTAATTCGGTCATCCTCATTAAATATTTGCAAGCAAAACCAGTGTTTCTTAAAGAATTTTGCTACAAAGTAAATAAGCTGAGTAGAGACATTGAATGAGGTTTAAACGCAACTTACCAGATGTTGGGCTGTGACTACTGATAAGTGTTTTTAATCACGATTTATTTTTATTTTCTTTACATTATCTGGGTAATAACTCAAATTATTACTAAATAACTTATTTTGAATGTTTGATTACAGAATGACTGACAGCATAGACTGACAGCGATTTGTTATGATTTGAAAGGTTGGTAGCCACGGCGGATATAAACTCATAAACGACCGCTTGGCGCGAGATTTAAAATTTTCGAATTTTAGAGCCGTTTTTCGTCTTAATAGTCAAATCTACGGTATTGAAAAAAATACGAGTTGCATAGCCAAAATTGTGCTCTACAACTTTTATCTAAAGCGTTTTTCAATTAAAATGAACCGTACAGGCGCAAAAAAATCAAAACCATTTTCCCATGTAATCTCCTATGTCCAGGGTGCTCTTGGACACCTGGTATTTTTGTAACTAATAATATCGAATTTTAATAATTTTTTTGGTAACACATTACAGATATAGAGCGGAATGATGTAGAAGGCGAACACCTGAAGAAGATGAGGGAGCGGTGCTCTATTGCAGCCAGTGCAATCTATTGCATTGTAACAACAGTTACAACCACAACGATAACTGCCGTACAAGACAAGCCACTCCAACGGTGGAACAGCCACCGGTACACCGAAGAAGTCATTAGATACCGTCAGCCGGCCAAAAAGAGGCGTAGAGAATAAATGTCTTGTTGAAAGTTGAATGGTGAAGGTAAGTTTTGCAAACTGACTTTATCCAAACTTTTCACAAGCGGTAATTTTTTTTTAATACAAAATAGCTCGAAACCATATAAATTCACTATAATAACATCCGGACAATCACCGTTGCCCAGAAAATTATTTTTCCACATCGCTTACGTCACGTTCGCCGACAACTGCCTTTCCTAGGGCAGCTTCACCATTATTTTCTTCTACATTTTAAAACCATCACAACATTATCAAACAGTCACCGATCGCCTAGGCATTGAATCCCTCAGATAAGGTAATTTCTTTGTTTATAAACTTACAACATATATTTTATTTTTAATTCTTCCCCGCCATACGCAACACTGTGTTTATACACTTTACTTTATCACATATTACATATTTCAAACTAAATATTAATATTTTTTTTTTATTTCAGAACAATCATCATACTTCACTAATTTAGAAACAATATATACATACAATAGTTTGCACAATGCAGCGCGAGGTTGTCGGTGGGACCAGCATAGCTGTGGGGAAACATTGGCACTTAACCAAAGCAGAGAATGAAGTGTTTAGTGAATTAAGTATCTGGTGAGCCAGGGTTTACCTCGAGATAGATGGTCGGCTACGTTGACGAGGATGGTCAACAAAAATGCATATTTCTCTAAAAAAAGCAGAGAAATTACGAAAAAAAAAATTAACAATAATAATCCTTTTTTTTATCAATTCAAGAATGAAATGTTTACTTTGTCACTCTTTAAGCCTAAACGCTCCACTAGTTCTTTAGAACAAAAGTTGGATTGGCTTGCTGCATCCAATAATGCTCTACCTTGAACCACTGCTCTACCAACATTATTTGAACTTAGAACATCTACAACTACTATGGCTGACCGTACTTGTGAGTTAGGACTTTGTGTTTAATTTACTTTAGGAACTACTTGATGACTACAAGCAGCAACATTTGACAACTCAGTTACCGACAAGTTATAGTCACCTTCAGGTTGATTTATTATTGGAGATGTCATTTCAGCATCAGAATTTGTTACGGTTACATTACAATTATTATTGTTGCCTGTAAATGACCTTGACTGTGATGTGGCTTGTACAAATGGACAAGAATTGTTTGATCTAAAATTAAACTGTGTTTGTTATTGCATAACAACCTCTTCCAGTGCATACTTCTGAATTGGACCATATTTAAGGCAGTTTGTGCAAATAAATTTTATTATTTATATTTTATATAAATTTTCCTTAATTGTTGATATCTTTCTCGAAATGAAAGAGCTAATAGCTGTGAACACTTATAGGTAAAGTGATTTATTTCACGACAAAAAGAACACCTTTGTGTGTTTGATTGAGGGTTACGCCTGGACTCACTCTTTAAAGATAACTCTTTAGAGTCATTTAACTCCAAATGAGCCAAAACTTTATTGGGAACTTGTTTCGCCTATCTAAGTTGTAACTATTACTTACAGTTTTCAACACTTTTATTTTTTTTAAATGTTAAAAAATCATCAAATTTAGGAAATTCTGTTTTGGAAATTTTGTTAGATTGTTCGAACAATCTAAACGTTTTGTAACGAAACTATCTTTCTTATTATTATCTAATTTTTGAAGTATCAGAAATATTAATAAAGTATCTCACTGATGAACAGGTTGATTTAAACTTGCTAAGACTCTGTGATGACACATTAAGTGATCAATTAGTCTTCGAAAAGCTTGATGTGATTATTTTAAGATTGGTGTAATATCAAATAAATTTCGAACGTGATTATTTATTAATAATCTCTTATTTTCATAATGCTCTTTCAATAACTAAATTGCTTTTTCATACTTGGCTTAATTTCTAAAGACTGTAAGATATGCATGGCTTCACCTGACAGACAAGACTGCAAATAATAAAATTTCTAAATGGTTGTTAATTTTGTATTCTTATGCTTGGAATATTTCAAAAAATTGTAACCATTTATCTATAGAGCCACTAAATTTAGGTAGTCAAATAGCCTGGAGTTTAGTTGTTGTCACAAGTTCTTTAGTTTTGAATTTTGAAATTTTAAAATTATTACTGAAAAATAAATGTTAGGTAATGGAAAGCTGCTGGCTTCAAGCCAGACAGGTGCATTGGTGAGGTCGAAAGGCATCCTCTTGAATTGGAATAAACCACGAGACGGCACGGTATAAGCAGTCAAAGGTCGGGAATCGTTGGCCACCGGAATCTGCCAATAAGCGGAGTTTATGTCTAACGTACTCAAATAACGCGCATCCCGCAGCTTGTCTAAGGTGGCAGACACGAACGGAATCGGGTACGCATCCGGAACAGTCACTTTATTTAACGGGTGATAATTGACACAAAAACGCCATCCCCCTGTTTTCTTCCTAATCATCACTATAGGCGACGACCAGGGAGACTCTGAGGGTTCAACAATGTCGTCGGCCAGCATCTGCTCCAACTCCAAATTAACCTCCGCCTGTAACACTCGGTACAAAGGATAATAACGTTGCTTTATGGGCTGAGAATCGGTTTTGATAACCATTTCCACTAAATCAATACAACCTAACTTGCTGTTTTTAGAAGCAAACGTTTCCTGAATAAACGATTCCAAAGTTTCCTTTTGATGTTGGGACATAGAACTGGTCGATTGGATCGCAGCAAGGTTAAAATCACTATTGACTGTCTGACTCGAAAAAGTCTATTCTCCACTATACAAGTCTGGAATTATGCGCATCTTAGTCCAAAAATCTACACCCAGAATCAAGACATGAGGCAAATCAGGTAGCACCAAAGTATCCAACAAAATCACTCTCTCCTTCAACCTAATAGGCAACTGAACAGTTCCCAAAACTTCACGTGTTTGTCTATTGGCAACCATGCAGTCAACTCTTCGGCTGGGCTGAATGGAACAAAGAGCGTTTAACATAGCCCATCCCGGAGATCCGAGAATAGTGCGAGATGGCCCACTATCCAATAATCTGAATAGAGTTAAGAAACGATCGGAGTCGTAGAATGATGTTGTGGATTCTGATAAGCAAGTTCCGGTTCCAAGAGCTGGCGACGATTGGTGGATTGGCGGTGGCGCAAATCTCTGAATGCGCACCTCCGTTTCCTCAATGGCCCGTCCAAGACGAAGAAGTTCTGCCAAAGACGAAATATTGTGAACAGCTAGTCGACTCTGTAGATAGGGTAACAAGTTCCGACGTACAATATGCAGTTTCGTCTCTGCGGATGGTGATTCAGGCAACTTCCTAAACAGATTCTCCATCGCTACAATATAGCTGAAGACCTTTTCCTGACTCCCTTGGGTCATTCGCCGGATCTCATCCCATAAAGAATCTACATAATCATAAGGTTGGAAAGCTTCGCGTAACTGATAAGTCAAATCATCCCAACTGACAAAGCGTTGAGTGCGATACCACAGTAATGCATCGCCAGAGAAAAGCTCCGGAGCTGCACGTAGTAGACTGGCCTTTGAAAGCCCCCTAGAAATTCTCAATTCCTCAACACGCTCTAAAAAATCTCCCACACTGGACTGACTATTATATTTCACGTCCCAATGGTTAGAAAATGGTTTAAAGTCGACAAATGTTGACTCACGAGGTGGATGCTATATCGGTGAATACTTCAAACCTTCAAGAAGTCGGGCCAGGCTATCGAGAGTCACAGTCTGATTCGAATCTTCCGCACGTAATGTGGAATTTTGTCGGTCGAACAGGTTCATCAAAACGCACTTGACTTTGTCGAGGTGGAAAACGTAAACTATCCGGACCAAAGTTCATAGGTTCTCTTTCCTGGGCCTCAATGAACTGGTTTTCTCTATCTGGTTGATACAGCGATGACCTTTGAGACTGATGAACAACGGGTGGCTCATTAAGTTCATATGAATTTGTCTGCAACCTTTCAGTTGTAGATAAGGTTGGTTGTGTAGTAGACCGTTGAGGGTCTGATGGAGAGTTTTTTGCATGTACATCAAGGCGTCTAAAATTCTCTCTACTTACTGATTCGCCTTCTGGGTTTCCAACCCGATGCTGCTCAAACAAAGGATCATCCGCAAAAAGAGAACGTCCAGAACCAAACTGTAAAGCGTGTTGTAGCTTTAATATTACGTATGTTTTACAATAGTAAAAATAAAAATAAAAATAATCGAAAGGTTGGTCCTTTAACAGCTATTGAATTATCAGTTGCAATGAATATTCTAATTAAACTTTCACAAAGAGATAGCTTTTCAAGTGAAATAAATAAGTTGCTACAAGTGCAAAGTGAAAAGTCTGATCAACAATATTTTGAGCTTCCTACTTTAAAACATTTAAGCCCATTTCTTGATGAAAATGAAATAATGAGGATGGGAGGAAGATTGCAGAATTCAAACTTTGACTATCATAAAATACATCCCATTATTTTGCATTCAAAACATCATTTAACCAACTTGATTTTTCGAAATGAGCATTTACGACTTTTGCACGCTGGACCTCAATTAATGTTAGCTTCATTACAAGAAATCTTTTGGCCAATACGCGGGCGTGATCTCGCAAGAAATATAGTTTATAAATGCGTTACTTGCTTTCGAATAAACCCTAAAACTATTGATGTAAAAATGGAAAACCTGCCAGAGTCACGTCTACGCCCGGGAGCTGTTTTTGAAATAATTGGTGTGGACTACGCCGGACCGTTCTGAATTAAAGATAGGAAAGGTCGTGGTGGAAAGATATCTAAATGTTGGATGGCACTTTTTATTTGTTTTTCTCCAAAAGCCATTCACTTGGAATTGGTGACTGAGTTAAGTGCTGATTGTTTTTTGCAAGCTTTTAGGCGTTTTACTGCCAGGCGTGGTAAACCATTCATAGTATACTCCGACAATGATACAAATTTTGTAGGTGCATACTCAAAATTGAAAGAACTTGGTAATTTTTGTCCAAGCAAGCTGATGGCATTGCGGAAGCATTGGCTGTTGAAGGAGTTGAGTGGCATTTTTTGCCTCTCAGTGCTCCACACTCTGCAGGACTGTGGGAAAGTGGAGTTAAAACATGTAAATATCATTTGTATAGGGTAATGGGTGAGGCTCACCTAACCTTTGAAGAATTTTACACATTATTGGTGCAAATAGAGGCAGTGGTAAACTCCCGACCATTATTTACCCTATCAAACTTACCTAGCGATCCTATTCCTATTACCCCGGCTCACTTCCTGATTGGAAGACCATTAACTTCGCTGCCTGATAAAGATGTCACATTAATAAGAGAAAATAGACTCACTACGTACGAGCGTGTGCAGAAATTGGCACAACACTTCTGGGAGAGATGGAGTAAAGAATATGTCTCAGAACTACAAGTTAGACATAAATGAACAAAAGCTACTGGTCGTCTAAAACTTAACGATGTAGTACTAATAAAAGAAGATCATGTTCCTGTTTGTCAATGGAGACTTGGACGGATCATAAAATTGATACCTGGTAAAGATGGAATTATTACATTCCGGTGAATTAAATGAGCGGTGATGAAAATGGTAAGGATTTTTCTCTAAGTAGGATACATGTAGCTATCACATTCTTGGAAGACCTTGGAAAGCCCGACTCTTATTTTTTTATGGATGTATCGTAAAAAAAAAAAACGTTTTTGAAAGATTATTCAGTTGGTGGTTAAGTACGTTCGTATTGGCAACATTGCCTTCTTTGACCAGGAGCTTGTTGCAAGGCTCAGCGTTTTCTATTTTCACGATTCACGCGTGATGTCTGTAAATTCCTGTAATGGAAATTCAGGAAGAATGCTCAGGATACTTGGTAGTTTATAGTAGTTTAGGTTGGAAGGTTGAGTAAGAACCGCTGTTGGATTAATACTGATTTTTATTTAACAATTAACAACTATTTACAAACGTTATAAACAAATGAAAATAATAAGTGCTGACCAATATTGTTCTGTGCTCCACATTCGAAGGTTTGGTGATTTTCCTGCTGACGCTGCGTTTGGTACCTGGTTGCCCGGTGACCTGCTGGCGGTGCATTAGCCGCAATAACCTAGTTAATTACCTTTGTGTTGTTTATGAAATATATAAAAAGATAATATTTTTATGACTAAATGTGAATTTAGACATGTCTGTTTACATTAGATCCAGACACCGCCAGGACGGTGTTCTTTGATGTAAGCCGAAGTATAAGAAGCCGAAGTCGTTGGAAACCGCCGAAAAATTGGCAAAGCCTATATAAAAATTGTCTAGAAAGAATAAGAGTCATATCGTATTATTTATTTCTTTTCCTCACGTCTTGTGGGTATGCTTTTGTTTTAACGTTTTTAGGCTTAGTTTAGTTGCTCTGAATATATCTGACAAAGGGGTTGAATTGGTTTTGTTAGCGAATATAAGAGCGACTTTCTAGCATAAGCGGCATTCTATTTACATTTTTGATATTTGGAAATACGCAAGTTAACCCTGCACTATTTTGTAGATTAGATATTACGATTTACGAGTTTTTTTTATTTGTTTTTAATACCTGTCCACCATACCCTTAAATGTATATAATCCAGTTACAATTGTACATAAAATCAGGCACATAAACGGGCTCTATTGACTCATCATTTTATAAAACTATTTGTTCAATAAAAATTTGTATGAAATGACACAAACACACTTATTTTCCTAATAAAATATAAAAATACAGGGTCTCAGAAATACATGTATTAATAAATAAAGAATAAACAGAATAAAACAAATAAATGTATTTAAAAAATATATAAAATTATTGAAAATAAACAACCTTCACTACCCACAAAGTTTGAGTTAAATTGATGAAACGGTTTTGCAGAAGTTTATGGTTTTGTATTTTTTAGAGTGTTTGACTCTCTATATCTCGAAAACGAAGAGTTTTCGGATCCACGTATATTTTAACTTTTTTCATATTTGGGCCAGCTCAGTTTATCCCTAAATTTACGGTACTTATTTCTAAGACACCCTGTATATTATTGAAATATAAACATAATAAATTGTTGGAGATATGTTCTATAAGTTGGTTGAGGAGAGTTATTCATTTATTTTCGATTTTTGGGCTTTGCGTCTCACCGCATCAAAAAGGTTTGTTGGGAAAATGGAATTTCGCACTATTTTTAACTAAATAGAAAATAACATTAACCTAGTCGTCCCAACACAAACCACTCACTTAGGTTCGGTCTTGAACCTGAAAAACTTCAAGAAATCTGAAAAATAAAAAACAGCAGAACACAGCAAACCATAACTTATAATAAATAAACAACCTGATACTTAGTAATTTTGAATCCTGAGAAAGATTTTTTGTCAATTAAATTGACAAAAAATATTTCAACTATTGTTGCAGTGAATGGTTGTAAAAATAAAACAATAGATAACCTTTGACGCGAAGCCCAAAAAACAAAAATAAATAATACATTATAGTATGCACCAAGTTCATGTGTAAAGCATGGGAATCTTGAAAACAGTAATATGTTGCGAAGAAATTGCAAAATTTGGAGTACAATATTATTCCGGTTTAAAATTTAGCATAGCAATGTCAAAAAAGGCAGCTTTGCCTCAAATTAACCAACCCTATGTCTCTTACGGTTATCGAGATCTCCATATTTATAAATTAATTTGGTTTATTCCTTTATACGAATAAAACAAAAATTTACAAATTATAATTTCCATAGGGCACTGGTAGAAAATGAAAGCAATCATGCATCTCACCATATTTTATAATTTTTTTAATCTAATCCACACGCTATTTTTGGCATAACAATTTTTTTTAAATTTCGTGAGATGCACAACTGCCGTAAATCTACCAATGCCCTCCATAATTACAGATATTTAGGTATGTGGAAATATTTAGGCTTTGTGATCAAATTAATTATTTTGAAACCCTTGGAAAACTGCAGAAGTGCATAGCCCACTTTGCCCTGCTGAGGCCCATGGGTAAAACTATCACCCCCAAATTTTGATCTAAAAATATAAAATAAAACATAAAACATTCAGGTATTTATTCAGCCGAAAACAACTCGACTTCAGGTGGGTTTATAAAACCAATAAAATAAAAATAATTTAATAATATAAATGATCTGCCGTGGTTGAAAAGGGTTTACAGAACAAAATAGAAATTACTATAGCGAAACTACCAGATATTTATTATTACCTCAGCTGATGCCATCCCTAAAAGAAATACAGGTAGTTGTATGTCTTCATCACTAGCGTGATTTCCAAAATAATAATTTATGTATAATTAAGTCCAGCAAATAAATTGCTTTAAACCACAGAAGGACTTAAATAGGACCCGATTTAAAATTTTAATTTATTCAAAACAGAACCAATCAAAATTAGTGTTTAAGGTTAACAAAAAAAAACAAAAAACGAAGTTAAAATAAGTTCGCAAGCTTATCTTATTTTATCTTATCTCTTATTTATATATTATTTATTTTCTTATAAACGCAACTCAAAGACATAGCAAACAGGAACTTTCAACAATTATTTTATTTCATTGATTTTATAAACCCACCTTTCATATTGTCTCTGATACATTTTGTCCTTTTACTCAAACCAAAAAAAGCGCTCAATACTACCACAAAAAAGCGGTTACTGTTAGTGAGCATATACAGAAAACGTATAGTGTGTAGTGCGCACCTTTTTTGTTATAAAAAAATACTTCAAGTTTTATTCAAGTAAAATGTTTGCCTTTTAGCTTACTGATTACAATGAGAATTATGAAAAAAAAATAGTTTTAACATCATGACCTAATCTCATCAATAATTATAATACTAATGCAATGGTCTTCGCGTTAAAAGTAAACAAAAAACGGTTGTTTTTTTCTAAATTTCTTATATGAAATTTAAAAAAAATCTGAATAATCTGAAAGCCTTCATCGAATGAAATTGAACATTTCTAAAAATTTTAAACTTTGACTTCCAGAATATAATTGATATAACTAACAAACAAAATATACGAGTGGTGTTCCACTTAAAAAAACATTTGTTTTTGTCATAATTTAAAAACGGATAACTGAATTATGAAATTAACAGCGTTAAGTATCCATTTTACCTTTATCGAATAATCTAAAAATACGTAAGATACAGATGATGTCTATAAAAAAGTACAGTTTTTCAATTTCACCCTGTAGTAAAAACCAAAAAAAATAAAATTTGCTGGTCACATCCGTAAATTACACGAAAATGTACTAAACTGTTGTTAAAACTGCAATAATGTATCTATAAAAATAAGAGATAGCAAACACAAAAATTAAATAATTTTTCGTGCAATGCCCTTGGACATTTTTAAGTCGGCAGACACGCAGTGTACCAGAGCATACTCGGGGTGAAAAGAAAATAAATCCCTCTCGACCTCTGAAAGTACAGCCGCTGGACTTATTTCTCCTCTATTGAACGCAACACAAAAATTTCGAAATTCGACTTCCTTGATCCTATTCCTAAAAAATTCAAATGCTTACAATTCGTTACTTTGTAAAAAAAATAACATCGCACTATAAAAATGATCTATCTTGAGTTTTGTGTAAAACCACATACCGGGTGTCCAGAAAAAGCAAGAGAGGTTAATATGGGTATTTTTATTCCTCTGTAAGGATGATTTAGTTGGAAAACTAAAAACTTTTAGTTTAAATTTCAATCTTGCAATTTTACCGTCGACAAGAAACAGGCAATCTACAATCTGCTTCCTTGTCGATTTCGGCGACGGCGTGTTTTAAATCTTCTGTCGTACTCCGTATTTCGCAGTGAATCCGACGACATTGAGCACGAAGTTGCCGTATTTGCAACAGCGCTTGCTGTGGAAGTGGGAGGTCTCTGGACGCCATAACTGGAACAATACGACTGAATGTTGCGATCTGAAACGGGCACTATTTATACTCTCGCCGAGTCCATTAACAAGCCACACTCACCCCGGTTTTGCCAAACGGAGTCGGTTCTTTTCAGAACCACAAAATATAATTAAAAGAAATTTGATTTGAAATATAATTGTACGACCTTAGAAAACATTTTAGCAATGCAATATTTACGTTTAAATACAAAAACAACTGAAAATTTCCATGCGGTCGGTCGAGTGGCGCCATTGTACCGTTGCCTAGACGGAGCGTTTGTTATGACGCCTAGGACGACCGTCGGCCCGGACTGACTAACGGTAAACAGTATGTTATTTTGCTGCCTTTTATCAATCAATAATAATACTTTGGTTAGTTTGTACGTATATTCAGTATGTATTTATGTTGTGTACTATGAAGTTGAACTATGAATTTCTTTTAGTAAAATGTTTGTGGTTTTTAAAAAAACCGATTTATTGTTAAACAATGTAAATTGTTTAGTTTTCTGAAGCATGAACAGATAAACGTCGCTCTGCTAACTCCAGGATCTTGTCAATGTCCGAAATGGCATTGTCCAGGCTCCTCAGCTGAGTTAGAAGACGAAGAATTTCCTCATGCTTCTTAGCCATTTCCCTTTCAAACTTTTCAAGGCCCTTCTCTCTTTTCAAAAGAAGTGCCTTTAAAGAATGAAGGAGTAGGGTCAGGCGTTTCAACTCCTTTTCATAAAGATTTTCAATCCCTGCAACAAAACTTTGTTCCAGCAGATTGTCGTCTGTGTCGGAAAAGTCAAATTCGTCGGCCATGGTTGCTGCGCTGCTTTTCTGACGGTGGGCGAAACAAGCCACACCCACCCCGGTTTTGCCAAACGGAGCGACGTGATTGGTCTGCCGGGCCGTATAAATATGGTACCGGAGCGCGTCGGGGTTCAGTTTGCAGGTGTTAGCGATGTCGAGTGGTGAACGGGGTGCTTTACCGTTCTATTTGGCAGCCAACATCCGGCGGGAGTTGACGCGCCAAATAAGACGTACGAAGGCTGTTATGATGAAACCTCACGTTAATGAGATTTCAACACCCTTTAATTAGATAGCTCAAGGTCGTGGATTAATTGCATGAGTTCATAACTAGCTATAGATGAACACACTTGGATATACTGCAGGAAATCAAACGAACCACTCGTTGTATATGTACACGTGTATATTACAAATTAAAATAACTACAATACTTACAAAAAATTTACAAAATTATTTACACACTTTACAAAAAGTTGCCGAGAAAATTAAAAAGACAAAAAGAAGGTTAAATTTGAACAAATGAAAAAAAAACAAGAGAAGTTAAATTTGAAATAAAAAAAAACAGGAAAAGTTTTCCCAGTGCCAAACTGCAATTGACTGCCCTTACCAGTTGTCAAAGACGATGTTTGGGTCCTGGAACCTCCAGTATCCTCTTCCCAGTAGTCAGTAGTGGCCACCGCTGATTTCCAGGCAGGAAATGGGGTCCAGAGACTGGTGACAGGTACCTAGGGCAGAAAACAGCAGAACACCAGGGAAAACGAACAAACAGCTTCAACACTTGTTCCAACAACCAAAAAGGTGACCAGAGGCGATGACAAGTGTTGAAGTTGTTCAGAGCAAATTGATATAAACTTAAAAATAAAAATCAAATTAAATCAAATAAAACTAAGTCAAATGAGGAATTGTCTTGGTGGTTCAACTCTGACCTTTTTAAACCTCTGTGGCCGGTGATCGGCTTTCCCAACACGTGGGCTGGTTTTTGGACTTTTACTTTTCAATCCCCGACTGAAACGTTCTTTTCTCGGGAAAACTCTCAGACCTCTGGTCAGGAGACCCTTGGAATTCCGGTCGGAAAGGTCTTTGAAATTCCGGTCGGAAAGGTCTTTGAAATTCCGGTCGGAAAAGTCCCTGAATCTCCGGTTGGGAAAAGTCCTTGAATCTCCGAATATCCGGATGGGCCGAACACAATGCTGTGTTGGAAAATTGGGCCGATACAAAATAATTCAAAAGAACTAACAATAAAACCAATTTACCTGCAATTCGGCCAGATGATTACGGATTAAAAATCAAATTCACACACACGCCACACGGCTCAGAAAAAAGGATCAGATGTCGGCAGTTCGAGTGCTGTAGTGGTAAAGAGACCGATATCACAAAGTGGGGTGAATAAATAGGCACATGGCACCTGACACAAAGAAACACGACCACAAACCGACGCTCCCCCGACAAAAATCGAAACCAATCACGTGACTACGGCACCTGATAACTTATCAGGTCACGCACCCACATTTACAACAAAATGTGCACAAAGTGCAATTGGAGGATTTAAGCGATCGGAATCGGTCTACCAGTGTAACTAGGCCCATGTACATTAAAAACACAAATCAAACGAGTTAACGGACGAAAACTCTATTTCGTACGTAACACACTCCCCTAAGTAACCAAAAAAAAATTAAACTTGTTCAATTTTTTTTCAAGTGAAAAAGCACCTCGAAACTGACCTGAAGAAAAGCAAACCAAAAGACGATAAACCACCAAAATCAAGAAAACAAATGATGGGCGCCAGTATACCATTTGAAGGAGGCATACAACCTTTCAAACGAAAATGAAGCTCATCACAGCTATGAAGTAGCTCTGAAGAGGAGGAAAAAAACACAAGGTACCAGTTGACTTGCTCCAGTCTCCCACTCAAACAATATTCCCAGGAGAAGTCGTCATGACCCTACAAATCTCTAACCGGTTTAAGTCCAGAAAATTAAAACGGGGTTGAACATGAAACCAACGTTGCGTAAACCTCGTTATGTGAGAGGAAACCTCATTCATTGGTCTCGGTAGAGATAAACAGAGACAGGACTCAACGCTCAGAAAAACCACAGAAAGAGAAACCAAAACAAATCACCTGGCAGGTGGAAATGAAATAAAGAAAACTAACAGGAAAGAGAAGACAATCGTCCACCAACAAAAGGAAAGGTTTTTGATAGGAACCCTCTCTAGAAAACCCGAAAAATACACCGAACGGTTAGTGTATTAGTAACCACACAAAAAAAATTAAATCTACTGGGGTGTTCCGAACGAAACCACTGACGCCAAATCCCACTCAACCAAGCAATTGGGGCTGAGGTCGAACACAGTAGAAAGTCCCCGTACTCCAGGGCCATTAAGGTACTTACAGGGACTCTAGGACTTTCCCCCCATGAACTACCCTCCCAAAAACCTTAAAGGTTAAGTGACCATGGCGGCACCCAATTCCGCTCAGCCCTTTACAACAAAGCAAAGTGGTTACAAAGTAAGTCAAATCCGGTAAAAGTCAAAATCAGGTAAATTGTCAAAACTGACAACAAGACAAAATAGAGAATAGAAAAAAAACGAAATTCCCTACATGTACGCAAGATTAAACATTAACGCATACAAGTTGCGGGGAAAAACAATTGACACAATCGAGCAAAAGAAAAATTGACTCCCTGACACTCCTAAATCGTCCCAAGAACGCTGACCACACGGTAACACTCGTTCCTGAACAAAAAACTAAGAGGAGTATCCAAAACGGGAAAAATCAATAAAGTCACAATTGAGGAAAAATATACTCCCTGACACTCCCAAATCATTCCAGGAACCCTGACCACACGGTAACACTCATTCCAGAACAAACAAATAAAGGGGAGTATCCAAAGCGGGAAAATCAATCAATTAAAGTCACAATCGAGAAAAATTAAATCCAATAATAAACAAGTCAAATTAAATTAATTAAAATGATACACGATGTTAAAATGTGTTATTCTGGGTAATACGGTATCCACAGAATCTTTCAATTAAACAATTGAGTATATAAGTACCCGCCACTGTCCCTTAATAATGACACTTATTGAAAAAGATGTTAGGTAACAAATGTCATTATCACCAAATTACGCTCATCAACCAACAGCACCCAATGGCTTCATAGACCTGATAGAAATTTCATAATCCAGCTCATGGGCTTGCAAGGCATTAATTTGGAGAGCCATTATTAAAATTTCCAGTTTAACCCCAAAAACTAAATAAACACAAGAGATATATAAATTTTACAGCTAAAGCGCAACAAAAACAACTGACTTGGACAACAATCAAAAACTTGATCACTACTTGTGATCCAAGTTACTCAAAACTGATTAAATAAATCAGTCAATCAATAATTAAACACTTAATCAAATTAAGGGAAATTAAAATTGTCCAAATCAGTACAAATAAAATCTCCACCAAAAGAGAAAATTAATTCGCACTTTTAACTGCAAAACCGAACCACAATGTTATAGGTAAAACTACAAAAAAACTTAAGATAACGGGGCAAACCTGAAACTTCGGTCTAAAAATAGATTGGCACGGTCACAAGCAAAGCAAAAGGTAAAAATGCAACGATAATACGATAAACCAGCAATTCCAAACTTGACACTCTTTAATTTAAGAATAAATATCCTATACTATCAACACGTCTGGCACCGTGAAAAAACTAAGTAAATACTGTAGCCATGCAAAAATACACATGCACAAACAAGGCAGTCTGATAACCCACAATCCAAGCGTGCTCAATCCACTAAAAATCAAAAAGGCCCTTCACGTTGGTCGCCAATTTGTTATGATGAAACCTCACGTTAATGAGATTTCAACACCCTTTAATTAGATAGCTCAAGGTCGTGGATTAATTGCATGAGTTCATAACTAGCTATAGATGAACACACTTGGATATACTGCAGGAAATCAAACGAACCACTCGTTGTATATGTACACGTGTATATTACAAATTAAAATAACTACAATACTTACAAAAAATTTACAAAATTATTTACACACTTTACAAAAAGTTGCCGAGAAAATTAAAAAGACAAAAAGAAGGTTAAATTTGAACAAATGAAAAAAAAACAAGAGAAGTTAAATTTGAAATAAAAAAAAAACAGGAAAAGTTTTCCCAGTGCCAAACTGCAATTGACTGCCCTTACCAGTTGTCAAAGACGATGTTTGGGTCCTGGAACCTCCAGTATCCTCTTCCCAGTAGTCAGTAGTGGCCACCGCTGATTTCCAGGCAGGAAATGGGGTCCAGAGACTGGTGACAGGTACCTAGGGCAGAAAACAGCAGAACACCAGGGAAAACGAACAAACAGCTTCAACACTTGTTCCGGCAACCAAAAAGGTGACCAGAGGCGATGACAAGTGTTGAAGTTGTTCAGAGCAAATTGATATAAACTTAAAAATAAAAATCAAATTAAATCAAATAAAACTAAGTCAATTGAGGAATTGTCTTGGTGGTTCAACTCTGACCTTTTTAAACCTTTGTGGCCGGTGATCGGCTTTCCCAACACGTGGGCTGGTTTTTGGACTTTTACTTTTCAATCCCCGACTGAAACGTTCTTTTCTCGGGAAAACTCTCAGACCTCTGGTCAGGAGACCCTTGGAATTCCGGTCGGAAAGGTCTTTGAAATTCCGGTCGGAAAGGTCTTTGAAATTCCGGTCGGAAAAGTCCCTGAATCTCCGGTTGGGAAAAGTCCTTGAATCTCCGAATATCCGGATGGGCCGAACACAATGCTGTGTTGGAAAATTGGGCCGATACAAAATAATTCAAAAGAACTAACAATAAAACCAATTTACCTGCAATTCGGCCAGATGATTACGGATTAAAAATCAAATTCACACACACGCCACACGGCTCAGAAAAAAGGATCAGATGTCGGCAGTTCGAGTGCTGTAGTGGTAAAGAGACCGATATCACAAAGTGGGGTGATTAAATAGGCACATGGCACCTGACACAAAGAAACACGACCACAAACCGACGCTCCCCCGACAAAAATCGAAACCAATCACGTGACTACGGCACCTGATAACTTATCAGGTCAGGCACCCACATTTACAACAAAATGTGCACAAAGTGCAATTGGAGGATTTAAGCGATCGGAATCGGTCTACCAGTGTAACTAGGCCCATGTACATTAAAAACACAAATCAAACGAGTTAACGGACGAAAACTCTATTTCGTACGTAACAAGGCAGAGATGGCCAAACTGCAGTTCACGGTTGACGAAATGACCGAGAAGAAATCACTTTCATCCAAGGCAGTACGTCTCCGATTCCACACGGAGATGTACAATAACGGCGTGGAAGTGGAGAAAACGGCCGTTGCTTGCGTGCTAGTGGTGGCCGAGGCGGAAAAGGTGCTTGACAATTATTGATATTATTAAGCACCTTTTAAAAAAAAATCGGTTCTTTTCAGAACCACCAAATAACATTAAAAGAAATTCGGGTGGAAGCACAATGGTGCAATATTCCGGGGATACGTAACATTTTTAGCAACGTTAATAATTGTACATGTACGTGCAATTATCAAAAAAAAAATAGAGAAGTAAAAGTAAAGGCAAGAACACGTGTTTGTGTGAAGTTATCCATAAACCGTCAGCCATAAAACCGTCTCGGTCAGAACAGGCGGGCGTAAGGCCTACTATGATATTAACAGGCCCGAATACATCTTTATTTATAAGGAAGCGAGTTGTTTACAATTTTTTTGAGTGAATGCTTCCATCGGACATTTCTGGTTAATGGACATTCCTAAAAATGTCTCACACTCATAAATTGCAACAGGATCTGCGATGTTGAAAAAAAACTAAACGCAATTATCGTAATTCATCGCTTAGAGCATCCTGGACACTTTATAAGTCCGAGTGCCACAACTTGACAGTGTTAAATCGATGTAAGGGATGTCCCTGGACAATTCTAAGGACATCTCATAGAATGCTTCACCGTCTGAGGGGTTGAAAAAAATTAAAAACGCATGCTAATTACCGACATTCGTCGTTTAGACTGTCCTGGACACTTTATAAGTCCGAGTGCCACAACTTGACAGTGCTAAATCCATGTAAAGGATGTCCCTGGACAATTCTAAGGACATCTCATAGAATGCTTCACCGTCTGAGGGGTTGAAAAAAATTAAAAACGCATGCTAATTAACGACATTCGTCGTTTAGATTGTCCTGGACACTTTCTAAGTCCGAGTGCCACAACTTGACAGTGCTAAACCGGAATCCTAAAGGTAACGTGACTGTTTTAGATGTTACAAATATTATTCGAAGAGTTGCGTGACTCTTTTTACAGTTCATAAAGTCGCATGACGATTTTCAATACTCAAATTTTATTTTTAAAGGTCACGTGACTATTTTCAATAATTAAATGTAATAATTTTAAAGATTACGTGACCGTTTTTTAGTTTTAAAGTATAAAATAACCCTTGATGAATATTAAAAATAAACTAATAACAAATAACTGAACTAAAAATACAACGAAGTGAAACTCAATAATTAAAGAAAACACACAGAAAGAGAACAAAAGACGGAGAACAAAAAATGTGATTTATTAACGACAACGCCGCATTAAAACTGATGTTTTCCAACAGTCAAAAGATCCGAATTGCTGCGTCTGGCTTTAAAATTACGCAATATGCGTTTAGTGGTGCCATCTCACGTTGCTTACTTAAATTAATTTTCAGTTACATTGCCACTGTTTGTCTATACTTATCATTTCGTTTATGTTTATATGTTGTAAATTGTAAACATAGTTCTGAAATAAAGATTATTATTATTATTATTACTATTACTTTGAATCTGCATTCAAGCCTGTTAATAACTTCGCCTCTTGAAGGGTCTTAACAGTTAATTTATATAAAACCATGGACAACGGCTGTATCCCCCGGGTCCACCGGGGTTTTACTTGCATAAAAATATTATGAATCGGGAGCTACAAGATCTCTGCGAATGGTGGGTGTCAAAGCAGATTGAAAATAGTGTGGTCCAAATTGGTGATGCTTGTATGGGGATATCCGTTATCGTAAGAGATACAGGATCGGTTAAATGGGAAAAGTTTTAGGGAATTTAATGCCAAATTCATACCCGGTTTTGAAATTAGATTATCATTTGCCGTTTTCCGGGAAAGTGGGAAAACGTGAAACACTGCATTTTTAACTTTGCCTTATAGTCCTTAACGAAGATAAAAATATTTTTGAAAATGTTACCTTATTAGGGCACTTTTTGACGCAGAATACGATGGTGTAATTAAAAATTTTTTATCGGCACTTGTTTTGAAGTTATGCATGACTACTTTGGAAAATCTTATGGACGCCATCTTAGATTATTAAATTTTCGGAAAGCGCTTAAAAAGGCCTTTTCAATGATGTACCTATTGATGCCCTTGTGAGACTTACCAAGTGCAAAATGGCGATTTTTATATTTTTGACATAGTAGGCTTTGAACATTTGGGCAGCCATTATGAAAAAACAAAAGATAATCGTAGCGCCAAGAACCAAAGGCAAAACTGAAAGTTGCGGGCTATTGAAGTATCAAAATTTAATCGTTACGTTTAAAAAATGGCTTTAAATTATGATAATGAAGCAAAGTTTGATATGTTAAAAGTTAAACTGTATTATCTGTAGGTATCTACTTATTCCTAACTAAATACCACCAAAATTTAACTTGAATTTATTTCTAAAAAATAATAACAATAACGAAAAAAAAACAGTAACCTAGCCCTCAAAATGTTGTCCATTTCTATCTAGACACTTCTGGCATCTTTGCAAAATACTGTTAGTAACACGTCTAATCGTATGTCTATTAATGCCATCGAACATTTGTTGAGCACGAGCTTCTAGTATTTCAACCTTCTGAGGTGGTTCAAGTTCGTAGAGTTGATTGTTCACATGTCCCCATAGAAAAAAATCTGACGGTGTAATATCCGGTGACCTTGCAGCCCATAGTACAGGACCGCCATTTGAAATTAAATGATCTCCAAAAGTTGCGGTTAATAAATGTTTCACCAAACCGAAGTTGTGAGCAGGATAATCATCTTTTTGGTACCATACATTGGGAAAATCACCTTCTGGTATCAGTTCTCTAATAGTGGGAAGTATCAAATTCTGCAGCATGTATAAATATCTCTCCCCATTTAGTGTGCCCTGATAAAAGAAGGGGCCTATAAGATAATTTCCTGAAATAATGAACATTATTAGCAGATAGTAAAAGGTTTCAGATTGCAAATATTTTTACCATAAATTCCACACCAAACATTGACGCCAAATCGTGTTTGCAATCTACGTTGAGCACGTAACGAAGAATTTTCTCTAGCCCAATGATGATAATTTTGCTTATTAAAAATTCCACAGTTTCTTAAATATGTCTCGTCAGTCCATATGACGTTGTTGCTAAAGTAAGCATTTTCCTCACATTTGTGGACGTACCATTTGCAAAATTCTATTCTCCTCTGGAAATCGCCTTCGTGAAGTCCTTGCACAATAATAGGCTTGTACGGATGGTACACTCGGGTCTTCAAAGTTCTTAGAACCGTTGTTCTCGGAAGATTTATCTCCCTGCTACATTTTCTTGTAGATGATGTTGGATTGTCATTAAAATAATTAACAATTTGGTCATTGCGATTGTCATTGTCTTTCGCATATTTCTTTGAACGCGGTTTCTCAAAACTGCCATTCAACCGTAAATTTTTTACCAACTTTGCAAAATACCTTATAGTAGGTTGCCGCCTCTCTGGAAAATTTTCCGAATAACTATTTAATGCCACCTCAGCATTTCTGTTACTTTCAATAAAGCACTCTAACATATCAAACTTTGCTTCATTATCATAAATATATATAAATCGCCATTTTACACTTGGTAAGTCTCACAAGGGCATCAATAGGTACATCATTGAAAAGGCCATTTTAAGCGCTTTCCGAAAATGTATAATTTCGAAACCAGTGTCGATAAACATTTTCTAATTATACCATCGTATTCTACGTAAAAAAGTGCTTTAATAAGGTATCATTTTCAAAAACATTTTTATCTTCGTTAAGGACCTATAAGGCAAAGTTAAAAATGCAGTGTTTCACGTTTTTCCAATTTCCCGGAAAACGGCAAATGATAATCTAATTTCAAAACCGGGTATGAATTTGGCATTGAATTCCCTAAAACTTTTCCCATTTAACCGATCCTGTATCTCTTACGATAACGGATATCCCCATACATGCATCACCAATTTGGACCACACTGTATATGGACAGCGACAAAATCGTTTTGTTTTTAAAATTAATTTGTGTCTGAAATTAAGTATTTGGGTATTCTGTTGGATCCGCAACTCTGTTTCTCAAATCATATTGGTTATCTTTGTAGAAAGCTCGGTAAGAAACTAGGGTTTTTTCGACGTATGACTGCTTCTCTTTCGGACTGGACCAAACGGCTGGTGTACAATACGATAATTTTACCACATTTTGATTATTGTTCTTCCTTACTGATTGCTTGTACCCAGGGAGAAATTATGAGATTGCAACTCCAACAGAACAAGGCAATGAGAATTATACTCGGGTGTAATATAGGTATATACTCCTATTCAGAGCATGTTGACGACATTAAATTAGCTTAACATACGGCAATGCATTGAGAAAGCTAATCTTGTAATTGTTTTTAAAGTGGAACGTGGATTGATGCATCAGTACTTGGGAAAGTTTCTGGAGCATAGGTCAGGGTTTCACGACTACAATATAAGATCAGGGACGAATTATAATATTGAAACCGTTCGATCAACCTTGTTGCAGAAATCATTGTTCTATGAGGGCTTACAAATGTACAACTCACTTCCAAATGTTGTTAAATTGTCAAGTAATTTGCGTGAGTTTAAATCTGGATTATGTAATTATTTAATTAGTAAAGTATGAATTTGATAGATTGTTTGGAGACCTCGTTGTTCATTTGTGTATAATATTGTTACGATTTTCCCGTGGGTTCACACAAAGTCAATTTAACTCAACGATTAATAAATTTATTACACTTCAAAACACTCCGTACAATAATTAACACAGCTACTAAAAACACTACTACAATTCCACAATTATTCCGCTATTTAAACTTATCCGCGTTCCCAAATTCACTACTACTCTCTCTACTAACTAACTAACTACGCCGTCGTCAACGCCGCTTCTTTTATATTCGCAAACCACGTTCTAGAATGACCGCGAAACGCTTCGCGGGTTGCCTTGACCATTCAAGAATATTCCAGGTAGCGCTTCCTAACTGTGTGGCCTACTTTAATACGCGCCCGGCCAGATATTGCGGCGCATCGGTTTCATGGAGTATCGAGCATAGTAGGCCCAAACCGTAACACTGCCCCCCTCTTAAAGCTGATCGTCCCGATCCGCTTCATCTAATCCCTCGTATTTCTTAAGTCTGTCCAGATGGACAATTTTCATCTTGCCTTTGGAGCTGCGTTGGACTCTGTATGCGACGTCGTTTAACCTTTTTACCACATTGTAAGGTCCCTTCCAGTGTCGTTGCCATCTTTGACCTAATCCTTTGCTCCTCCTGGGTTGAAACATCCACACAGCATCACCTTCTTTATAATCGCCACCAGTTGGTCTGTGGTCCAGTGTCATCTTCATACGGTCGTTGTTTGGTTTCATCTTCTCTCTCTCAAGTTCCCGAATTGTGATGGATCCCTTCTGTAACGAACACTGGTCACACCGTTTACACCATTCCTCAACGTCCTTTCTGAAGTTAATCCAGTAAAATCGATCTCTTATTCTAGCCAAAGTCTGGTTTACTCCAAAGTGTCCTCCTCCGCGACTGTCATGTAGTTCTCGCAGCACATTCTCTTTGCAGGAATTGGGCACTATTGTTTGGTAAACAAAGCGTTTTCCGTCTGGACTTTCCCATTTGCGAGTAATTAAGTCATCTCGCAGTCGAAGCGAATTCCACTGCAACCAGTAACCCCTTACTGTTGGTCCATATCTGGAAATCTGTTGCCAATCCGGTTTCAAATCCTTCTCCAACCATCTTCTGATTACTTTCAAATCAGAGTCTGAGCGCTGTCCTTTTATTATGACTTCCTTAGAAACGCAGCTCTTCATTCTTTTTGTAGCCCCTTTTATCTGTCACCATCGCGATTTGACCAATCCTCCAACCATTATGAATTTGTCCTTTCCGGTACCTTAAGTCACTATCTAAAGCTTGACAATCCTCTACATATCGCGGAAAATGTCCTTCCGGGTTCTTCATTTCCTGCTCCTGGTTACGCCAGTTCTGCGGGGTCGGTAAACGAGACTGCTGTCTGCAATTCCATTGGTAATGTCCTTTACGTCCACAAATATAACATGTAATATTTCTTTTAACAGAAGAGTTCCGGTGATTTGTTCTGATGTCCTGATTTCGTCGACACTGTGGGTTTGGAGAACAAGACCGCTGTGTGCATTTCCTTCTAATGTGTCCCGTACGTCCGCATCGATAACACTCCACTCTCGTGATCGGACGTGACCGTTCTAACTGTCTGGACTGACCATTTCCTAATGCTGCCATTTGTTGCACTAATTGGCCGAACATTGATTCAATTTTATTTATTGATGTAGCAACATGATCGGCTGGCGGTTCTCTCTCCTCTTGAATAGGCTCTGGCTTTAAATCATTGCACGCAGCTTCAATTTCCAGCGCTCGAACCAGTAATTCGCTGTTGTTGCTCCCTTTGAACATCTTCAGCCATTTCTTTACCTCCAGATCTCGAATCCCATCTACAAAATACTGTGCCACAAGTTCTTCTTGGATTTCATCCGGGACGGCTGGGTAAGCCAGATGCACAAGGCGACGAATTTCGGTTTCAAACTCTTCTAGATTTTCACCAGTTTTCTGCTGTCTTGCCATTAATTGCGTTCGATACAGTCCTTTCTTATGTTGATCCCCATAACGACGTTCTAATGCAGCTACTAATGCTTCATAGTTGCTTCGTTGGGCGATAGGCAGAGTCTGTAACAGCTCCAATGCAGGTCCTCGTAATGCCACTATCAGTGCTACAGCCATTTCCTCGTTACTGCATCCATTTGCATTTGCAGCGGCCTCAAATTGGAGTTGGTACATTGCCCATGAAGTTTGACCGTCGTATGTGGGAGGCTTGATCTTGTTGAGCCCGTTTCGGGTGATCACTGTAGAGCTGGCTCCTGTGCTGTCAATTTTCCGCTCTAAGTCGCGTAGCTTTATCTCTACATCATTCTGAATTTTATTTATGTCCTCCCGAACATCATTAATGTCCTTCCGAACATCGTTGTGAATTTTACTGAGACTATGGGTTACATACTCTTTGATTTCTGTCTTGGTCCCCGCTAGAACGTTCAATATTTCTACGTTACGCTCTCTATCTTCTTGACGCATTTCCATATCTTGTTGTCGAATCTTTTCTTGTTCTTCCTTCTCTTGTTGTCGAATCCTTTCTTGTTCTTCCTTCTCTTGTTGTCGAATCCTTTCTTGTTCTTCCTTCTCTTGTTGTCGAATCCTTTCTTGTTCTTCCTTCTCTTGTTGTCGAATCCTTTCTTGTTCTTCCTTGTCTTGTTGTCGATTTTGTTTAAGCATTTCCATCATAGCTGCAAGTTGGGCCTCCATGTTTGCACTTTGACGTCTTGTTATTGGCATAAAATAAATTTAACACACCACTGTTTCGAAAATCTCTAGTCCGGTTCTGAACACTGTCTTTAACCCGAAGTTTAGTTCCAATTCACGTCGCACTAACGTCTGATCCCACTTCTGACACCAATTGTTACGATTTTCCCGTGGGTTCACACAAAGTCAATTTAACTCAACGATTAATAAATTTATTACACTTCAAAACACTCCGTACAATAATTAACACAGCTACTAAAAACACTACTACAATTCCACAATTATTCCGCTATTTAAACTTATCCGCGTTCCCAAATTCACTACTACTCTCTCTACTAACTAACTAACTACGCCGTCGTCAACGCCGCTTCTTTTATATTCGCAAACCACGTTCTAGAATGACCGCGAAACGCTTCGCGGGTTGCCTTGACCATTCAAGAATATTCCAGGTAGCGCTTCCTAACTGTGTGGCCTACTTTAATACGCGCCCGGCCAGATATTGCGGCGCATCGGTTTCATGGAGTATCGAGCATAGTAGGCCCAAACCGTAACAATATATTGTAATATAATATGCTGTTTTGAGTGTAATAACCAGGTTCTAAATGAATAAATATATAATACGTTCTAAGGGTATTTTAAAAATCTTTAAGAGATTATTATTTAAATGTACATAGATAAATCATTTAATTATAGTTGTTTTTTGTGGATTTATTTAATTTGGATGGGTTATTATACTTAAGTAAAGTTAACTTATGTAAAGTAATTTGTAGTAGTAGCTAATATATTATGTATTTTGCTAAATAAACATAAACAAGAACAAATATTGTGCACCCGAGCACCCACTGTGACATCACGCAGCGTATCGCTGTGAGGAAACAAACTCGGCTGATTATCTTCGATCTGTCATTTCTGTTGTGTTGCGATTTGCGATATCAACTAAAGACGTATTTTGGCGTCAGTGTTTACTGGAGTGTTTCTCCTGTCTCATTTCAACTCATTCTGAAAAAAAAAGACGGCCTCTATTACTACGACTTAAAACTCAGGTTAATATTGCCGTCAAAATACGCCTTACAATTCCGACTTGTCAGCTGTCACTAGTCACTATGCTTTAGCTTTTGTTGTCTTTGTGTTGTTATGTCAAAAAATTGCCTTGCAGCATGCAGCTTAAAATAATTGTAGTTTTTTTAATTTAGGTATATTACAATAATCTAATTAAGAAAATGTATATTTTTTGATGTGCATAAGCATAATGGATACAAGGGCTGCTAGCCGAGGTAAGATTACAAGATTACAGTGGCAATAAACATGGCTACATTACTACAACAAATCTTACAGAATGTTATCCCCTATATGCTGAATACTTCCCCATTTTTCATCTGGATGAGAAAGCACAACTTCTTTGAAGAAATTGTCCTATTTGAGGCCCATATTACCCACCAAGAAGTGCAACATATCAATAAAGTTGAAGAGCCAAATCATGTGCAATTTTTATGCAACTACATTACAATGGTGGATAAAAAAGTAAGTTTTAAGGTGAGTTAACTGATTTTACTTAAATTAAAGGTGGGTTTATGCAGACGTTAAATTAAAGCAAGTTAGAATTATACTAAATGAAAGTAAGGTTTGTAGTTACATTCAATTTTCAGCATGAAATTAACAGCTAAGAAAAATATGGTTCTGGTGTAATTTAGATGCCACCTTATTTTTAGTTCTTTTTTGATGAAATCCATGTCAGATTGTTTATTTAACTTACTTTTACCAAAATAAGGGTGGATGAATTACTTTCACACAGGAAAAACTCCTATGGCATTCTACATACTAAACATAAATGACTTGTTTTTGATTGGTACCAGCACCACCAGCCTGATTGTTGAACATTTTGTTTGGTGCCTAACAACCCTAGCAATGTTGTCAAACAGAACTGTTTTTCTGTTCAAAATTAGTAAAGTCATTCTAAAAATTGTTTTTTAATTTGTTAAAACGGAAGTTTCCATATTTTTTCTCTTTTTGAGATCTTAATAATTATTGCTACATATATGAATCGGCCACTCTGGTTAGCACTAGGTTACCATGCATCTTTTTCAATACATTTACAAAAAATAAACATTGCCCCTTGTACTAATCTGACCTTGAATCTGACACTAAGGTTAATATTTTCAACTGTAATTATAGATAGTAAAGTGTCACTTTGCATGTAAAAACTAAAAATACTTATTTAATTTACAAATTTTCAAGTTATTTAACTATTAAACCCTTCATGTACTTGGTGTAACCTGACCACTTTCAAAGGCATTTTTTTACTATTCTTTTCCCAACAAACAGCTCCAACCACCCGTTTTTGGGTAGAACTAAGTTAAATAAACAATATGACATCAATTTCATCAAAAAAAAAAAAAAAAACAAAAATATGGTTGCACCTATATCGCACCAGACCCAAAAATATACAGGGTGTTACAAATTCAAGGTGTTAGCATTGCTATCTCAGAAACTATAGTTGCTAGAGCTTTGGTTAAAGGAGGCAAAAAATTTTCATTACTTCCGGAGATATCTGATAAAAACCAAAAAAGTCAAATTTCTATTTTATTTTTTTACTACTTTATTATTGATTATTTTGGAAAATCAATGGCACCTTCTGGAGGCACTTTTTTATGCTCTTCAAGAAAACAGCTTTAGTTTTCAGCTCCGACGTTTTGTTTTTTAGATACCATCATCAACTTCGATTTTTCAAATACGGACCTGAACTTTTTATTTCATTTTTTAGGAGGTACAGACCTCCCAAAACTAATGATGTGCCGGACTTGTCAAAAAATTATACCTAGTGTACTTAGGTACTTGTTTTTTTTTTTTAATGCATTTGTAATTCATATGTTGTCATAATGAGTAGATAATTTAGATTGATATGATTTAAGATTTAGGTTTTGCTCTTTTTAACACTAAAAATAAAGTTTAAGCTGTTTCATCAAAACTCAACCTCGAATTCCAACATGTGAGTATTTGAAAAATAAATAATTAACCAAAAAGCAACCAGCAATGAACCTAATTATTAAATTATATCAAACTAAATTATCTACTTATTATGACAACATATCAATTTCAATTGCTTAATTTATTTAAAAAACTTTAAGTACCAAGTACGTAATACACTAGATATACTTTTTTTGACAAGTGTGACACATCATTGGTTTCAGAAGGTCTGTAGCTACTAAAAAACAAAATAAAAAGTTTAGGTCGGTATTTGAAAAATTGAAGTTGATGATGGTATCTAAAAAACGAAACGTCGGAGCTGAAAACTAAAGCTGTTTTCTTGAAGAGCATAAAAAAGTGCCTCCACAAGGTGCTATTGATTTTACAAAATAATCGCTAATAAAGTGGTAAAAAAATAAAATAGAAATTTGACTTATTCGGTTTTGGTCGGATATCTACGGAAGTAATGAAAATGTTTTGATTTTTTTTTACCAAATTATTTAGCAATAAATTGCGCAACTTTGCCTCCATTTAACCAAAGCTCTATCAACTATAGTTTCTGAGATAGCAACGCTAATGCCTCAAATTTGTAACACCCTGTATGCATGTGCCTCACCAAGTTATTTTGTTTATCAGCATTGTCAAATTGGGTTTTTTGTACTTACGTTATTAAAATAAATTGCTTCCTGTATTTGTTCAGAACAATTTCTAACAAAGTTGTCCTCCTTACTGTCTAAGATCTCGGAAATAGTTGTCCAGGCATTTTGTTTAGCTAAATTGTTTTTATAGTATTATAAAAACCGTCGTACTCCTTAATAACACACTTCTTGTACAGCACTGTATATTGTTTACAAACAATAAACTGACACTGACTTTTAACCTCGTTATCTGACAACTTCGACTTCACTACAACCATCAACTCAGCAACTGACTAACCAGGCCTGGTTCAGCTGCTTATATAGGCTTCCATGGTTTCTAGAAAGTTCCCAAATATTCATGAAATTGACTTTCTCTCTCACACTCATTAAGCTATAACATAAATCTCTCTCTATATAAACAACGGAGCCAGGATTTTCTAGAACACAGACAAAAGAATGTAGAACGTAAACAAAGCAACGTAACATACAGGGGTAACAACAAATAACTAAAGAAATCCTAACTAGTAATCAAAAGTTCGCTTCGCAACAATACAAATCATTTTTTGAATCATCATTTTTTGTTTAACAAGCTTTATATTAGCTTGTAATCATATCATTTGGGAGTTGATTAATAGGTACATTGATATAAACTACTTTTGTTGTACTAATTTGTTTTCATAGATAAAAGGTTATTTTTTTGCCTTTTGCTTAACTGTTTGATTACAGTTTTTGTTTTGTGTTTTGTTATTTGCCCAATTCACTTATGTCAGTTTCCCCAACTTTGGCTAAGTAGAGTATAAGGACATCATAGATAAGTTTAGTTTAGACTGTTTTTGCATAGTTAGTTGTTTTGCATTGGATCTGTCACATTCAAGCTTCAACTTACCTAGTTGTACCTACTTGAATTTGCCTTGGAAGTGTCAGTGAAACAGGCATTAGGCCCACAGAGCCTTTTGGCAGAAAAATCTGACAAAGGAAGAAAACATCAATCAAGATAAGATGTAATTGACATTTGTCATTTGTCCAAATCCTATTCTGGCTATGTGCTATAAGTAATAATAATAATAATTAAAAAAGAAGTAGTAGTCCATATCCTTTCAGTGGAGTTGTACAAGTACAAAAGGAAGGGAATGACACGCAGTCGTCTCCACAATACTTTATTTCGACCTTCAAAAGGTAAGGCCTGCTCTACTAGTTTCGGACATATAAATGGCCATCTTCAGGAACTCGACAATCAATGCGCCGGCTGTCTTTTTAGAAAGGGGGAGACAGTGACCGGAGACATGCATAGCAACGATTCTCGGCAACGAAATCGGCAGTTTGTTTTTCCACCAGTGGTCGCGCGTATTCACTTTACGCTTTCTACCGTTTGTTCTCCCGTCTAGCCTGCTCTTGCTATAACTACTGTAGAAATATGAAATACAGTTAAATAATTTAAAATTTATTATAGTAATTACTAAGTAATTCTTGTGCATCATTCTAGGATTTAGTGTTAATGAAATGGGAAATCGTAAGAAAAATAAACCAAGTATTTTGTTTAAACATTTTTTAAGGGTTGAACATCGACCGTTGCTGGGGGTTTTTTTCACTAAATCGACTAAGGGTAGATATAGGAATAATATCCTGTCAAAAACTCAGAAAGGCCGGGTACTTTAAGGGATTGAGGGTTAATTAAATGCGAGGTGGTGGAAAAAGTAGAAACATTTTACAATTTAAATTGTTTTAAGGGTTGAAAATGGACCGTTGCTGGGGGTTTTTTTCACTAAATCGACTAAGGGTAGATATAGGAATAATATCCTGTCAAAAACTCAGAAAGGCCGTGTACTTTAAGGGAGTGAGGGTTAATCAAATGGGAAATGGTAAGAAAAATAAACCAAGTATTTTGTTTAAACATTTTTTAAGGGTTGAACATCGACCGTTGCTGGGGGTTTTTTTCACTAAATCGAGTAAGGGTAGATATAGGAATATTATCCTATCAAAAACTGAGAAAGGCCGGGTACTTTAAGGGAGTGAGGGTTAATTAAATGCGAGGTGGTAAGAAAAATAAACCAAGTATTTTGTTTAAACATTTTTTAAGGGTTGAACATCGACCGTTGCTGGGGGTTTTTTTCATTAAATCGACTAAGGGTAGATATAGGAATAATATCCTGTCAAAAACTCAGAAAGGCCGGGTACTTTAAGGGATTGAGGCTTAATTAAATGCGAGGTGGTGGAAAAAGTAGAAACATTTTACAATTTAAATTGTTTTAAGGGTTGAAAATGGACCGTTGCTGGGGGTTTTTTTCACTAAATCGACTAAGGGTAGATATAGGAATAATATCCTGTCAAAAACTCCGAAAGGCCGGGTACTTTAAGGGAGTGAGGGTTAATTAAATGCGAGGTGGTGGAAAAAGTAGAAACATTTTACAATTTAAATTGTTTTAAGGGTTGAAAATGGACCGTTGCTGGAGGTTTTTTTCACTAAATCGACTAAGGGTAGATATAGGAATAATATCCTGTCAAAAACTCAGAAAGGCCGGGTACTTTAAGGGAGTGAGGGTTAATTAAATGCGAGGTGGTAAGAAAAATAAACCAAGTATTTTGTTTAAACATTTTTTAAGGGTTGAACATCGACCGTTGCTGGGGGTTTTTTTCATTAAATCGACTAAGGGTAGATATAGGAATAATATTGTCACGTTTAATTTATGAGCCCATTCGGATTCATTAATTAAACTGACTCACGACGTTTAACGTCGTGCCGGGATCTCAGTTTTAAGGATGGAATCAAACACTGAGTTTTCTATTAAACACTTAAATCTATTAAATACAGTATACACAAATGGGTCTGCACAATACGGTCATAAACACACTAAAAGTTGACAATTTAACAATTGTACTTACATAGACTGATAAGCTAAGGACTTAGCATTTTCTGGCGGCTGGCTTAGTCACTTTCGTGTTGGAACAGTTCTGGAGAATGGACTACTTAACTTGATCTTCTTGACCGCGGAGAGTCGACATCTCGACTTCCTGGTTCAGCTGGTCGCACTACCGTCGATTGGTTCACACTGATCCCATACTGCTGAAATCGGCGTATTTTATACCCGATTGGCTGACGTAGTTTGTTATTGTTCGTCGCCTATTTTTCATATTCCTGCAAAGCAGGTGGTGGCGACTCATCGCTGATATGGTGTACCCGGTGCATGACA
Source organism: Ips typographus (assembly GCF_016097725.1). Classification (NCBI taxonomy): domain Eukaryota; kingdom Metazoa; phylum Arthropoda; class Insecta; order Coleoptera; family Curculionidae; genus Ips; species Ips typographus. Next base: position 9,857,826 of record NC_138433.1, on the reverse strand, counting down.
CATTCGGTGCATCGTGATTTTGCAATCCTCGAATACTCTTATGTTTTTTAAGTTAATCAGTCCAACTTTCCAATTAACGGATTTTCCATTCGTGACATATGCCTCCGCCCCAGAAAAACTGGTCCCCAGTTTTATATGAACAATAATAAAAACTTTAAACAATAGAAAAAACATATCGTTAACATAAATTTAAAAATTACATGTGTACATACCAAGGTATTATGATTAATGGTTAGTAAGTTTACATATGCGAGTATTTCATAGTACTCAGTTAAGTTTACAATCATTTCTTAATAATAAGTTAGTACTTATTCTAACAAGAAACTCAATAAAATCTTTCCTCTCTTAAAATTATACATAAACAATATCATGCACTTTTAATCTATTCGGTTCCGGCAATGGCAGAACAAAAAAAATATTGCAACACTGAGAAAAGTTCAATAGAGGCTTAGTCCTATGAGCCAAACTTCGCATCTCACATCACTGAACACCATTGTGATCACTGTTCCATAAATGTTTGTGGTGTGGGTCGATTATTGAATCGATGATTCGGCTACCTTGGACCTCCGTATCAACGTACAGGCCCATCGGAAGTTCCAACAACAATAATGGCTCATCATAGTTCGCCTCTTTCTTACATAGCCCTCAGTGTTACATGAAATATAAGACAAAAGGTTAGTATGTGCTACTTAAGGCTTAATATACACTATTATGTCTAATAACAAAATTAATTTTAGCATCATTTGTAACCATTATTTATTTGTTAGTATGTACGATCCATTTTCCATTAAAAAAAATAAAAAAATGGAACGTGTGAAATTCATTTTCCAAATGCTGCAAAGCAAGGAATCCCGTGTATGCATCGCGCGATAAAAATTAGTTATGTAAACAACTTGAATTTTTATGTTAGTAGTTCGTCAACAACCAACAAGATTGTCGGAGCGTCGTCTCAGGAATATTCGCCTCTTCAGCGAAACATCTTTTATCGCATTTTATTAGTTCATGGCGCTAAAAAATAATTGGATTAATTTCATGACTAGATTACACTCGTTATTTGGGGATAATATGACATCATACATTCCAAATTTTTTATTATTATTTTTTATATATCATCCACGTGTGTATATTATGCCTGTATCAACATATGTATATATATATAGCCATTAAAATACAAAACAATAATAAGGTAACATAAATTAAATTGTAGACCTCATAGCTGCTGATAAGTAGCATATGGCCCCATGTCGTCAAACGGTTCTAATTGCATGATAAACGGCTGTGTTACCGCGTGTTTAAGAATTTCTTCAGTTTGTTGCTGATTATTGGGCCCCCCTTCTTGCACCTGCGCCAGTCAGAACGGAGTACCCCCTTGACGTACTTTCTCGCTAAGTAGAAGTATGGTATACTCCGTATGAATGATTTGAGTCCACAGGCCAAGTAGAGATTTTGTAATCCCTAATAATTGTATTGGTACCACTCGATCAAACTCTCCTTGCAGTTCCCACAAGTGGTACAGTGCCAATTTGTATAAATACAGTTTGGTGTTTATTTCGGTAACACACCTAATATAAAACAAGAAATTCACTATCCATTCCATTTTTGGCACTTTCGCGAAAATTATAGGTTAACTTCACCCAACTGTTACTTCACGACCGATTTCTAAAATGACACTGTAAATTGTTGTCCCATTCGGGTTTATTTAAACCAATCTCGTAATTAGTCATTATTCATAACTGCGCGTAGCGATGAATCAAATTTGTCTTATCGCTCGCGAATTAGTTGCTTTCTTCACCAAATGCATAAACAACTATATATTCAAGGTGATTATTACACCGACAACATCATTATTTATCTTTATTCGTTTGTAGGTACCTACATCACAATAACAATATTCAATGTTTTTATTTCCATTACATGTAACCATTTTTTATCTTATAGGGAAAATTAAACTGATATCTGTTCTTGAATTTTAAGAATTTGCGCAATAAAAATTCAGACGCAGATAACAGAATAAAATCCTTGGGCCCTGTAAAAATAGGTACATAGCTCAATATGTGGAGCCGTACATTATAATTGTTACTTTGTTTTAAACATTATGCTTAATTGCATTTTTGCATTTTATGCATTAATCGGTCTGCAATGAACAATGTCTGGTCTCATTAAGATATTATTCCGAACTGGCCAAATCAGCGAATCCCATGGGTTTAAGCATGGTGCACCATTTAACTGTTGGGAAAACATTTCTCTGATAACCTTAACATTTGACAAGTTCATCGTCTGGAAGTAATTTGCTAATTTCAGCATCCTGGTTTTCCGGTGGAGAGGGTTCTGAATTGCATTTATACGGTTGCTATCACCACTTTCATTCAGTTTGTCCCTTGACTTGCGATTCTGTACGACGGTGCTCCTCCTTTTACAATTTGTCACTTTTTCCTTGTGTGGTTTTTCTTTTGAAAGTAAGTATAAATGTCATTTTTTCATATTAACCTACGTTTTTTTTTTTTACCTGAGAAAATTCACTTCATTTTGCCATCTACTGGTTTTCTTTTTCCAAATAAAAATTTTAATAATTTTTCCCTCTAGATGGAGTCTGGTAATCGCCCAACAGGATTAGGCCGTGGACGCGCCCTCATGGCCTTACTGGCCGCCCAGCGGGCCCGGGAGGCAGCACAAGAGGCCACCATCCATCCAGAGGCTAGCCCCCCTGAGGCCAGCAAGATGGAGGCCCCCACTGAACCTCCTAATGCCCCGCAGGAGGCCCAAGAGAAAGAGGAGCAGAACGCTCTCCCCCAAACGGATGAAACCCGTTTGGCGATCGGGTCTCTAGGCGCCCACGCCAAGACTATACATTTTAATTGTTTTTTTACTATAATCAATCATTAAACTAAAATGCTTGTATTACTTCAGCTCAGGGGTTCCTTCTGGTGTCCATGGGTCATGGTAATGTAAAATTCTGCTTACATGGACTACTTCAGTTTTAGATTTTGGCGAAATGCCCTTTCGTATTTCATAGTCCACATCAGACATTTTTCGATTTATGTAGTAAGGACCAAACCATCTAAGCAGTATTTTTCACTTTTTCCTACCTTCCTAATAGGGGTGAAAACTTTTACTTGGTCACCCTCTTCAAATTCAACATGGCGGTGTTTACAATCGTAACGTAATTTATCTATGTTTTGTCGCCGTTTTATATTTTCAACCGCCAAATTTCTGACTGCTAAACCAACGTCTCTAATTTGGTCGCTATTACCACTTTCTAAGGGTGGCAACAAGTTTGCTTCTGTTGGTAAAATAGGTTCACGACCGTACACCAGCATGAATGGTGAAAATTTAGTACTATCGTGTTTCGCAGAATTATACGCAAAAGTCACATGTGGAAGATATTCATCCCAATTTGATTGATTAGTATTAGTATACATAGATAACATATTGGCTAAAGTTTTATTAAATCTTTCTGTTAAGCCATTAGTTGCGGGATGATACGCAGTAGTAAACTGACTTGTTGTCCCCATCTTTTTTAGCAATTCCGTAACCAATTCGGATTGAAAAACTTTTCCTCTATCGCTTAACAATTCCTTAGGTGCACCGTGTTTTGTAATAATTCTCTCCAGTATAAATTTCGCTACAGGTCCGGCTTTGCCGCTCGGTAATGCGTCTGTCTCCGCCCACCTTGTGGCGTAATCTGTCGCTACCACTATCATGGTTTTGCCGCTGCTACTTCTGCGTAACGGACCTAACAAATCTATCCCAACTTTTTCAAATGGGGTGCCAACTGGAATAGGATGTAACAGACCGATAGGCTTTTGATTTTGTTGGCCTTTCCTGGCCTGACAATCCGGGCATCCTTTTACAAAACGTTCCACGTCCTTTTGCAACCCTTGCCAATAGTATCTTTGTTTTATTTTCGCTAGGGTTTTTGACAATCCCAAATGGCCACACAGCGGTTCTGAGTGGTGGGAGTACAAAATTTCCCCTATTAACTGTTGCGGTATCACTAAAAGTTTAGTCCGGCCCACTCCATGCGGGTTTATACGGTACAAAACTTCTGACTCAAGTCTAAAATTTTTCGCTTGCTTGCGTATACCAATTGTAGCTTCTTCAGGATGTTTTATAGCCTGAATTATTTCCAAAATGTTTTCATCTTTTGCTTGTAATTCTACAATGTTACGTATATCTAATAAAAAGGTTGGTATTTCGTCAATTTCTTGTACTTTCGTATTCGCTGGCAAAACAGGATATCTGCTTACGCAGTCTGCATCTTTGTGAGCAATTCCCGATTTATGATGTACTGTGTAGTCAAATTCCGATAATTTTAACGCCCAACGCGCTAAACGTCCAGTCGTCTCTTTCAAGGTTTTTAACCAACATAGCGCATGATGATCTGTCACTATTTTTATAGGTTTTCCATAAATAAAATGTCTAAAATAGGATAGCGCCCATATAGCTGCTAACCCTTCAAGTTCTGTTATTGAATAATTCTTTTCAGCTTTACTAAGGCTTCTACTTGCATATGCTATTGGGTGTAACGCATTTTCATGATCTTCCTGCAATAATATTGCTCCGATTCCATCTTTACATGCATCTACCCTTAATTCACATCCTTTATTTGGTTGAAAATGTGCCAAAACTGGTTCACTAATCAATTTTTGTTTTAGTGTTTCAAATGCTTTGTCATGTATGTCCTGCCAATCAAATTTATTTTGTTTCTTTGTTAGATCATGTAAAGGACGTGCAATTTTTGCAAAATTTTCTATAAACTTCCGGTAGTAGTTACAAAGTCCCAAAAAACTTTGTACACCTTTTACATTTTTTGGCCTTGGAAAATTTTCAATTGAAATTAATTTTGATTTATCAGGAAAAATTCCATCTTTCGAAATTGTATAACCAAGTATATTAATTTTTTCTTTTAAATATTCACATTTTTTGGGTTTTAGTGTTAGACCTGCACTTCGAAGTCTATTGAAAACTTTACGTAATTTTTCCAAATGTTCATCTATCGTTTTAGAAAAAATTATAATGTCGTCCATGTAAATTAAAACTTCTTTCCATTTTAAATCTCTAAACACTACGTCCCCTAACTGTTGAAATGTTGCCGGGGCATTGCACAATCCAAAAGGCATTACATTAAATTCCCATAATCCGTGACCTGGCGCTGTAAAGGCAGTAAGTGGCTTACTTTCTTTTTTTACTTTGACTTGCCAATAACCTGAATACATGTCTAACGATGAAAAATATTGGGCGTTTCCTAAGTACGTCAAAATATCCTCAATATTAGATCCTGACCACGAATTTTTTACTGTCACATTGTTTAACTTGCGATAATCCACGCAAAATCGTGTCTCTCCAGACTTTTTCTTTACTAATACGACGGGACTTGCCCAGGGCGAGTTACTTTGCCTTATTATGTCGTATTGTTCCATTTCTCTTATCTGCTCATCTATTATCTCTCTTTCTTTTTGTGCCACTCTGTAAGGTTTCTGTTTTATAGGTTTAGCATTCCCTACATCAATTTCATGTTCAATGACATCGGTTTTTCCCATATATTTTGGTGTTTTTGAAAAAACATCACTATACTCTGAAAGTAATGTCTGCAATTTGTTACACAATTCTGGGTTCGTTATATTACTTAGATTATGGTCATTCATGGTAATCATTTCTTCATCATCTTCAGTTTCATCAATAAAATAAACTGGAATTTTTGTTATATCCATTTCTATATTTTTCTCTAAATACCCGATTGTGGTATTTTTTAATATGAACACTTCTTTAAACCTCATATTTTAAATTTTGATGTACCAATTGTCATTTCTTGCAAAAACATTAGAACAAATTAATCTTGGTCGTAGGTATTTATCGTTAAATCGATAAAGCAGTACTTTGTGAACTCGTGCGGAGATAAGGCACAGTTCAGTCGTACCGTTATATCGCGACCAACCTTGACCATGTAGTCGGTTGCAAGTGTAACCTTAAAACTTCACGCGGTTGACTCAATCTCGACATTTGCAAATACCTTATTAGTATCTTCCATTTGTTCTATTTTTTCCATGTTGTTATCGACATTGTCGCCAAAATGCAAAATCAATGCGTCAAGTTCATGGTACAATATCACAGTATTGGTATTATAATCAATTAATGATTTTTTACTAGCTAAGAAGTTATGTCCCAAAATTAAGGCTTTTGATAAATTTTGCACCACTAGTGCCTCAACGGAAATAATTGTGCCATTAACTTTTATAATTACCTCAGAATTACCGAGAGGTTGAACTGTATAACCTCCTGCTGTTATCAGTTGTATATTGCCTTGTAATCGTCTCATGTTACTGATATAATTTATGTCGACTATATTTTTACAAGCTCCCGTATCAAGTAAAACAGGAACGCTATCTTTATCGTTAACTGTGATATGTACTATTAATGTTTGTTTACTAATGCCCGTAGATGACAATTGGACAATTTCGTTCGGGCTTCTTAGTTTTGAAATTGTCCTCTGTCGTTTGGGTTTCTCCGGCCTTGAGGTGCATTCCTTTGAAAAGGCCTGTTATTGAAGTTACCAGACACGTGACCGGTCCTACGGCAATCAATGCAAATAACCCGGCCGTCGTGCGTTCTCGTACGAGGCAAATAATTATTATTATTATTATTTCTCCAGTTTTGATTAGAAAACTGATTTCTGTCCCTATTAAAAGTATCATGGTTCTGGGTTTGTTGCGAATTGTTTCTTAGAAATTATCGCCCCCTATTGAATGAGTTGTACCTCGGACCATTTTGATTCGGCCTAAAATTATTCACCCTTGGAACATAGGTATTTCGTGTCTGATTTTGAATAATACATCTCATAATAAGACGGATGCAAACCATTTTCAAAATGTTCCCTAAACGCATCAAAAGTCATTTCTGGGTCAATCTCGTTTGCGATTGCTAATAGATCATAATAGTACTTTTTTATATCCTCGACGTCTTGCTGTTTGCGAGTGTTTAATCGAAATTTCAACTTTCGGAGTGGTTGTTCTCCTGAAAACTCTTTCAAAAAATCTGATTTTATATTTAGCCATGTTTTCATCTGATTTTCTGGCTCACTAATATAATTACCAAACCATGTATGGGCTGGACCTTCCAAAAAATTAGCTAAATAAGATATTTTGTGATTTTCTGACCAGCTATTCACAATCGCTGCTTTTTCGTATTTATTTATAAAAATACTGGGAGAGTCAATAGAAGGGTTAAAAGTAGATGGGCATGTAAACTTTGGGGTGGCTGGAGTTTTTGGCTCAGCCAAAGCTGCCTGTAAGGTCATGTTAGCCATAACTGAAGTACGGTTAGGGCGTATGGCACGGTTTCTTTCCCGAATCACAGGGGGTGGGCAAGGATTATTCGAACTTTGTAATGATTCTGAGGGGCGGGATGAGATAACCTTGGGTGGCACTACCACTTCTAAGGGACTTTCTTGTCCCACGGCTCTTCTGTTTCTCGTGGTTTAGGCGGAGTTCTACTTAACGAAGCTCTTGGCTTGAAATAAACTTCCGTGGATTGGGGTTAGAAGTTGAAGCCGAGGCTTGGGAAGTTTGAGCTTGAACGCTCACGACAGTATTGTCAAGAGTATTTTCTTCGTCCTCACTGCTTGTCAAACAAACAACTGAACTGGGTTTGTCAAGCTTTTGTTTGTGTGAAGAAGTTGCCGTTTGTGTCGGAGCAGTAGAATTCACAGTCGAACTGTGATGCTCGGGTTTGAAATCTTTTAATTCTTTTATCACCTTCTCTGGGTTTCGACCCCTAGCGATAGCTTCACGTAACACGAATTTTTCTTTTTCCGACAAACTTTGAGACCTACTGCGAGTTTTTACTCGATCTTACTAATAATTTTTTTAAAAGTGATGGGAAAGAACACACAGCCTTCTCCACAAAAAATTTTATTCAAGCCCCCCAAAAATGTTAGTGGGGTTGCTCGACATATGTTTCGGGCACATAAGTACCCATCTTCAGGAGCTAAAAAGTTAGAAAGTCTACAATGTATTACCCCTAAATGGTAGAATCAAACATACCCCATATTACAAGGTGAAACGCCGGCTGTCTTTCTTCAAAGGGGAGACAGCAAGACCCAAGTTATTTAAAAACTAATATGCCGTAAGGACAAACATTATTGTTGTGCTTAAAAAAATCTGTAATTAAAACTAGAATGTTATATAAAATAGAGAAGAGTACCAAAAGTTTTTTACCTTATTATGGAGAAAAAAAACACTAAGACTAAATTAGTACTAAATGGTTCACATTATGTGATTAGGTCGGGGCGACCCTTAGAATTTAAGATAGAAAGTTCAATCATCTTACAATTTTTCTCACTAATGTCCGGTTGCACAAAGCTAACAGAACAAAATGGGCGATAAACGTTCTAGAATTTACAAAAAAGTTTTTTATATAAACATTCGCAAAGCGAAGCCGTTATTTTGATGGCGGGGGATGGCGCAGAAAATAGTTGCAGTGACAACATAGGCGGCACAGCGGCAGCACCCGGCAACACCGCCCGCACAAGTGACAGACGACAGTCGACAACTTAATGTCAAAAGCGTCAACAGCGCAAACTACCGTAGATCAAGGAGGGGGCCAAGAGGTATAAACAAACAAAAGTGAGGTTAAGGCTATAAGCTAGTTGAAACCATTGAAAAAATACATTGAAAAAAAAACCGTAAAAAAGGCAAATCTGGGAGAAAATCGAACACTAAATAGTGCGTGCAGACCTGGGAGATGAAGCAGGTGAACGAAAAAGAAGAAAAACTGAGTTTAAGGAAGGGGCTATTAGAAGTTCAAAGATCTGAAGAATGGAGCTGAGGTGTGGTTTAACTGGTCATTGAGGCAGGTATGCCCGCCACTCTGAGAGGCCTTGTTAATCTCGAGGACCTCTAAGAGGTTCAAGAGATTATTCTTGTCACAAAAATGTAAAGCCCTGAAACCTTGTTCAATATTAAATGTATGTTGATTGTAATAGAGATGTCTAGCAAAATGAGACTTTATGGAGTTTGCATTGAGGTTGGGGTTGTTGGAAAATTTATCTGCCTCTCTAATATGTTCGTGGATACGAGTGGCGAACCTCCTACCAGTCTGGCCAATATAGAGTGCATTGCAGTTGGGGGTGCAGCAGGAGAGTTCATAAACTCCAGATCTGTGAAGTGTGGGTGTTGTGTCTTTGGAGTTGCAAAGGAATTGGCGTGAAGTGTGTAGGACTTTGAAACAAATAGTGATGTTGAGAGGTTTAAATATGTTTCTTAACTGTAGGGAAACAGGGCCTAGGAAGGGGATAGAATAGTAATTTGATATTTTAGGTTCATCAGTTATGAGTAGCTTCTTGTTAATGAACTTGTTAAAATGATTATAATAAAGAAGCTACTCATAACTGACCAGTTAAACCACACCTCAGCTCCATTCTTCAGATCTTTGAACTTCTAATAGCCCCTTCCTTAAACTCAGTTTTTCTTCTTTTTCGTTCACCTGCTTCATCTCCCAGGTCTGCACGCACTATTTAGTGTTCGATTTTCTCCCAGATTTGCCTTTTTTACGGTTTTTTTTTCAATGTATTTTTTCAATGGTTTCAACTAGCTTATAGCCTTAACCTCACTTTTGTTTGTTTATACCTCTTGGCCCCCTCCTTGATCTACGGTAGTTTGCGCTGTTGACGCTTTTGACATTAAGTTGTCGACTGTCGTCTGTCACTTGTGCGGGCGGTGTTGCCGGGTGCTGCCGCTGTGCCGCCTATGTTGTCACTGCAACTATTTTCTGCGCCATCCCCCGCCATCAAAATAACGGCTTCGCTTTGCGAATGTTTATATAAAAAACTTTTTTGTAAATTCTAGAACGTTTATCGCCCATTGTGTTCTGTTAGCTTTGTGCAACCGGACATTAGTGAGAAAAATTGTAAGATGATTGAACTTTCTATCTTAAATTCTAAGGGTCGCCCCGACCTAATCACATAATGTGAACCATTTAGTACTAATTTAGTCTTAGTGTTTTTTTTCTCCATAATAAGGTAAAAAACTTTTGGTACTCTTCTCTATTTTATATAACATTCTAGTTTTAATTACAGATTTTTTTAAGCACAACAATAATGTTTGTCCTTACGGCATATTAGTTTTTAAATAACTTGGGTCTTGCTGTCTCCCCTTTGAAGAAAGACAGCCGGCGTTTCACCTTGTAATATGGGGTATGTTTGATTCTACCATTTAGGGGTAATACATTGTAGACTTTCTAACTTTTTAGCTCCTGAAGATGGGTACTTATGTGCCCGAAACATATGTCGAGCAACCCCTCTAACATTTTTGGGGGGCTTGAATAAAATTTTTTGTGGAGAAGGCTGTGTGTTTTTTCCCATCACTTTTACACTTACACCTCCACTTTGAGAAAAATGGACTACTACTTCACAATAATTTTTTTGACGCTAAAATACACAAGCATTAACACCCCCATGCACAAAAAAATAATAATTAAAATTTCCCGAACTATTTGATACACCTCCACTGTTTCCCGCCTGAGAAATAATAATTTCCTCCTCTTTTGAAGATGTACCACCCATATTAAACCAAAATTTTATCAAATGAGCGCTTCAATAGCAAAAGTAATCCCCAAAAAAAATCACTAAAGTCAAAAAAAAATAAAAAACTCAACTATTGTTTTTCATCCATCTCACCGGCAGATCAACAGACCGGCGCCTCCACCAAATGTCACGTTTAATTTATGAGCCCTTCCGGATTCATTAATTAAACTGACTCACGACGTTAAACGTCGCGCCGGGATCTCAGTTTTAAGGATGGAATCAAACACTGAGTTTTCTATTAAACACTTAAATCTATTAGATATAGTATACACAAATATTCAAAATGACAACGTAGGACAAAATTAATTATGCAAAAAGAAAAATATATTTTTGTTTTAAAGAGGTAATTTTCATTCACGATAAGAAAAATCAAAAATATTTTTTCTGGTTTAAAAATTCACTTTTTTTTTAGCAGTGTTTTTCATCTACTTGAAACAATTCTACCAAATGTCATTCTGACACAAAATCGGCGCCTCCACCAAATGTCACGTTTAAATTGAAAAGCCCTTTTGGCCCAACAAGTTAAACGAGACGTGCGTTTATTACTTTAATAAACGCCTTTACCGAGATCTTGTTTCAGAGGTAGAATCAAACCACTTGGTAGAAAAATATAATTTAATAACTAAATAATAGTTAAAACTAATTGACAAAATGGTTGGTTTATCAACTTGGTGAATCGGAATAAAACCTTCAACATAATTCCCAAAGTAACACTTTAAACAATACCTTTTACATGCACAAAATATTACAATAACAAATCTGTACTTACATTTGTAAAACAATTATGAGGGCAGCTTCGTGGAGGGTTTGGCACTTGCGATTTATTATAGTTTAAGAGATGGTTGCAGAATTCAGGACGACTACATTCTGTGGCGTGAGCGGAGTCTTCTGGCTAGGTACTGCCTTCTCCGACGTGGTGCACAGCAAAACTGGATTGATTGGAATGAACTGATTGAATTGAACTGAACTGAACCCCTCTCTAGGGTGCAACCTCTTTTTTATAGCATTCCAGACACTGATTCCACCAATCAAAACTCCCAGACCTGGCCTCGTCTAGCGGACAACTCGTGACGACCTTCGACCATCGGTACTTGGAAAACATTCCACATTATTTCGCAATTCAGCAAATGCATCTTAATTGCAGTTGCACTCCGACCGCATTCCACAATTTTAATGTTTCCGCTCAAGTAATATAAACATTTTTTAATGTTTCCGTTCAAGTAATAAATTTGATTTATTATCCTTCGTGACAATATTAATAAAGGTTTTAAAGGCGAGAGGGCGCTAAGAACGAGCTCATGGTCAATATTAGGCATCATTATCAGTCCTACACAAAAAGGCCAATCTAACATCTTTATTTTCATATCACGATAGCGCTTTTCAGAAAGTGTAACAGATTCTGGATCAAGAGCGCGGGCGAGGTTTACGGTCGCTAAAGCAAATCGAAGTTAACTAATTACTTGCGGTTCTAGGCCCGCAGGAAAAAGGTGGTCTGGTCCACTGTACCCACGTCCAGTCCTTCCATCCTTCAGGTAAGTGGGTGCTGGCTAAGGTTTTAAAAATTTCAATATTAAAATCACCTGCAAGTAATATGTTTTTGTCTTTATTAACTATACTACACAAGAAATTTTCGATGCTGCTCAGAAATACTTCGATACTACCAGTTGGCGGTTTATAAATAGATACAATTAGTAGAGACGTATCATACATCCTGCATTATTCAGCTGCACATTCAAACTCATTTTTAATTGCTAGTCGATTAAGCTTATTTCTAGACTTAAATTCTACGCTTTTATGTACATACACAGCACTCCCTCCATGTTCGTTATGCTCTCTGCAAAAACATGCTCCCAATGTAAAGTTTTCCAATCCAATGGTTTCTAATTCACTTAAGGTTTTCCAGTGTTCCGTCATTCACAGCACTTTACATTCTGGATTATTTTGTAACATATTGTTTACACTCTCAACAGACTTTCCCAATGATTGTACATTTTGGTGTATAACACTAACTGGTAGGTACATTTTTTCTTTTTTTTTTCTTCACTTTTAACTTCTCTGGAAATTTTGGTTCGGCTGATGGTAGTTATTTGATTATTAAGCTCTTCTTCTTTAAAAAATCATTGTAACTAATATTTGCTTTAAACCTAGTGAGCTTCTTCAGATTTAACCTTGATAGAGTTTGGACACTTAAGATGTTCAACTTTGCAATCTTTAGCATGATGTTCTCCCCCGTATTTATGACCGCGTTCATTTTCAGAGCAATATTTGGCTATGTGACCAAATCCACTGCATTTAAGACGTACGTATACTCTTACCAAATCGAAAAACACTGCCCTTTTTCAGGAACCATTTAACTACCTGAGGGGTTGTCTGAAGAATCCAATTCTCCTTGCACGGATTGCGGCATTGCTTTTTTGCTACAATTTCAATTTTATTTGTTGCGCTTTGCCCAAGATTGTTTGTAATTTTACTGTAAAGATTTTGCAGCTCCTCTAGATACTCTTCTTGTGAAAAACTTTTTTCAATTTCTGTTAACATGAACATCGGTTTTTAATAATAATAATAATAATAATCTTTATTTAGCACATGGCTACATAAGAAACATATGGTATAAGTAGGTGAGAAAATAAAAACTGCAAAACTTAAAATAACAGACTAAAAACACTAAAACTATTTAAAACAAAATATTGTAAAAATTTAAAGTTACATTTATAAAACTGTATATGAAAACAAAACTAGTAAACTAACACTAATTACAAAGACCTTACATGCGCTTTAACTAACTTTTTAAAAACATTCAGGTCCCTGCAGTCCTTGACAATCTTTGGCAACATGTTAAAATAGGGTCGTTTAGTAATATTTTTTAAATAAGTTTTTTTTACGGTTTCAATAAAAAAACATGTTACTTAAAACACCTAAAAAAAATTGGGTCAATCGGACAAGAATTGTCGAAGATATTGTCATCAGAAATCTCCACACTTCCTCGCGCTGGAATAACAGACGTGACGTCATCGGCCCCGTCGCGAGCAACAGTAGGCAGCAGCACTGCCACTACTGCAGAATACGTTTAAACACGCTCTGACACTAGATGCAGATAATCATACTTTTCAATATTATACGTTTTTTTGTGTTCGTTAAATTCATCAGATTTTTGTTTCCTATTAACAGTTATACATTACTTCGAATTAATAATGTGTGATAGTGGTTACATTAAAGCTGATTCATCGAATATGCCAGAGGTAAATGTTATTATGATAATGGACTATTTTAATTCAAACCGAGACTTTATTAGTGCCGAAATGAGAGGTGTCAAAATGCGACAGTAAGTAGTAACAGTCATTTACATGGTATATTAGATGAAAAAATATGTAAATTATTGAAGGTCGGCCCGTCAGGATTATGGAGACAATGCCATAGGATATGTTCAGCTGAAGCGAGAAAGTAGTCTTTGCTATTTACAAGCCAAAATAACTCCGGAGCATAAAATTAAGTCAAAATGCTATCGGCTACATTGCGTAATAAATGAAGGAGAAAAAAAGGTAGTTGAGGTACAGTGTAACGACTGTCCAGCTTCGGAAGGTGGTTGTAAGCACGCAGTGGCCTTTTTAATGTGGATTCACCGCCGCAGCGAAGAACCTTCTCCTACTGAGAAGATTTGTTATTGGAAAAGATCTGTTTTATCCGGTGCTACGGCTACAAAGAAATATATAACCAGTAAAGACTTTGGTGCAACCACGACTGTAATTTGTGACGATAGACTTTTAAAATCCTATATTATTGAAGCAAAAAAACGTAAAGTCGAAAATAGCACTATGAGGTACCACCTAAATGAAAATGATCATTCTATTTCTTTACACACATTAAAACTACATTTCCTATCCGAAAATATTGAACATGGTGCGGATAATTTTATTAAATTTTGCAAACGGCAAATGCAAGAAAAAATTATTGGAAATATAGAAAAAAATACCAGAAATCAATCCACGTATACTTTAAGGTCGGAGATGAGGTACGGCCGTGTTACAGCATCAAAAGCATACGATGCCGCGAAATGCGGTACTTTCGACGGAGTATTGGTGGAAAACATTTTGGGTGCTAAGATTTTTCAAACAGAAGCTATGAAACGAGGCTTGTATTTAGAGGAAGCAGTGTTGAATGAACTGGCAAAAAAAACAAGCAAAAAATTTTACAAAGCTGGTCTATTTCTTTCAAGTGATTATCCAATCTTAGGAGCTAGTCCAGACGCTATTAATGAGGAAATGGTTGTTGAAATTAAATGTCCGTTTTCTGATGGAACTATTTCTAATTTTATTGATAGTAATGGAGACATTAAACTGAAGTACTTGTATCAAATTCAGTTGCAGATGCATTTAACAAAGAGATACAAGAGTGTATACGTAATCGCAAAACCTGATTTTGAGACAAGCAAGAAAATCATATATAAATATTATGAATATGACACTGATTTCGTCATAAAAATGTTAAACGAAATAACAACGTTTTGGTCTCAAGCAGTATTTAATAAAATTTGATAACCTACAGAAAAATTTAATTTTTAAAAGATTGCCGATTGTAATATATAGTTTGGAGTAAAAAAATACAATATTGTAATTTTATTTTATCAAATAGTTTTGCAAATTAATTAAATCACAAGCTATTAACACAATATAGTCCAAATACTTATTTAGGCTTCTATGGACTTGAGCATGAGGTTGAAGAATTGCATATTCCCTTATTCTTGAAATTACTCTTTCAATGTGTATTCTTAAACTCGCAATTCTTTTAGCTTCTTTTACTTTTTGCTTAGAACTTTTTACAGTTGATGACACAGACGGAGGCCTAACCAAAACGTTATTTCCAGCTGCTAAAAATTCGTCTATATGTTTAAATCCACGATCAGCCATTATATGGGCGCCAATTTCCAAGTTTTTTAAAAATCCTGACTCTTCTACTATCTTTTTGTCTGTAATTCTTCCTCCAAATCCATCCGATACATAAGAAATTAGCCCATCAGGAGTACAACTTATCAAATATTTCATAGTGTTGCATTTTTTGTATTCTGACCATGAAAAAGATTGCTATACAGGATTTTGTGGTTTTTGGATAGCTATTTCAAAGCAGTCTATTATACACTGAACATTTTTATATCTCATTCGAAATGGTATCGGTAGACATTTTTGAATTTCGGATAATGACTTCCACTGAATAAACGGTTTAAGGTAGGTAACTAATTTTGGCAAAGATTTTTTAATTATTGCACATACAGTTGAAGTAGACAAACAGAAATCATCTGCTAATATTTTATAAGGAAGATTGAGTCTATTTTTTTTCAGAGTAACGTAAAGTTCACTTTTTGTAAGTTGGCACATTGTAGAGATCTGGTCAATTATAAACATTGATTCAATGGGCACTCCAATATATAGTTTTGGATTTTTTTCAATCACATAAATTGTTCGCTGCTCTACATTTTCCTTAAAATTCCAAGTGTCACTGTTTATACGCTCAACATCACTATGACTACTTATACTTATTTTGAACGACGCAGAAGATCTAGAAGAACTTTTAGACGAATTGCTTATGTCTAGTTTGTCTGGCATTTGTAATTTAGGTTGTTTTGGCTTCTTCAGTATACTACATTGGATCGCTTTGGAAGTGGTTTTTACTTTTAAGTTAACTTGGGTACGCTTGTCAGCTTTAGCAACACGGCAAAATTCACTTTCTTCAGAATGTTCTTGAATATCTGTAGCAGTAATTTTTTCAGAGCAAACTCTTTTTGCACTTGTTGAAGGTTCAAGTTCTCGAAGACGTTCCATTTTTAAAAATGCATTTCTGGGAGCTTGGCTATGCATAGATTTTCTTTGCTTTTGACAGTCAAATATATGTGGGATTACTCCAGGTTTTAGTTTTACTGCAACATTTTTCATTAATTTAAAATACATGCAGTTTTCCATATCTTCTTCTAACTAAAAACAATAAAACATTGATTAGATAGGTACCTACTGAAGTTCTAGAGAGTCCAAAAAACTTACATAATGTCAAAATTTTATTGCTAAAAGCTAAAACGCTCTTATTTAAAATAAACGGGTTTTTTTGCTTGTATTAAACGACACACAAATACCTCTTAAATCATTGAAAAAAAATCTTACGTTAAAATGATCTTCACAACAATATTTTCTTGATTTGCTAGACAAAAAGTCTGTCCTCCTCATAGACTGTTGCCATAGTTTTCGTGCCTTCTCATCTTTGGGTAAAGTTATAAAAACTTTATCCGATGCAGTAAGAGAAGTGTTTTTACACTCCGGCACAACACAGTACTTATAATTATTATTTCTTTTTTTATCATCCATTATCAAATTTCAGTAAAAATACAGGAATATACTTTGGTTTGAGAAGTAAAACAAACACGTCAAACAGTACAAACAATCAAACAAATTCCTGTTGAAACTAGAAATGCGCACGGCCAAGGCGACGCGACGTCCGGGTCCGAGCTTGGCTTGGTGGATCGGGGCCGATGACGTCACGTCTGACACGATCGCTTGCAGCACAGCGCGGGCTTTCATGATTTTTTTTAACAAGTAAAATAGCATCAGAAATTTCTAAAATTTTGCATACACTCTTAAAACAGTGTGGTCTTTCGGAATCCATAATAAAAAAAAATTGAGAAATGAGCCTATTATACACACCCCTATGCAAGACAGAGTTAAGCATTAGATTCGTATTACACTTATCCAGTAATACAAAGTCATCACAGTTTCTGGTACCATGGTCCTGTATATCCTTAAAAGCTACAAACCTATCACAGATATATTAAGGCAGCATCTTGTTTTTTAGTTTAAAAATAAACACATACGAACTAACCAAAATATTTTCTTTCACAGATAACATATTTGAGACATTAAGCATGGTAGCAATTCGCATGGCTCTGTTTTGGACTATCTGTATTTGGTCAATTTTGTATGCCGGCAAACCATACAACAATGTGGAACAAAAAGAAAGATGAGGTGCAGCTATGCTGTTGTACAGTAACAATTTAGTTCCCATTGACAGCTGGTCTCCTATTCTGGATATAAAACTAACTTTTTTTGAGAACTTCCTAGTAATATACTCTGCATGCCGACAGAAATTCAAATTTGCATCCAAAATAACCCCTAAATATTTTATATAACTTTCGTGCTTAATTTGATCATTATTGATAACTATATTTATTTCCTCTATATTGACATTATTCAAGCAGTATTTTTTTCCAAATAAATAAGCAGAACTTGGATTTCGAAGTATTTATGCATAATTTGTTAATGCAAAGCCACTCGAAGATTTTTTCCAAATTACGATTAATAGTTTGCTGCATACCTTCCAGATTTCTCCCAGCTAAGTAAATCATAGTATCATCCGCAAACAACTCTATACTACACCCGTCTATGACACGCACAAGATCGTTAATATATAACAAAAACAACAGAGGACCCAACACTGTACCCTGAGGAACACCATGCCAGGAACAACATACAGAGACTCTGAAACACAATTTTTAAATTTAACTCTCTGTTGCCTGTTGCTCAAATATGACTTAAACCAACTCAAAACATTGTCTTTAAGACCCATACAGCTCAGTTTCTGCAATAAGATATTCCGATCCACCGTTTCAAAAGCCCTTTTAAAATCGAAAAACACTGCTATTACGTAATTACCCCTATCCATCTCCTTTTTAAAAATATCACAAGTATTGACTATTACAGTTTCACATGAGTGCTCCTCACGGAAACCGGATTGATTGACAACTAAAATATTATTGTCATCACAATATTTACATAATTGCTCTTTAACTGTTATTTCCAAGACTTTTTCATAAATTTCAACTGTATTTATTGGCCTAAACTCCTTATAATTCTTTGTATTGAGTATTTTCGCAACAGGAATGATAATTGATTCTTTCCATTTATCCGGAAACTGCCCATAGGGACGCATTGACTACATTTAACAAACGATTACCCACTACATCACATCAAGCAACACCTTCTTTGAGACTCCACTTAACCCACCACCAACGTTTTTCAAATTTTTTAAAATGCCTTTTAACTTTGTCATAGTAAGTTGGTCATATCTTGAGAATTCAGTATTCAATTTGGGGATGTCAAAAATAGCTTCATCTGGGTGAGCACATTGCGGAATACGACTTACGATTTCCTCGATACTATTTACAAAGTATTTATTAAAGTTATGCGCGATAAGCCCCTCATCAGAAGTAGTATCATTTTCGAAACAAATTCCATCTGGTGCTGACAAACATTTTTTTTCGCGCAGAAGCTGTTTTAAATTTTTCCACATTTCTCTAGAGTTTTCTCTGTTATTATCAATCACTTCTAAAAAGTGTCGTTCTTTCTCAGTTCTTATCTGTCTTAACTACTTTATTTCGCATTCTTTTATATTCCTCCCAGACTTCACTATTTCTTTCATTCACTGCCCTCACATATAAATTATCCCTAACTTTTTCTTCGCCCAATTCCTTCAACTTAATGTTTTTGTTACCTTTTAGCACCATTTGTAACTGTTTTTGATGCTCTTTATCAAAACTTTGTACTATAATGCTTTCGTCATTAGTTTGCTGTATGCTTTTGAATCCTTTGCCAATATTCTTGTTTTTAAGTTCAGATTCATGATTTCATGATTTGGGTCATCAATATTTTTCATTTTAATTTTCATTTCATGTCTTTTTATAGCAGGTGGAGTTGTCCATGGAAGGTTGTCTTTGTCCTGAGAAATTGTTGAGTCATTATTTTTTGTTGTCCCTTTGACTGTTGCTTTTTGAGGTACAGTTTTAAGTATGTCGGAGTATCCTGTTTTCCTGGTATGTTCTGCAGTCTCATCATTTCTCTGTATCTCATTTTTTATAATTATGTTGGTCTTTTCTAAAGTGCTATACAGAAATTTTATTCTTGTTATTAGCTTATGTAAATTAGTGTGTGCTTGTCTTAGGTAGTTTTGATCATTGTGGGGCAAGTCTGAGCTGTTTGTTATACTGTCAATTATATCCAGATTATTAAATAGTTCCAGAATAATATCTTCATTGAGATACGTGTGTTGCAGCTCTCCTTCTTGATTTTCAACAAATAGTTATTTGTATACCTAGGCCGTGAAATGGTATTTTTTCGGCCGAAAGAAAGTTTGGCGTCCGAGGCCGTCTTATGGCCGAGGACAACAATCTTGCGTAGTTGCGGCAACAACCTTGCATAGTTGCGGCAACAAGGTTGCGTAACCATAAGCGTAGACGGTGACATAGTGATTGTTAATGTACTGTTTCCCTCTATTTTTTTTTCGGCCGTTTCTATTGACACCGGCCGTAAAAGTGCATTTCACGGCCGCTAAACTACGTGAAGTGAGTACTTCACGTCCGTTTGAAAAAAAAGATGATTTTTTGCAAGTTTTTAATCACTTTTTAGGCCGAATTGGTAAACTTTCTTAAGCTTCAAGGTACGAAATAGCCACCCGTCATGTTTTATACTTGTAGTTTCAAAATAACATGGTCTCACATGTGCTTAAA
The DNA here is from genome assembly GCF_016097725.1 of Ips typographus. NCBI lineage: Eukaryota > Metazoa > Arthropoda > Insecta > Coleoptera > Curculionidae > Ips > Ips typographus. Next base: position 9,837,709 of record NC_138433.1, on the reverse strand, counting down.
AATTTAACACGTGAAATCCTATGTTGCGCGTTAAAAAAAACGCGTAGTATGTAGCCTTGTCTAATAGCATGTTAAGTAATACTAGTAATATTTTTTAATAAAGTAGTTTGTGGTGAGTTTATATATTAGTTCTAGAAACCACTTATATGAGACATCTGCCTATCAAGTACTATGATTGTAAAGAAATAATTTTTGTGCTGCTGCAATGTTTTTTTTTTAACAATAAATCGAATTAATAATTAAATACTTAATGAATCTAAATTTTTAGACATTTTGATTAGTCGAACTTACCCCTTTCTATAGATTCTATCTGAGAACAAAAGTAATGTTTCTGTAATGGCCCAAAAATGCCTTATTTCAATTTTTGGGTCTTACAAGCTTATTTTTGGGGTTCGAGGGGCAAGCGCTATACCCTAAATGACACAACCACCAATCTCGGTTCAAAAATTTATTCAGGTTCCAAAATCATAGATAATTACTCAGCTAGATACGGTTCGGTTCCAAAGACTTAGGTCTAGTTAGCAATTCTGGCTTTAACGTACCTTCTGGACATGTTGAGTTGAGTTGTAGTGACAGGCTTTAGATCAAGCGGCTACGTGGTTTCTTTACGAGAATTTTGAAGGGTTTTCCAAACACTTTAGTTTCACAGATCTTGCACACTTAAGAATTTTGGTAGAACTTATTTTGCACTACTGAACATAACTAGAACTTGACCCCTTTGGGTCTTTTTTTGGACTTTAACCAAATTTTCACACTTGTCTTCGGCTTAACGACGTTTCATTTCTGATTGCCCAATTCTGACTGACTGTTTGGCAAAATGGTAGAAATTTACGTCATTCTGGGAGCAGGAATGCGTCAGGTCAAATAGTGGAATCAACGAGGATATAATACTTATAGGAGAGTGCTCGATTCCATGTATTAAAACCGGCACCATATTTAATCGCGACGGTGGCGGCGCCAGGTTCCGCTGGGCCGTACTATAGCTCAGCAAGAGCGGGAAAAATAATAGCGGGACTTTCAAATTTTGTCTACCGGTTTTATTTTTTTTGTAATTCCGATGTGGTGGCTTTATTTTTGCATAAATAACAAATATTGCAAGTTAATAAACTTGGTTATACTAATTCTATTATATAAAGGATTATAGAATAGTTTTTGTTATGGAAAACCATAAAATACAGCCACTATTTTCTTCCCGAAAATTTTCATGCAATCGCATTTGTAGCAATAAATATTGATTATTAACTGATTACTAAATAAAAGTTTAGGCTCGCTTTTGCAAGTTGAACTTTTAAGTCAAACGTAGTAAGTGTAAATACTCGATTAGATCTGAATGTGTAAAAATATAGATATTTACATAAAAATAAAGGAGATTAAAACATCACAGACAACAGAGAATTTAATCGAAAACAACATTTTAACATTTGCGAGTGCACTTGCAAATTATGACATAAAATTGACAGTAGCTTAAATAAAAAAACATAAACGCATGTTGTTAAGTCATATACAGAGTGTGCTCTAATTTTTTAAAAATAAGTAAATAAATGAAACATAATACCCCAAAACATAATGATTTTGCCTTTGGTGTGTTAAATCGTGCAAATTATGAAATATTTGTACATACTTTTAATTTTTTTACCATAACGTTTCTTAAAGATTGCCACTCAAAAATATTTCAGAACAATTTACATTCTGAACCGACACCAAGTAACTATTCTTCCAATCACAGATAAGATCAGTTCATAACACTATCTTAATTAATCTCTCTTAAGTAATAAAATCTTTACAAAAGTTTTTTCAAACAACAAACAGAACATTAAGACTAAAGAGGTAATTTAAAATAGCTTAAATTAACAAAATATTTAAAATAACTAGCTATTTGACTAGACAAGACAAGTGAGATCATGTCAGCATTTTTTTACCTGGTAACAAAATTCATAAACATATTTTTTTTTTATTGAAATTAGGAACAATTCAACATATGTATAACCAACTCTTAATCAATATAAAGTAATGAAACATTAAAAATAAATATCACATTTTTGACTAGATAAGACAATGACAAAAAGTTTATAAATGTTGGAATTTTTTTATCTTTAATTGGTCACATTTTTTTTTATTAGATTGGAAATTTTGATAATTGTCACATCTGAAAACTCACCTTTTAGAATGTCTCGATGTTGATGACAAGTAAACCAACTAAAGTCTAACTGATTGCTTAATATAAGTTTTAGTTTTCTACTGAGATGTAAAATGTGACCATAACTAGGTAATAATGAAATAATAATATCGTAGCTTCTAGCGAGATCACTGACTACTGCTGAAGTGACATATTATAGACTACGTTGTTGGTACCCTGTATACTCTTTAAATATTGTGAGAATGTGCTGTGGCTGGTAGCTATCTGACAGCAAAGTGGCAGAACATTGGTCGCATTCCTCAATTGATCTTACTTTTTTAATTATAAAGCCAGCAACATAAGATAACACATTTGCCTCGTGATCTGTCATGTCTCTTAAGAGTTTAATTGTAGGTAAAGTCACCCCATCAAGCTCGTTTTCTTCTAACAGATCTATGTTAATGAAATCCTTATCTAGTGGTTCCTGAACAAAATCCTGGATATTATCCAGTATTGAGATATCGTCCTTTTCACAGTTTCTATTAGCAACAGGTGTAATTAAGTAAAGATGTTTTAAAGCAGGCGATAAATTGATAACAACTAGGGTTAGTGTTTTCAGAGCCAAAATGTCTAATAGAAGCAAATGTGTTGTTCAATGCATCGTGGTTTAATGCGCGGGTTCTTAGAAATCTAAATCCCAATTTTTTACATTCCTGCCATAATTCTAGGGTGCCTTCAGTGGTTGTTATCCAACCATTTTTAAAAGGCATAACACTTTTGTAATCTTCTTGGGACTGAAATTTCCAACTACTAATTTTGGGCAAAAGCTTTTTCCACAATATAAAATGAGGGGACTTATCAGATAAGCATCTGCGGTATGGTTTGCCCGATTCTGCTTTTACCGTCCTGCCATTGAAAGTGTCGAATAACTGGTCCATATCATGTACAAATTCAGCGGTGTCTACCGCTTGGGCAGGCAATTGTGTATTATATAATTGTGTGCTGGATTGGAGACCATCTCTTCTATTGTAGCAGCGACTGAATGGCTTAATGTTCGAGATGCAATAGATACTTTCATTTTTAATCTGCTATTACTTCTTAGATATAAATATTCTTCTCGTATTCGCTTTAATGACTGAAAACGCTTCTTTTGGTCTATTTGAAAACAATGTCGAATATGTTCCATTTTTGCAGTTTTTGTAATATTATACTGGATGTTATATTTTATAAGAGAATTTCTTGTTGATTTTAGTAAATGAGGAGGATCAAAGATCGTAAAAACTTAATGATTATTTATTAGAAAGTATGGTCCACGTTCAACAATATTCTTTGAAAGCAGTGTTATGGCAGCACGATTAGTTGCTGCCTGATCACAAACAGTACAGAGTATTCGTAAACCAGCCTCTTCAAGTTTAATTATAACATACTCAATTAATGACTTCAGTTCTGAAGATTTAATACAATCTTTCGCAAAGGAAAAGGCGATTGGTTGCTTCTACGATTTATGGAGGCCGTTGACCATAAAAACTAAAGCATGGTTTGCTATTTCATTTGTACGACCTAGTGGTCCCAAATCCACATATCCAACCACTTTGTCATTTCCTCTGTCAAATGTTAGATGTTCTGACAGTGATATTTTATCAAAGATTAAAGAGCAGTTCCTATCAATAGCCAACATTTTTGAGACTCTTTTTGACACACATTCTTGAGCAGTTTTTGAAGGGTACTTTTTCCTGGCAAGAAAAACGATCTCTGTAAAAATGTATAGCATTTTGAGCCTTGTTTACAGATTGCCAAAGCAAAAACTTTGTCAGAAAATGACCAGGAGGGCCGTTTGACTTGGATATTAGCAATCGAACTTTGTAAAAAGCCTGCTGCGGTACAACCTAATGTGCCTGTAAGATCGCTAAATAAATTGCTTCTTGATAATGTCTGTGCGTATTTGAATTTGTTTCTGCCTTCCTTAATCTTAGTTTTTTAATTTTGAAATAACTTTTCTTTGGGTTGTATTTAATTGGTACAGTAATTTTTTTCGTGGACTTAGGTTTTTTACTCTGGTTTCGTTAATACTTGATAGTAATGATTGTCGTCGTCGTTTAGGAGTATTTGGTTTATTCTCACACTTCATCTGATTAATTTCAAAGGTTTCTTGTTGAGTCAGATTCAAAGTGCATTGTTTAGTGATTTCAGTAGGCTCTTATATGATTGATGATTCAGGTGTGGTATAAAGATCTGAACAAACAGAAAATGATGTTGATGGCAAACTTATGTCAGTGTGTAAATAACAGTTTTCTATTGTAGGTAAGGCATACTTCTGAAGCCGCTTTTTCAAAGAACTAGTGAAGTCTTTGTCATTGAAATCATCTTCACAAACATATGCACGTTCTGAAGAAAATTCTAAATTTAATTTCTGAAACCATTGTTGACGTCTTTCGGGATATTCTGGGGAAAAAAAAACTTTTTGTTTTTGTAATTTGCATCAGTGATGGGACTATAAAATTGATTATATATAAAATGACTTATATCGGAACTTTCCTGTATTCATGATAATTATTTTATGGCAAATTTTCTTCAATGACACGAAAAGCCAGGAAAAAGTACACAGCCACAGCACAAACTTACCTTAGTGACCTAGTATGATCTTATCCTAGTTTTATTAAAATTAACATTCACTCTCCTCTCTCCTCTCGATTTCACCATTATCATTATACTAATAGTCACTTTATAAATATGTACAGGGTGCTGCATTTTCGATGGTTTTACGGGGAACAGAGAAAACAGTAATAGATAGAAAAAAAGTAGCATACGTGTTCTGATCTCTTTTTCTGAGCTGAGATGACTGGCGAAAAGTGGGCGGCGCAAACTTCTTTTGTTTCAAAAATGGTCATTTTGGAACCTCCTCTGTATTTCATTTGCTATTAAAGTTATCAAAAAAGGAAAAACGGTTTCCGGTAGAAGTTTTGACGTAGAATCCAATGGCGTAGTCAGTTTTTTTCTATTACGTTTAGTTTCTGACATATGACAGTAAGTTATATTTTTTTAAATGGAACACCCTATATATTTTTACGTCATTTAATTCTGTTGATTTTTACCTTTTCAACGGTGTATTACAACATATAAGTTTGTAGAGGTTAATCCTGTTATTTTAAAAAAAGACCTTTGCTAAGCTAAAAAAAGGCCAATTTCTAAAATATCAAACAAAATCGGAAATCATATAAACTAACACATCAGAAAATTAAATATTTTAAATAAATCTTATTAAAAATCTAAGTTACAAACAGTTCTACCGTCACTTTAATAAGAAAAGTAGCCATTTCTATTTTCTACTATTTTTAAGGTGGAAGTTGAAAAAACTGTTTATAAACGACATGTAACATGTTAATATGAACATAGCCAAATTTTTTTTCGACTGTGAGTATTTTTATACATATTATTTAGCACTTTTTTGTTAAGGAAACACTTTTTTTCTAATTACCAAGATTAGCGTTTACAAACTAATATGTTTTAATATACCGTTGAACAAGTAAAAATCAACAGAATTAAAAGACCTAAAAATATATAGGGTGTTCCATTTAAAAAAATATAACTTACTGTCATATGTCAGAAACTAAACGTAATAGAAAAAAACTGACTACGTCATTGGATTCTACGTCAGAACTTCTACCGGAAACCGTTTTTCCTTTTTTGATAACTTTAATAGCAAATGAAATACAAAGGAGGTTCCAAAATGACCAATTTTCAAAAGCCCCCCGTATCTTTGAAACAAAAGAAGTTTGCGCAGCCCACTCTTCGCCAGTCATCTCAGCTCAGAAAAAGAGATCAGAACACGTATGCTACTTTTTTTCTATCTATTACCGTTTTCTCTGTACCCCGTAAAACCATCGAAAATGCAGCACCCTGTACATACATCAGATCCACAGTGACCATTACAAAAAATCCTGTTGAAAACTATCAGCTCGACTAGCCTAGACCCTTACATAGGCCACACAGCAGAGATGATTTTCCTAAAAACAATTTTGTTTAAAATTATTTCTTTAGTCTGAATAATAGTTATTGCATAGGTACTTGTATAAATAATGTAATCCTGTCCATTATTTAATAGTCCCAATTGATCAGAGTCATTTGTTGATAATGTCTCCATTATCACTTTTGTTTCTTCTCCAATGCAGGTTGACTTTTAACTAGAATCCTCCTCTTGGTCACATGACAACAAAATCCCTTCCACTACCATTAGACATTCTTTTTCTTCACTGCCTACTGCTTATTGGGTTATTGCACGGGTAGAAAGGAAAAGTCTTCCTTGTTTTTCTATGAAAAGCAAAAACTTGGTTCTACACTTTTAGTAAATAATTTATTCTTCTTTGATACTTACCAACAAGTTACAACCTCCAATTTTGGACTGTTTTGCAAAATGCAGTTGGCAACTAAACGCACAAATAGAAATGCTTTATAACTAACAAACTTTTGATTAATTAGATCACTAATAAATCCGAATCTGTAATCAGCAGTAATGATGATTTAACAAAATCAAAACCACAATAATCCATTGACGTATTAAATATATGGACCGGCCTTATAGTCTAATTCCCATGCTAAGCGTGCGTGCCGCCGGGTGGAGTAAGAGAGACAGAAACTAGTACGAAACAACATATGAAATAATCACGTGATGTCAACATAACCTCCATTTTACTTTGCATTATTTTTTCTTTATTTTCTCACAGTCGGTCAAAAAATTAGCAATTTTGTGGGCTATTTGCTTATCAAAGTTTATTTATTAATTTTTTATGGTGGTTGGATATTTAAATCTTTATAAACTAATATGCAGACAAATCTCAACTATAAACTACACATAAACTATTCCTATAGAGATAGGTACTACTTAAATGGTATTAATATCTTTAGGAAAGGTAAGTACTACTAAAAACTATTATTTATAATGCGCTTTTTTGTCTTTATATAAAATGTTTTTAGAGGGATGCTTACTTTGAATAATCCTATGTGTGAGTACATTCCGAAACACCGAGGTTGAAAGTAAAAGCTAGAACCAAGTCTAGAACACATAAGGACAGGAAGTTCCTAGGTATATTTAGAAGCTTTTTGAAATCTGGAAATTATCAAGTCTTTAATTATAGGTAATTGAATTCCTCCAGCAAGTAATTGCATGGATATTCATGTATTTCACTTGGTTTGGTTTATTATTATGAACCACTGAAAGAAATAATTGAAATATTTCCAAACCCCAAAAGTTTAAATTCTTATAGCTTACAAATACCTAATAAATACATACCTACAAACCACAAAAGCCTATTTAATCAATAATATAAAGCAGAAGCAAAGTACTTGCTGATGTTACTTAAGAATAATACTTTAAAGAATACATAGGGTAGGCATAAGAGAATGCGTTGTGTGCATAAGAGATGAAGAGAATGCCTACTAGCAAATGCAATTATAAAAAGATATCAATGGATTTTTCTAATTTTATATTTATAAGGTAACTTTCAGTTTCGATCAAACATTTTAGTCTAATTTTAAGAATTAGTAAAATTTTGTTTGTATATAAGAATGTAAGTAAAAAGAATTTTCTACATTTCTCTATATGAAGATCTATATGAACTTTTCGACATTTTTGAGTAAAGTAAAGTAAGTAAAGTATTAAAAGCTCAAACATTATAGATCATATATGCAGGTGAGTTCGTTTTTTAAATAGTCTAATTTTATATTTTAAAGGCCTTTTTGTTTCTATTATAAGTATTAGTATGTTGTGAAAACAACTTAAGAATCTAATGTATGCTGTAGAAAAGACATTAGTACTGTACTGATGTTGAAAATGGATCAGTTTGGTATATTGCTGCCTAACTTTTATTTCTGACTCAAATTTCAATATGATGTAATCTGATCGTAAAATAGGTTTTTAAAATTAATTTTGTCAATTGTAAAATATGTCCACATAGCGGGTCTTGGTCATGACTGTGATCTTTTAACGATGGAAATAAATTTAACATGTCTAAATTTCCTAGAGATGTCATTTTTAATAATAAATCATAACAATACAAATTGGGCATTGTCTTAACTACCCCTTCATTTGCAATGCAAATTTTCACAACATTGCTAGATGGTTTTGTTAAACGACCTCTATTTTTTCTCGTCAGCAAAGACGATATAGATATATTATCTGTAGTAAGCTCGCGTGCGCATATTTCACAGTTGATTTGCCTTATAAGTTTTGTACTTTTTTTCTACTTTCAAATCCTGAAATATATTCTACAACATTAGTAGTATATAAAGAATTAACTACATTACTGAAATGTTGTATATATTTATAATATATCTCATCATCTTCAACTTCAGTATCTGTATTATGATCAAATGCAGAAAAACAGTCCGAGGTAGTTGTTTGTTGAGAGTTTACTGTAAAATTTAGTATACTGGTGGCATCTTGTGCCAAACAGTTGGCGGAATCAGGCGATTTAATTTCACAGTGTACCAGTAGTCTTTTGTAGGCTGACTCAAATTGAAATGCTGTGGAATTATTATTAAATCCTCCTCTGGAACGCACAGCAGAGAAAAACATTTCTAGATGATCTTGGCTTAATTTGTAAGTTAGTAAAAATTGTAATATATTATCGCATACGACCAGTTCATTAAATAAATTTTGTACACTTTTTAAAGAACTTATTAATCCTAAGGAACCGGTTTTTCTAGATGACTGAATTAACCTCTCACCATTTAAAGTTTTAAGCCAACTTAAATAATGAAATGTGTTGTCTACAAATTAATTTAAGAAATTGGCACTATTTTTATTTAACGGTCGTTTATACTTATTCTTACCTAAAAAATTTCTTGTATTCAATACGTCAAAAATATTATTAATGTGCCTACAAAAGGTTGTAGTTGCTTCGCTATTTTGAAAACCAGGTAAATTTAAATCTTTATTGCAGAAGTCTATCGCGTCAGCAACACTGGCCCTGAAAGTTTTGGCCGCTAATTTTACTCTCATTTTTTCTGTAGCATAATTGACGTGTCTTTGCCTTGAATCTTTGTTCCCGCATGTAAGACACTCTTTTCTTGAAGATTTACAAGTTCTTTAAAGTATGCCCAAGAAATTGTTGACTTTTCGTATTGCATTCCACCCTAATTACCCAAAGTATTCCTACATAATTTTATCATATGGCACACATGTCTAAATTCACATTTAGTCATAAAAAATATTATCAGTTTATATATTTCATAAACAACACAAAGGTAATTAACTAGGTTATTGCGTCTAATGCACCGCCAGCAGGTCACCGGGCAACCAGGTACCAAACGCAGCGTCAGCAGAAAAATCACCAAACCTTCGAATGTGGAGCACAGAACAATATTGGTCAGCACTTATTATTTTCACTAGTTTATAACGTTTGTAAATGTGTATAAATAGTTGTTAACTGTTAAATAAAAATCAGTATTAATCCAACAGCGGTTCTTACTCAACCTTCCAACCTAAACTACAATAAACTACCAAGTGTCCTGAGCATTCTTCCTGAATTCCATTACAGGAATTTTACATTGGTCCTTCGAGCAAAAACCAACTGATTAGAATTCTCTCAAGCCTGTGCGGTGCCCAAGTATACCTTGGGTGGGATTGGTTCTTCTCAGTTAATTCCCTTTACAAATAAACACACATACCTTCCTTCCTGCTGTAACAAGTGCCTTGCCTGGTTGCAGCATTCCAAACTGATTAGAATTCTATCAAGCCTGTGCGGTGCCCAAGAATACCTTGGGTGGTAGTGGTTCTTTTCAGTTATTCCTTTCTATAGCAGGTGCACTGTCTGGTTATACAATTCTTGACCAAATCATACCATCCCCAACCAAACAAAGAAATCGGTTGAGATACCAGCAAACAACAAACAACAAACCCAAACAAAGAAATCGGTGGAGATACCAGCAAACAACAAACAACAAATCCAAACAAAGAAATCGGTTGAGATACCAGCAAACAACAAACAACAAACCCAAACAAAGAAATCGGTTGAGATACCAGCAAACAACAAACAACAAACAAAAAAAAAAAAAACCACCTACTAAAATCATAAGAAGAAGCCAGGACATACAAACCTAGAAGAATGGAAGAAGCCAACGAACTCGCCAAGGCACAAGAGACCTTGGGTAAAAAATTAAAAACCCTATTTACCAATTACAAAAAAGACGCCCACGAGAGGAAAAATGAACAATATTTTCTCAAGAAAACTGCAGAGTTCGAGGCCATTTGGGAAAGCATTGAAGAAAACCATAAACAGCTTATAAAGCTTGACGTTCCGACGCATCCGTATTTCACAACCAGTTATTTTTGTCAACTACAAGAGCTACTCCAAGAAATTACCAAACATATTTCCGATTCCAAACAAAAGTTTCTTCAGGCAGCCAAACCACTCGCACAACAAGAAGCCTTATATTATAATCCGAACCAGTGTCAAGAACCGAAAAATCGTTTAAAAGAAGAAGGGGTCCGAGTACACCAGAAGAGTCAAACCTTAAGAGACATCTCAACGGAACTAATCAATGAGCAGGCTCGAAGCCGATATCAGTTCCTACTAGAGAAGTTATCCAAGCAATGGGACGTTATCTCTGAAATATACATCGAGCTTCAAGTTCAGGAAATTGACCATACCATCAAGAATCCCATACAAGACCTTGAAAAGCAGTACGAAGAAACAGTACAAAACCTACAAGACAAGATTCAAGGAGTACAACAAACTGTGAGACAATGCAATATAGTCTTACCTCAAATCAAATTGCCAAATTTTGATGGCCTATACGAAGAATGGGTCACATTTCGAGATATTTTCATCAAAGTGGTTCATGAAAATCCAACAATTACAACAATAGAGAAAATGCAGTATCTTAAAACGCATGTCAGAAAAGGTACTGTACATTAACTCCTACCAACATAAAAACTAATACATTTTTGGCTACAGGCAAACTGTCATTGCCCTTGATTCCTGTACCGAAATCTATGTAGCCAACATTTCCAGTACCAGTCCAATGGATTTGTTGTTTGATCGCCATTTCATCCATGACAAGACATCCAACCAGGCGTTTTCCTTTTCAATTTGAGCTTTGATTTTAATAGCTCGTAAAGCTTCTGCTGTATATCCTGGTGTGCCATCAACAGAACCGTACCATTTGGAAAGGGTTCGCGGATGTGGCAAAGCTTTTCCAAAATAGGATCTGACGTAGGAATATGCAGAAGACGAAACGAAATTTAAAGTTAGTGCGAAAGACCTTAGTTCCGCGGGATATTGTTTGCCCGAATGAGTTCGCAATTGCCTGTAAATGAGTTGCTTTTCAGCATCTGGTCTGCAATCCTAAAAATAAAATATAGCCTTTTAAAACTAAAATCTCATTCTAGACCTGATATTAGACTCTGATAAATAAGGACACCAAAATTTAGCATCTGGTATGCAATCCTAGAAAAAAATATAGCCTTTTAAATCTAAAATCCCATTCTAGACGTGACATTAGACTCTGATTAATAAGAACACCAAAATTTAACCCACCTTCAACAAAAATGACTCATTTGAAATTAAACAATTTTGGTTCCTGAGACGGTCAACTAGGGAGTTCATGCTGGCTATTTTAGACTCTCGTCGTTTTAAGCGGACTTGCAGAGTTTTATTTTTTTTAGTTCACGAACACTTTTGGACGGGCATCCAAGAGCTGAACAACTCTGAACTGTTCAAGGTGTTAGGTTTAAAAAAAAAAACGATTTTATAAATAATTGGGAAACAATGTTAAAAAAAACACTCTAAATTATAACAACAACACTGAAAACACACACAATTAAATGGGAGGGCGTGGCTTACAAATCCGTACTATCGGTCTGTCTCTCTCAAATATGTTCGGGTTCGTTCTTCTCTGTCTATCGCCGCGTCCATTTTATAATATTATGTCAATGCAATAATCATGTGGGAAATTATCTCAGTTCTTAGTGGTTCTTAGTATCCAAAATAGATTTGAGCTAGGTTGTTCAGGTTCGAAGTCAAAACACATCCACTTAACACTTTAAATTAAGGTTTATTAACTCAACACAAAACGATTAACAACATTACTTATGTGTAACTACTTTCTTAAACTAAAGAATATGAAATAAATGGTTTGCGTAATGTGATTTGCTTTAGTGTTGCGAGTCAGTAAGCGTGTTGAAAAGATTGTGTCGGATTGTTGGTTAAACTTGAGTTAGGTTAGTTTTTACTCTTCCTTTCTACCCTTCATCCAAAGGAAACATCAACTTTTGGGAAGCCATACCGCCCCCCCCCTCCAAAACGGAGTTATTACAAACATAACTATTTACATCTGTTCAAAAAAAAATGGATACAAAATAAAAACAACAGTAAACACTTTATAAATTCTGCGACACATTATCAATAGACAGCCAATTATTTGTAACCAACTCTGTGCGTGCATACTGATGATCATGCTGAACAGCGTTCGGGGCAAGAATAAAGGCAGGTTTAATGCGATCTTTCGAGATATTTACTTCACGATTCCTCATTGAGATAGTAAAGTATTTTGGAGTGCGAGCTATTACTAAAAAGGAGCCGTCGTAAGGGGGTTGGAGACGTTTTTTGACTGCGTCATTACGCACAAATACATGAGTACACGAAGATAATTCCGTCGACTCGAAAACTTTATGATGGGAATGATTACTGTCAGGAACAGGGCGCAACAACTGCATTTTTTGTCGAAGCTTTTCTGCAAATGATAAAGGATCGACCGGAATGACGGATGACTCGAAAAAATCCCCGGGTAACCGTATTGTAGTCCCGTACAACATTTCCGCAGGTGACAAACCAATGTCATCCCTTATCGTGGAGTGCAACCCTAAAAGGACAGTAGGTAAGATGACGGACCAATTTGAATTAGCATGTGACATGATGGCAACAACACCTTTCTTGACAGTCTTGACATGACATTTTTAACACTTGTGGGAAATTATCTCAGTTCTTAGTGGTTCTTAGTATCCAAAATAGATTTGAGCTAGGTTGTTCAGGTTCGAAGTCAAAACACATCCACTTAACACTTTGAATTAAGGTTTACTCACTCAACACAAAACGATTAACAACATTACTTATGTGTAACTACTTTCTTAAACTAAAGAATATGAAATAAATGGTTTGCGTAATGTGAATTGCTTTAGTGTTGCGAGTCAATAAGCGTGTTGAAAAGATTGGGTCGGATTGTTGGTTAAACTTGAGTTAGGTTAGTTTTTACTCTTCCTTTCTACCCTTCATCCAAAGCAAACATCAACTTTTGGGAAGCCATACCGCCACAATCACATCAAAACAAAAGCGGCTTGTGGGTCGTTCAAACGGCGTCGGGCGGCGTCGTTCTTTTTTTCGTCTTCGTTTTTTTTTTTTTTTTTTTTTATTATTATTATTATTTATTAGTTTAATAACGTGCACTATGTCTGTGTTCTCTTTTCCTGTTTTTTTTTTTTAATTATTTTCGTTCGCAAAACCTTACAAGTTTGCAGAGCCATAGAGCTACGCGAATCACGAGCACACACGCGCTTGTGTATAACTGGCCCATTCACGTCTTCTGCTCTCAAATAATTCTCTCCACCATGCAGCACCGAGCATTTCACTCGCGAGTGGTGAGCAGCCGAACAAAACGATATCAAATTCACCCCATCCGACTTTGAACTCACGGAATCTTCGCATTCGATCTCAATCCGATCATCCAGTCCCTGAACCAGCTTCTTCAGAGCAACGCCTTTATTAATATCGCCATGTGAGATCGAATCTAACTCGACTCGATCATCCAAAGCGTGTACCAGCTCGTCCAAGATCACCCCATCAGGCGAAAACGGCCGATAATCATTCTGTCTACTGGGCGACTCAGCACGCAGCTTTCTGCGCGGTTCATCGTGTATCTCTGCAGTCACTTGCAGAGGCGGCAAAATCTCCTGATCCGATCCGGACGTGGTTGAACCGCTCGCACCGTGATTCTCCGACGAATGCGCCAAGGATGAAGTCGAATCAGCTCTCGAGCGTGATGGATGACAGTTACGCGTCAACACTGCGTCTCCCCCTTCCACCGGGTCTGTCTCCTCGGATGAAGACGATCTATAATCCGGCTCATCGGGAAATTCTGGATTACCCAACGGAGCAGGATGCAAATCGTCAACATGATAGTTGATCACTCTTTTTTGGACTCGCACATCATAATTAAAGTCTCCTGTTCTTGCAACTATCACTCCTGGACCAATCCAATGAGGTCCGAACCTTGCATCGACCTTAAACTGTCGCACCAGAACAGAATCGCCCGGCCGGTACGCAACCGTCGCCTGGGTATTTTTGTGATATTCTTGTTGAAATTTGGCTTGTCTATTGACAGCTCGTCTTCGTCTCCGGGCACGCGCCCTGTACTCTCGTTGACGCTCCTCTTTATGCCATCGGGTTTTCCACTCCCTTCGCAGCGGCATCTCGTATCCCAGAACCAGGTATGATGGGGTTTCGCCCGTGGCCCGGTTTCTTCGGCTCCGGAGAACCTGAAGCGCCTTTGGTAACGCGGTTTCCCAGTCGACTGACGGAGGAGCACCGTGTAGGAGTATTCGCAACACCTTTTTTAGCTCCTGAATTCTTCGTTCAACCGGGTTTGCCCGCTGATGATAAGCAGATGAGTAAAGGTGGTTAATGCCGTTTATTTCGCAGAAAGCGTCGAACAAACTACTCTTAAAACAAGGTCCATTGTCCGACACTATAGTCTCCGGAACCCCATATCGTGCTACCCATTCGTTTGAGAGCTTAGCAAGAGCTTGTTTTGCCTTTTGATTGACCATAGGAAAAGCTTCCATCCATCGAGTAAAAACATCCTCAATGACCAACAAATATTCGCTTCCTCCACGAGATCTTCGTAGTGGCCCAACAACATCGAATGAAATCATAGCAAATGGGAGCAAGCATTTTCATTCCCGAGACCGCAAATGAATCAAGGGTCAACATTTCCATCACAACCGATAAACGTCCAATCCAGAGCTCCGAATTCTACCAGATTTCCTAAAAACAGAGAAGTCTTCGGACCTCCGAAAAATGTTTTTAGACCAAATCAAACCCCTATAAATCAACTTCCAAAACCAATTCCAATGTCAGGAATATCAAGAGCAACCAATGCCACTCGCAAACCATTTCAAAACCAATTTATGCAAAGGCAACAATATCAAAGACCTAATTTTAAAATGGAGGAACTCTACAATAATGAATGCGACGATAATCAATATTTCAGTCAGTACAACAATCAGGACTATTTAAATGACCAGTACGGTACCGAATTTTCCGATCAATATGCCGATGAATCTCAATTGAATTTTAATCCTGATTTTTATTTAAATCAGAGTAGTGAACAACGGTCTATTGATACTGAAATCCAAGGTACCGAAATCACTGAAATTGACGACAACCAAAATTTTTCCAATTCCAGCCGGACAGGAAATCAAAGCTGATAGAAATTAATATTTCATCTAGTAATGCTTTACCATACATTCAAATCCAAAATCCTAATATAAAGCTTTTGATTGACACTGGTAGTTTTAAGTCAATATTAAAGCCTTCCATTGCTGAAAGTTTGTATCCACACTGTATATGTCATACAAATAAAGTAATTAAAACAGCTGTTGGAAGTCAAACTACGCGATACCAAGCAAAAATACCAGCATTTGCAGAATTTGGATTGGATTATGCTATTGATTTCATACTCTTTGATTTTCACGATTTTTATGATGGTGTAATAGGTTTAGTAGACCTGATTAACATGAATTTAAATATCGATTTAATGAATATGTTTTTGGTAGGTCCTAATATCGAAATACCATTTAAATATCGACATATTTTGGATTCAAATTTCTCAATTTCGGTAAACGCTAATTTTAAAACAAGTACCAGTAAGTGTGCGAAATGGTGAAGTTTTAATCAATGCACAAAATTTTGAAAATCTAATTATCCCTACATCACTTTCGGTTTGAAATTCAAAACCCAACTGGTAAGTGTGTAACCACGACATTGACCGAACCGCTTGTTGTTGAACCTTTTGAAAATGATAGTTTTGAGATGTTTACTTTACATTCGAGGAAATGTCCTATAGTTCATTACCATCGGAAATTGATAGACCAAAACAAGATTTCATCAACAATCAAATACGTGTTGACCACATGAATAAGGAAGAGAAAACTGCTATAATAAAACTTTGTAGAGAATTTCCCGATATCTTTTATGAACCAAACACAAAACTTTAATTCACTTGAATGAAATGCTAGAGAAAAACATTATTAGACCATCATCTAGCCCATGGTCATCCCCCATATGGATTGTCCCTAAGAAAATGGACGCTTCGGGAAAACAAAAGTGAAGAATTGTTGTAGATTATCGGAAAATAAACGAAAAGACCATTTCTGACAGATATCCAATCCCTAACATCAATTTTTGGACAAACTAGGCAGGGCACAGCATTTTTCTACGTTAGATCTAGCTAGCGGATTCCACCAGATAGAAATGGAGGAAACATCAATTGAACCTTGAAAACTACGCGACGCAAATTTAAAGATACAGGTTGATAAATGCGAATTTTTACGTCATGAAGTAGAATTTTTAGGACATATCGTAACAAGAGAAGGCCTGTTTGGTCATAAGTTTACTATCCTGACAGATCATCAATCATTACAGTGGTTATTTTCCTTAAAAGAACCTGCTTCTCGTCTTGTTCGATGACGCCTGAAGTTGGCAGAGTTTGATTACCAAATTCAGTACAAACGAGGCAAACAAAATCAAGCAGCGGATGCACTTTCTAGGAATCCAGTAGATCTTAACGCCTTAGAAACTGAATCCATATATAATAACCCAGGTGATATTGATAACGTAATCGATAATTTCATAATTCCAGGACTCGACAATTTACCTAACTTAGATATTGATGAAATTATGTTGGAAACTTCCAATCACCAAGATCCTAGAGTTAATATAATTTCCAATGTGCAAATTAAACCTCCAAGGGTGGAATCAATACCTCCTAGTGACCTCGAAACAGTTCACTCAGCAGCCGAAGATCCACTCTTTGGAATACCTCTTACGGAAAGACCAATAAACCAGTATAAAAATCAAGTAATAATGACAAACGGAGACATTGAGGTACCAAAAATAAAGCAAACTAATGTGTTTAACAATATGCGATTTTACATAAAAATATCAATCAGAAATTACGAACAACACGTGATTACAATTCTTAAGGAGTATTTAAACCCCCGCACTTTATATGCCATTCATTTTAAAAGTGCTGAAATCGCAAGATTGTTTACCATAACCGTCCAGAAGTACTTTAAAAATTCATCTTATAAGTTTGTTCAATGCTCTACATTCTTAGAGGGTATTGAAAGCGAAAATGATCAAAGAGAAAAGCTTACATTGTACCACACAACGAAGACTTGTCATCGAGGAATTAATGAAATGCGAACAGCATTATTAAAACGGTTTTATTGTCCAAAACTAATAGAAGACGTGGAAAATTACGTTAATAATTGCGAAAACTGCCAACGAAATAAGTACGACCGAGATCCACCGGTAGTGAAATTTAATCTAACACCCACTGCATCAAGACCGTTTGAGCATATTCACGTAGACACGTTTCGGATGAATTACGGTGCATTTGTAACGATAATTGATTCATTTTCTCGTTACGGACAAGCATACCCTCTTAAGAGTATAACTGGAACAGAGGTTGTGGAAAATTTGCTGACCCCTAAAAATTACGGCTGATCAAGGAACTGAATTTAAGAATAAAGATCTTGAAGATTTCTGTAAACTTTACAAGATTGAATTACACTACACAACAGCGAAAAACAGTAATTCAAATTCACCAGTTGAAAGATTTCATTCTTCAATTATTGAAGCTTACAGGTGTCTAAAGGATGAAAACAACGGACTGTCCACTGAACAGTTAATGAAAAGAGGTGTTTTAGGATATAATAATTCGGTTCATAGTGTAACTAAATATACGCCTTTTGAAGTTGTTAGTGGTCATATAAAGGCAGTAAATCCGTTTGATTTAAACGACAATGCAATTATATCTATATATGTGCAACAACATAAGGAAACATCAAATAAACTGTATAATCAGATTAGGGAGAAAAATCAAGAAATAAAGGAAAAAGTCATTAATAAACGAAATGAAACAAGATCTGATCCGCCGGATTTCGACAATCAAAAATTTGCCTTTATTAAAACAAAAGCTCGTGCAAAAGACAAACCAAAGTTCAAGAAAGTAAGTTTAGTTGGTCAAACTGATATTAAGTTGAAAACCAAGAAAACATCGTATCATAAAAGTCATGCTAGAAAACCTAATAAAACATCATCTTTTCAGGCAAACCATGACGGCGAAACTAGTGCTGATATGGCAAATCCTGGCCTTTCCCACCTTTCTAGCGATGAGTGACATAAAAATGAATAGATTAGAAAACCCTATTTTACCCTTAGAATTAGGAAAATCGCGTTTAATTTACAGTAAACATACATTTTTACATTACATAGATTTAGAATACTTAGTTAAGCAATTAGAAAGTATTGAGCGTCATTTTAGCTTTATAAAAGAACACGTTAATTATTCTACAAATTCTTCTGGTATTGGTATTACTACATACCGGAAATTACAAGAAAACTTTATGTCTAGAACTGAATACTAGACTCTAGACTAATTAACGTCGTTAGCAAAGTCAGCAAGTGGTTATTTGGAACTTTAGATGCCGAAGATGGCGAGCGCTATGACAAAGCAATAAATGAACTACGGGTAAATCGGAAAAATATCGATACAGAGTTGAAATTACAAATATCTCTTTCCCAACGCTTAATCGATAATTACAATAAAACAATTTCGCAACTAAGTGCTAATCAACAAACGCTTCAAAAGAGTTTAAGAGCACTACAATTAGCAATTAGTGAAAATATCAATAATATGCATGATTGAATGAACTTTCAAGGCATTTTGTTGCAATTAAATTTGGACTGCCAAAATATGATTATGTTTCTTGATAACTTAGAGGATGCAATCACTTTTAGTAAGGCTAATGCCCTACATAATAGTGTCGTTTCGAATTCGGAACTCAAATCAATGCTAAGCTACTTAACAAGCCTTTATGGTAAGGAAAAGCTTCCAAATTTCAAGAACATTCTATTTTACTATCAATATTTGGGAATACAAGTCACCTTTAGTAGGGATAAAATAATTTTTGCAATTCATGCACCAATTTTAAACCCAAACACCTTGTCCTTTTATCAGTTGTTCCCAACAGTCCAAAATCAATCAATTTTGCTCCCAAATTACCCTTATATGGTACAAGAAGGCACCGTCCGTCAATTCGTGGCCAAACCATGTCCAGCAATCCAAGATACATTCTACTGCCTGGAGAAATTTCATTCGCGTGACCAGTGCCTGGAGAACATTCTTGACAACCTGCCGATCGATAGCTGCGTAATTGCTAAAATACACGTTGACGAACCAATAATTGAGGAAATCAGCCGAGGATTGATTCTTGTTCTGCCAACCAAACCTGTTGGAATTAAAACGAAATGCCAGACCGATCAACACCTGAAAGTCTATCAATCAACGTTGCTGTCAATACCAGAAACCTGTGAGGCACTCATCAATAACAAATTGTTCGTCAATGACGCGAGAGTACAAAAGGGTAAACCGTTGATTTTACCAGCAATGCAGTTACCCACTTTCTCCGATGGAACATCACAGATTTTTGAGACACCACATTTATCAAAAATCCAATTTGATGAAATCAGTGATCTAAAACGAATGGCCAATCAACTGAAATCAATAGACGACGCAAGTGAGCCATCCAGTTTTGACCAGCCTACATTTTGGGTACCGATAGTCCTCTGCATTCTAGTTGCTATGGTTTAGATCATCACTCAGAAGGAGAAGATACTTAGGATCCTTAGGAAATCGAAGAAGCAATCAAACGATCAATCAATCGATCCTTCGAAAACACAGTCCGTGCTTTTCGAAGCTTAAGGAGGGAGGAGTTATATATGCATATTTCCGTAAATCCCATGGGACTATGCTGACACAACGGTTCCCAGGAAGATGCTATTGCTATTATGCTTATTCTACATTTTAGGTTGCTTAAATGTATTTTATTATATTCCTAGATTACTCTCTACTGTAACTTCGTATAGTCAAGTTGCACTAATTGTAAACTCTTAATAAAATTATTCTTTTTAAAAAGAGTTTCTGACGTCGAGTTTATTTATGTCCCTGTATATTTTTGTATATTTAGATTCTACTAAAAAATCCTCGCATACTTTATAAAACATATCGTATACTTGTTTTCAAGTGTTTCTGAGAAAATGGCGTCTAGTATATTATAAACTGGTCGTAATAAAAAATGGGAGAGCAAAATTTTTGGTCATTTTTTTCTTCAAATTGATTCACTCAATTTTAATAATTTTTTTGAGGATTAAAAGGTATTTTCTGATTCCTGAATAATGTTTTTGAAAGTGTTCACGGATCCGAGTATACCCTGACGTGTAGTAAAAAAATGAAAAAATATGTGTAACGCCATTTCTCGCGAACATTTTTTTTTCAAAATCAATCGAGTCTTGTGGTCAATACCTTTAAACATTTTCGCCAGTTTGGTGATTAAGGGCCGTCTACAAATTTTATTGCTAATATAATAATAATAATAAGTTTCAAAAATGGGGTTATTTTTAATTTAACCATTTTTTAAATCTTTTGTGGAAAAAAAAAGGTATTAGCATGGTTACATTTAAAAATACCCAACTTAAAAGCTTAAAAGCGTTTAAAAATACCCCAAGTAAAAAGCTTAATCTGCGTCATACAGGGTGACCCAAATAAAACTTTGAAAACAAAATCATATTTTAATCATTTTTTGCTGATAATAATAATAATATGTATTTATTTAGCATAATAGCTATCCAATAAACAACTTAAAAGTATACAATGCAAAAAAAATGACTTATACAAAACACAGATAGAAAAAATACATTTATAAGTAAAACCGTCACTATACACTACACTGCTCTAAAATATGTGTTCTGATCATTATCTTAAAACTACACAATTGATCACAGTCCCTAATTTTTCGTGGCAACATGTTGAATTTATACAATCCCTTATACAACACAGAATTCAACATTTGACTAGAACGACATTTTTCCATCAGTACAAAATTCGAACAATTTCTTGTGCCATAATTATGTACATCTTTAAAAACCTTAATCCTATCACAAACATATGAGGGCAACAAATTGAATGAATATACGGGATGAAATACGGGATAAGCAAAATTACACTTAAAACTACCCATTTAGAAATTAAATTAGAATTTAAAAAAAAAAAACCATTTTTGAAATTTTGCAATAAAATTTGTAAACGGCCCTTAATCACCAAATTGGCGAAAACGTTTAGAGATATTGACAAAACTCAATTAAGGTTATTTTTTTAAATATAATTAAAAATTTTTGCGAGTAATGGCGTTAGACTAAATTTTTAATTTTTCGTATACACCTCAGTCACACCCTGTATACTCGGATCCGTGAAAACTTTCAAAAAGATTATTTAAGTCATTAGAAAGAGGAAGAAAATACCTATATCCTCAAAAAAATTATTAAAATCGAGTGAATACAGGGTCTCCGTTTTACGAGCTCAACCATGGGGATCTCGGTTATTTGAAGAGATACAAAGTCGGTTAAATTAGGACAAAGATGTGCATTTTCGAGCTTTGTAAGATGTCGTTTTAAAAATTACAAAATTCCGACTACTTCCGGAATTATCTGGAGAAAAGCGAAATTTTGGAAAAACGTTTTTTGTTTTTTCTGGACGTATTTGAAGAGACAAATGAAAACGACTGACACATCGTCACAGCCACTTTTTCTCCTCTACAAGATGGCAGTCAAATTTGGAATTCGACGTTTCGATTGTCCGAAACCATCATCAGCTTTTTTTTTATATGGGCAAATACAATCAATACTCTTCAATACTTTCTTTGCAAAGAGGGCCTTGTAAAAACGGTACATGACGTAGTTTTGATAAACAAATTATTGACACTCTGACTGGATGTCACTTAACGTCACCTACATTTACTAATTTGGTGTAATATTATTATTAAAATGCCCTTTTCAAGTGAAGAAAAACGAGATATGCAAGAAATTTATTACGCATCGCATAGAAATGTACAAATTACTTCAGAAACATACCTACAGCGGTATCCAGAAAGAAAACAACCTGCGCGAAATTACTTTCTGGTAGTTCATCGAAATTTAGCAGAGTTTCGAGAATTTTCTAAGCCTAGAAGGCGTGTTAATAGATAAAATGTTAAAGAAACGGTCATTTTACGATGACAGTCATCGTCGAGAGGTACGGAAGAGCACTTCGACCGTTACGTCATCGTCTTTGATAATGTCCGCCGCAGATGTGGACGAAACGTCAGGAAGAAATTCCATTTTACCACGGCTTATAAGCCCGGATAACTTTTAACAAGATGCATGCATCTCCATCCACAAGGACGATTGCAGAAGAAAATGACACATCTCACCAGTCAGTTTGGAGAGTCTTAAAAAAACAAAAATATCGCTTCTTCAAAATTCACCTATCCCAAGTGTTGCATCCAGGAGATGCTGAAGCAGATGGGTATTTTCAGTTTTTAGGAACATACCTTACAGATTACATTCACGAAAATATTTGCATCAACCGCTTGAGGAACTATTTCCACAGAGACTGATTGCAAATAATAGAAACATTCGTTGGCGGGCACGCTTACCAGATCTTTCGCCATTAAATTTGTATTTATGGGGAACTATGAAAGATATTATTTATAAAACTATACCCACTGATATTAATGAGTTACGTATGAACATTATAACCACTTTGCGAACCAAAATAAGAAGGCGAGATGTTTTAAGAACATTACAGTAATGGTGCTTACTTTATTCATTTTTTAAATTCAGTATTCAGTTTTACTCTGTGTTATAAATTGAAAACGTTGATCCTATTTTGTATAGCTAAAAAACGGCTAGATTTTGATGAAGTACCAGAAAGTAATTTTGGCTCAGGTTGTTGTCTTTCTGGACAGCGCTGTAGGTATGTTTCTGAAGTAATTTGTAACAAGAAAAAAAAGCTGAATTTAAAAATGCAAAAATCCAAGATGACGCCCATGAAAAAACAAAGCTGATGATGGTTTCGGAAAATCGAAACGTCGGATTCCAAATTTGACTCCGCCATCTTGTAGAGGAGAAAAAGTGGCTGTGAGGAGGTGTTAGTCATTTTCATTTGTCTCTTCAAATAATACTAGAAAAAAATAATAACGTTTTTTTAAAATTTCGCTTATTTCCAGGTAATTTCAAAAGTAGTCGGAATTTTGTAATTTTTAAAAGGACATATTACAAAGCTCGAAAATGCGCATCTTTGCCCTAATTTAACTGACTTTGTATCTATTCAAATAACCGAAATCCCCATGGTTAAGCTCGTAAAACGGACACCCTGTATACAGGGGGTTCCATTAAAAAAACCTAAGTAAGGTTAAAATCTTGCAAAATAGTTGGTTTTTCATTTTTTTTTTTATTTAAATAAGAAAAAACTTGCTATAGTCAAATAAAATGTGGTTTTTTGTTACGTTTCGATATCTTTTTTCTAAAACGAAAAAGTTACAGATGATCAAACTGTTATCAAAGTTGATGAAATAACGCACTGTTGTACAGGGGGAGTCAAAGATAGAGTGAAGTTCATTATCTCATTTGTTTCGAGAAATAGAAAACTCTATCGTTGACTCACCTTGTACAACAGAGCGTTATTTCATTAACTTTGATAACATTTTGATCATCTGAAACTTTTTCATTTTGTGTTCAGTTTTCGGCTGGAATTTATCTCATACTACATATCCTCGATCTTGAGTATACTAATTAAAAAATTGGAATCTCATCAACGTGAGGTTTTATAACAAAGATTGGCTAGACGATCACATGACAATTGTCATAAATCTCAAAACATGTCTCGTTTCGAAACCGTATTAAACTTTGATTCTTGCAGATTCTAGGCAAATTTTGACAGATGTCACGTGGTTTTAGAGGATAATTTAGCTAAAGAGTCACGTGAATCACTTGGATTAAGCAAAATAATTGGATTTTTGGAATCATCATTAAATGTCTTATGTGTGCCGAAAAAACACTATAAATTTTGGTATAGTCAAGGAAAAAAACAGTGTTAAAGTTTGAATGGCCAGAAATGCAGTATTTGTAATTTATCAATAATTTACTGATAATTTACCGGTCAAATTTTCCTGGTAAAGTAAAATATTTACTTTTTACTAGCGGTAATTTATCCATCACTAAATAAATATGATATGAGCTGTCGTTAGCTTCAATCATTGTTATCTATATTGTCACGTTTAGGGGGTAGCGTCGGAAGAGAAACAACAATCGTAGCTCAAGTATGTCTTCTTTATTAGGCTAGGCAGTGAACACTGTCCAAGAGGGGGTGTGTGGGTGTGGGTGTATGTGCGTAAGGCCTTCTGAAGTGCCGCCAAGCGGAACCCGCTCGATACGAGCAGGGTGCCCCTATTACCGACACGCCCAAAGGACTTACTTAAGGCACTGCAAGGTAACGAGCCGTCCGGGCACTAGAAAGTTCGGACTGTCGCTCATGACCTCCCTCTGGGGATGACCCCAGAGTTCGGTGATCGTCGATGGCTTGAGACGCTGATTAAATACCCACATCGTGACCCCAATTTGCCGGTCTTGCTGATTCAGACAGTGCACTAGGGGAGACCGGGGCCCGACTAGGTAACGGAACTTAGTGCAATTTATGTTATTCGTGACATCTCCCCCTTCCAACAAGTGTTCGCCCCGAACACTAAAAGTCCATGTTTACAAAATCAACTCACTTATTTTCTATTCTTATTTTCTAATGCAGGTGGGGGAGTACTTTATTTAAACCAACCTATCATCAAATATTACTTCTTAAACTAACACATGTTACTTATCTTCTAGAAAAGGGGTGGAAAAACTTTATTGAACAAATATCTTAACTACTTCTCGATTTTTAAACGTTGCCATGTTTGCATACCCAAAAAACACTTATTCCTTTCGTTGGGTCACCTTTCAACCTTGTTGTTGCGTCCATCTTCTTGCCTTCTCATTTAAGCGTAAATTGTCCCCTGCATCGGGCACCATCTTCTAGTACCTTCTCTCGGTACTACCTTGTCTAAGCGGAAATCCATCGCTTAGCTTCGACATCTTTGGTCCATTGCGTGCTCTCTTTTTAGCACACGTTGCTTTGGACTACTCTACATCGTCATTTCTAAGCCCATCTGGAGAACCTTCTTCAGCCCTTCATTTAAGGGACTCTGGGTGCACGCGGCTGTAGAACCGACGGTGCGGAACCCATCCGAAGATGCTGGTTTCTCCTAGGCTTGCTCCTCTTCTTCTCGCTTCTTTAATCAGGTCAATTTGTCGATGGACGCAACGAGGTAATTAGGTGGCCCCTAAAGTCAACAATTAATTAGCAAACAAGCCCGACTCCAATAACATAAACAGACATAAAATGTATTTATAAACAAAACACCTGATACTTGCGCGATTTTGCTACCTCAGCAAAGTACCTAGGTCGGGAATGGCGTCACTGGTCTAGAAATCGAGATATTGTTATTTCATTAACTATACATACACTTATTTTACGAAACCTAGTCATCAAAAAATTTAGTTTTATCTTACCCAATACTATACAAACTAATATGTGCTCCTATACACTAAAATGTTTAGGGCAACCTACAGGCCGCTCTTGATATTGCCCTACTCAGTTCAAGCAACTGCGGACCTGCAGGCTGGTCCTTCAAAACTCGCTTGATTCTTCTGGGGTGGGCATTGTTGTGTCGTCTTCCTGATCTCTCTTTCTTTCTCTCTCTTTGTCTCTCTTCTGGTCTTTGCCTCTCTTCTTTCTTCTCTGTTATTCCTTCATCTTTTTCCCGTGACTTAATTGGCTTCAATTGGCGAGGGTGTGTCTATCAATATGAAGATTAATAGACGGGGATTGAACGGGGCGCCTCCACCATGTCACGTTTAGGGGGTAGCGTCGGAAGAGAAACAACAATCGTAGCTCAAGTATGTCTTCTTTATTAGGCTAGGCAGTGAACACTGTCCAAGAGGGGGTGTGTGGGTGTGGGTGTATGTGCGTAAGGCCTTCTGAAGTGTCGCCAAGCGGAACCCGCTCGATACGAGCAGGGTGCCCCTATGACCGACACGCCCAAAGGACTTACTTAAGGCACTGCAAGGTAACGAGCCGTCCGGGCACTAGAAAGTTCGGACTGTCGCTTATGACCTCCCTCTGGGGATGACCCCAGAGTTCGGTGATCGTCGATGGCTTGAGACGCTGATTAAATACCCACATCGTGACCCCAATTTGCCGGTCTTGCTGATTCAGACAGTGCACTAGGGGAGACCGGGGCCCGACTAGGTAACGGAACTTAGTGCAATTTATGTTATTCGTGACAATATAATCTGATCAAGATTGAAAACAATGATCTACTAAGCCCTTCCACCTACGTCAAGGTCACACAGCTCCATGGAAGGGAAACCTTTAGATTAGTGGTAGGTTGGTTTTTAACCTACTGCTTATCTCTATAATCACATTTTTAAGATTAGTTACATTTTCAGAAACATTTAGAATTAAATCGAAACCTGATTTATGTGTTAGCTATAGTTGACATATTTGAAGATGAGTTGACGTATTTGACAAATAGAACAAGATTTTAATTTACATTAAATAAATTTTTATACCTATAATATGAGTTAAGATACCAAACATATTAAAATAATAATTATTCTAATATGGTTGGTATCTTAACACATATCGTATTTTTGTTTTGAAACAATTCATGTTTCGAAGCATACCTCGATCTTCATAGTTTTTGATGGTCTCGCAGATGTTCTTCCTTACCGAATATCTCAAGAGACACTCCAGAAGTCGGTCGGTGGTCGCAACTTTCTCGGTAAATTCCTTAGCAATTTTTTGCACCAAATCCTCCGAGGGCAGTTCAATATTTATATCATCGTCCCTTTCCTCCTCGGAGTCGGATATCATTAAATCTGAAACTAGAATCTCACTGGCTTCTGGTCCTCCTTGAACGACATTTTGATGCGGAATAGGAATTGTGATCGACTGAATTTCATTTTGTTCTGCAGCAGCTTTATCAGGAGAAGGTAAGTCGAGGTCCAGACAATTCACTTCTTGCTGATCTAAGTAGTCCCTATTAGCCAACAGTCGATCAAGTCCATCGAGATGATCCAGATTAGGAAGAAAGTCCTCCTCTAACTCATTGAAAACATTATCTTCTTCGAGTATTCTTAGTAACTCGTCAACAATTCCGCACTCCATTATTTTTCACTTATGGTTTCTTATTCGCACTCAAAAAGTGACCAGAGTAAAAACTTCCGAACTTGCCGAAAACCAAAACAGAAATGACTATAATATCGTACAGGCCCTATTTCACAGGTAGCATCATAAATTTCCTCAAATTTCTATTGGTCCAAAATCTTCAGGTTTGCTGGTTTGTCATCTTTAAAATGTAGCAACAGTTATTTTCACAATAGATTTAATGGAACCCTAATAAATCCTGTCTGAACCATTAAAAGTTGAAAACATGGTCACTTTTGAAAAATATAGAATATAGTTTAAATAGTTAGGTACTGTTCTACGAATGTTTCTACAGAAGCGTAGAAGGGCCACAGATTTTGACTGAGCATGAGCGTAGAAGAGAACTCAGAATTTTGATAAAAAAATATACTTAGTGTTCAAAGATGAAATGCATGGATACCATATAAGAATAACTGCAAACAGGAAAGTTTTAAACATTTTGCAACATATAGTAAAGGTAGCCATTATTTTACTTTGTAATATGAACAGAACGGTTGACCCCTTTTAATTGAGAAATAAATATGGAATATATGGTATATACAGGATAAATCTCAGAAAGTATAAGAGATACGAAAACATTTTAATTGGGGCATTTGCGCAAGAATCGAAGCATCGCGCAATTAAAAACAGAATCAAATGCCGTTTTAAAAATTTTGAATTACATAGAAATTTAATACGAGCACTCTGAGAGAAAATCAACGTAACTACTAAATTTTATGTTTTCAAGAAAAATGTCATCATTTTGAAAACAGTAGTTTAAAGATAAATTTCAAAATTCAAAAATTGTTCAAAAAAAATGTATAGGGTTAATTTAACCGCCTCCCCCCCCCAATTAAAATTGTCAAAAATCTAGTTTTCTATTTTTCAAGATCAACCGGTGAGTTGTACGGAAAAATGTCATATTTAATAAAAAAATTTGCGTCTCTTTGAGGAGCATACATGGTAAAAATTTCACACTGCTAACTCAAACCGTTTTCGAGATGTTCATGAAAATATCCGAAGAAAAAATAATCAACTTTGTAGCCCTCTAGCTGCCAAACGTTACTCTACTTACTCTAATTTTGACGTGACAGTTTTGACGTTACATTGAAGGCGTTCAAGCGGTGTTCGGCGGCGTCGTTCATCCCTCCGCTCACAAGAGAGCGCGGAGACTGAGACGTTCCGCGCAATGAATCTGAGTGTCGCCCGTTCACGTCCGATCCCTCGCGGCGAGCACGCGGAAACGTAAACGATTTTCGCGCTTCTTCGAGAACGTGGACAATGGAACGACTGGAACGAGGGGTAGATGACCGTGCAGACAAGGGTAAAACAGTTCACACCCAATCGTTCTCCGCTCACCGTTTGGGAAGTTGTTTAAAGTAGACAACTGATTTTTAGACTACTTTGAATACATGAATTTACTACCATAAAAATCGCAATAAAAAATAAAACGTTTTATTTCAAAACGTTATTAAATCCTATTATCTATCGAGCTTCAATGTTGTATGTATTTTTCATGGGAAATATGTTGATGATTTAAATTATCTCAAGTTTAAAATTTTGAATATTGCGATCTAACTTTTATGAGAATATCCAGTTTGGTTTCTTAAAGGTAATAAAAGATGCAGACAGAGGAAATGTGCTTCTTTGACACTCTTTCCGACGGCTTTGAAGTCGTAGTTATTGTATTGTGGCCTTTGTCGCAAGAAGTAATAAATGCTTAAATATTGTAACACTGTTTGGATCATATTGTCACGACTAACACAGCGTGAAATAAAACACACAGTTAACATTACCATTAATTTTATTAAATAAATTCCCTAACCTAAACAACTCATCACTTACTAATAAAAATATTCGGTTTTCTAACCCATTAAAAACGTAACTAACTTCCAATAAAATTAATATTAACCCTGGATTGCTACCCTTATTTTCAGAACTCAATCTGCTACATGGGGTACAGGCGTACCCCAAATACAAAATTAAATATAAATAACTTATTTGAAAAAAATTAGGTATATAACAGAAAAACCACCTAGAATAGTATTCCAAATATTTGATTTATTTAACAAAAACGGTTTTTATATCATTCCGCACAAGTTGGACATATTTTCTTTTGGTGCTGTAAACAAATAAAATTTTTGCATACAGTGTAACAGCTCGTGAGCTCGTAGGGTTCACACAAAGGAAAGAACTTTGTAAATTCACACTAAAAATTAACTTTATTACAAATTTGGCAACAAAATCGCGACACGCAAAACAGAAGCATCCGCTCTCGTCGTTGGCCATCGGCCGTCTCCCTGCCTCGTTCGACTTCTCTCGAACGACCGGCGCTGCCATCTCTCCTCACGCACACGCACTAAACTTCTTTTTTTTTTTTCAACCAGCACTTATACCACTACAACAGCACAACTAACCCTGGATTTTCGATCTTCGCGCCTCGGACAAAATGTGCATCTACCTGTGGTAGTAGCTGGTCTAGGTGCTGCTTCTACGACGTTTGTTATTTTTAGTGTATTGCAATTGGTTTGGCGAAGTTCACGCCCCAAAGTCGGAGTTTCCAAGCGATGTTGCATTTGAGGTTTCACTAAATCAAGTGCCAGTTTTTTCTAAAATACTTATTTAGAGCAGCCATTTTATGCGTAGGTATTCTAAAAAATTATATTCAACTAGAAAACAATGTGATTCAATAACGTATATTGTCACGTTAAGGGTTGGTTGAGGGGGAAGAATACTCAGGTTTCCACAGGTAACCCACTCTTTATTACGTAATAGTGCCTTAATCTCTAGACGATAATCTTACCCCCAGATGGCTAAGATGGCGGGGATCATGACGTGGTCTGGCTTCTAGGCAAAGGTACACGGAGGGCAACGCTTTAGCGGTGGTGAATGAACCCTAGACTTAGGTCCGAGGGCATTCACCGAGCCGGCAAAGACGCGAAGAGCCTAACAAAGGGAGGTAAGCTGGAACGGCAACTCGTGCTGCGCGTCCACACTAATTCCTTTGTTAGGGCTGATCTAGGGTGTGGCACTTGGTCACCTACTGCTCCACTTTTAAGTTGCACAATAGGCGTACCCAGACTAACCCGGAGATCAGTCAGTGACTTCCCTCTGGGGAAGACCCCAGAGTTCGGTAATCTGTACGTGCTTTTGGTGCAGTATTTATACCCACATCATGACCCCAATTCGCCAATATTGCTGACACAAACATTGTACTGGGGGAGACCGGGGCAACTTAGGGTAACGGCGCCTAGTGTAATCTTTATGTTACATGCCCCTCCCCTAGAAAGTGTTCGCCCCGAACACTAAAAGCGAAACTTATACATAAAGTCTACATATACTAATGTTAATCTTAAATGCTATAGGGTGTATAAAGGTGGTGGAACGAGTCCTTTATTTCTTCACCAGATTACAATATAATAGCTTAATATAGTGGAGATAGGGGTGTACTTTAAAATATCACAAATGTTACATTGGGTCACCTTTCAACCTTGCTGTTGCGTCTATCTTATTGCCTTCCTTATTAAGCGAAATTCCGTAAAATTGCTCATTGTACCCTTCTTTGGCACCATCGTCTAAGTGGAAACGCTTCACCTAGGCTTCATCTCATCGTAGTGCCTTCTCTTGGCACTGTATTCTCTAAGCGGCAAACTTCATCGCTTAGCTTCATTTCTTCATATTCTGTCCTTTTGCGTGCTCCTTTAGCACACCTATCCTTGGACATGTATATTTCTTCCTAAGTAACGTCAGCCCATTTGGAGATGCTTTTTCAGCTCGACTTATTAAAGACTTCGGGTGCACACGGGTGTAAGTAGAACCGTCGTGGCGGGACCCATCTGAAGATGTCGGCTTCTCCAAGACATAAGGCTAGTTCGCTTTTCAACAAGGCTGTAGCAGTTGATCGATAGACGCAACAAGATTGCCAGGTTGACCCTAAAAAAAATAAAATAAGATTCCAATTATTACTTTGTTTGCCATACATCTCTTAAAACATAAATAAAATCATTATGTAAACCAGTACACTTTGTTGTTGTAACCTAGAACTTCATAATTGCACGAATTTGCTAGGTCATCACATACCTACACTTAGGTCAGGGATCGCGACACTGGCCTAGAAATCAAGATATTGTAAATAAATAATTGCGCTAACTATACACTTATTCTATGAAACATAATTAAGAAAATTTGCCTTTTACCATACCTAATATAATACCAAAATAATGTGCTGCTATGCACTAAAAATGTTTCGCTACGGTTGCCTTCTTAGAGCGTCCTACAGGCCCCTCTTGACATTGCCCTACTCAGTTCAAGCAACTGTGAACCTGCAGGCTAGCCCTTTTTCTTCCACAACCTATCATTGTGTTTGCGCTATGTCTCTTCCTTATCCTTCTGGCCCTTGTCTTAGCTTATCTTCTTCCACTTGAGCTTCTGTACCTTATTCGAAGCGGGCTGCCAGATTTTGTGGACCTAGAAGTGTACCGTCTTCAATCGTTCCCTTTTTCTTTGTGCCCTTGTTTAGCGTGTGACTGCGAGGGTGTGTCTGCCAATGTGAGGATTAACAGACGGGGATCCAACGAGGCGCCTCCACCATGTCACGTTAAGGGTTGGTTGAGGGGGAAGAATACTCAGGTTTCCACAGGTAACCCACTCTTTATTACGTAATAGTGCCTTAATCTCTAGACGATAATCTTACCCCCAGATGGCTAAGATGGCGGGGATCATGACGTGGTCTGGCTTCTAGGCAAAGGTACACGGAGGGCAACGCTTTAGCGGTGGTGAATGAACCCTAGACTTAGGTCCGAGGGCATTCACCGAGCCGGCAAAGACGCGAAGAGCCTAACAAAGGGAGGTAAGCTGGAACGGCAACTCGTGCTGCGCGTCCACACTAATTCCTTTGTTAGGGCTGATCTAGGGTGTGGCACTTGGTCACCTACTGCTCCACTTTTAAGTTGCACAATAGGCGTACCCAGACTAACCCGGAGATCAGTCAGTGACTTCCCTCTGGGGAAGACCCCAGAGTTCGGTAATCTGTACGTGCTTTTGGTGCAGTATTTATACCCACATCATGACCCCAATTCGCCAATATTGCTGACACAAACATTGTACTGGGGGAGACCGGGGCAACTTAGGGTAACGGCGCCTAGTGTAATCTTTATGTTACAATATTGATAATAGTAAATTAGCAAAAATAAATACTTACATGGAAACACGAGCAGATATGCTACGCTGGGGTACACCTGTACCCCGGATAACAAATATCTCCTAAATATGCACACAAACACGCTGCACGAATATCACGCATAAACAACCGAGCGAAAAATCAATACACAAGATTAAAATTCAATATTCATACTTATACATCTAATGAAGACAGAATCTTGGAGAGAGGCTTGTTGTGACGGCTGCAACCATTCCGCCCTGTCTTTTCAGATCAAAGAAAACAAATATTTCTTTTAATATTTCCTTACCTTCCACCCCATTCCATTTCCTGATCCGTGTCACTTTCGAGCCGTTTTTTCGAGAATTTTTTAACTTTTTACCTGCACTGTATAAGCAGTTGTCGAGCAACCGTACCAGCAACAATGACTGTTTACCCGTTGCTCGACAACCGCCTATACAGTGCAGGCCAAAAATCAAATCAACCGTACAGGCGCTAAAAAAATCAAAACCGTTTTCCCATGTTAATCTCCTATGTCCAGGGTGCTCTTGGACACCTGGTATAAATATAATCTTTATTTTCAATAGAAAAAAGGCTATCGACCACTTGGTCTTTCTGCCTATGTTTAGAGTGGGATTTTTTATAGTTATAGTGTCCATGATAGTTGTGTGCAACATCTGGTGACATCTGTACTCAACTCTATGAGCCTATAGCCTCTCTGATGAGCCGTAATACGGCGAAACCGGTCAGAGGATTGGGATTGATAAACAAAAAACAAAACCTCACCATTTTCAACCTATAGTGTCCATGTTAACTTATTTCTAATTATTTACAATTTATTTACAAAAAAAAAGTAGTCTCAGTTAAAGTGCTCTAGTAGGGTGGCAGTGGGAAAGAGGTAACGGGATTGTCCGGTTTGTCTTGTTATGCACAGTGGGTTTATTATTGTCCAGTTGTTTGGATTATTTTTCCATTTGTTTTGTAGTTTTATAAGTCTGTCTGTTATTTTGGTCATGTTTGTACGTTCGTAGAGAAGTTGGTTGGATGGGTTGTGTAGTGGGTTTTCTGGGTGTCTTATTTTGGTTATTAGTCTTAGAGCAATCTGTTCCGTAGTCTGAGTATATCTGTTAGTTTTGTCAGTAGCGTTTGCTCTAAGTAAGTGTCCGTAGCGAGGGGTGTGACACTCTCTTAAATTTGGGCCCATATTATATAATACGAGGATTATCATAGATTATTCAATATTATGCAATATTATTGATAATATTGGTATTATACCCGTATTATTGTATTATTCCAAATAATATTGATATTATATGGTAATATAAGGATTATTATGGATTATTCAATATTATTGATATTATGTCAGTATTATTAAGGATTATTCTTTATTACTTGGATTATTACATATTATATTAATGATGCAATATTATTGCAAAAGCGCAAAAGTTTAAGCGCAAACGAGTAAGTTAAAAATTGTTTAGATTATAATTTAGAATACAAAAATGGTATCAGTAAATAAAGCTGTCATAACAAAATCCGAGTTGACTACTGGTTTCACGTAGATGTGCGAACCAATCACTTCAATATTTTGAATGTGTTTTGATCCAGGTTTTTATGGTCATATTTTTTTATTTCATTTTTGTTTCTAACATGTATCAGTTTCAATTTCCTCAATACTGCCCATGTTGTTTCTTATTTAATCACCCGCTAGTAATTTAATATGTACCTGCATAAATTATTAATTTAAAGACGATAAATACATTTTGGCAAAATACTTAGGGAATAAATATATAAAATAAAAAAAATTTGTCAGTTTATTATTGTCACAAGCCGAGCAAAAAGCTCCTTATAATAACCAAGCAAAAAAAACATACCTGCATAATTATTTCTACACTTTTCAATCTTCAGTTGGTTTAGTTGGTTTAAAATGTTTATATTTATTCTTAATAACCAACAATTCCCACGGCTTTATGATTTTTCATATTATGCCGTGTTATTCGTATTATTCAGATTATTTACTATATTATTGGATTATGTGGTATTATCAAGATTATGCTGCATTATTTATATTATGGGGTATTATTCGTATTATTCAGATTATTATTAGTATTATTGCATTATGTACTATATTATTGGATTATGTCGTATTATCAAGATTAGTAAGATTATTGCATATTATTAATAGCTTGACCCAAATATTATTGTGTGTGTGTGTGTCACACCCCTCGGTCCGTAGTCTAGAACTGGTCTACAGATGGATTTGTATATTTGTGTGGCGGTTTTCGTGCTAATACCTTTGTTTTTGTATGTCAGTGATCTAACTAAAGTGTTTTGTCCGTTTAATAGTTTCAGTTCTTGCATTTTTTAAGTGTTTTGTAAATTTTAGTTTTTGGTCCAGTATGACGCCTAAGTATTTTACGGTTATGTTTGGGGAGTCGTCTTTGATCTTATGATTTGGTAGTAAAAGTTGGTTTTTAGTTGCGTTGGTGGTCAGTCTCCATCTGTAAAACCATGTCATAGTATCGTCAGTAAGTGATTGTAGTTTTGAGACTGCTTTTGACGTAGTTTTGTCGTGTACTATAAGTGCAGTGTCGTCTGCGTATTGTAATATGTATGCGGTTTTGTCAAATTGATTTTTGTCCTGCTTGTTGTGATTGTATATGTCGTGGCAGTATAGGTTGTAAAGTAAAGGTGAGAGGGGTGATCCTTGGGGTAGTCCTTGTTCAGGACTGAAAGGAAAGGAAAGTGTGTTGTCTATCCGAACGTGCAGTTGTCTATTTTCTAGTAAATTTCTGATTGTGTAAAGTAAGTATTTTGGTGTATCAAGTTTATGTAGTTTGTAAAGTAGTCCTTTGTGCCAGACACTGTCAACAGCTTTGTTAATGTCCATGAACAAACAAGCTGTTTTGTTGCCGTTGAGATGCGTTATTTGTATGTTGTTAGTGAAGATGAAAACTGGATGTATAGTCGAGTGTTTTGGTTTAAAGCCATATTGGTATGATGGAATGTGCTGTCCAATCTGTTCATGAAGTCTGTGATAAATAATATAA
Source organism: Ips typographus (assembly GCF_016097725.1). NCBI lineage: Eukaryota > Metazoa > Arthropoda > Insecta > Coleoptera > Curculionidae > Ips > Ips typographus. The sequence continues at coordinate 9,801,951 of NC_138433.1, read as the reverse complement.
AACTACGAAACACGAAACAAAGCAATCTGGTCTATTGCAAGGGCGTCGCCAAGGGGAGTAGGTAGAAGCAGCTGCCCCCCCCCCCTTGAAATTAAAAAAAAGAAGGAGAATCGATAAAAATGTACAGGATTTTCATGATAAAGTAGTCCCTCAGAGAAGAAAAACCCTCAGAGATTATGTTTTAATTAATATAATCAAGAAACGAGTTTACTGAAGAAGTTTCTTGCAATTTTAAATAAAAACCAATCTATTGACTCCGTTTTAAGCAATAAAACTGTGCAAGTCTGTCAAATAGGATTGATGGTTATCAGTCTGCAATGGAGCAATATTGTCACGAAGGAAATAAATCAAATTTATTTCACTTGAACGAAAACATTAAAAATGTGGAATTTATTTTACTTGAGCGAGTTAAATTTGAAAACCAAAAATAATGGTTTTTAAAAAACACAAATTTATTTCGGACGAGTTACAAAGTGAACTTAATAATATGGAACTGAACCCGAGCACTACATTTCTAGTTATTTTATATAAAATTAGTTGCTGACTACACATTACATAGTTGCTGACTATACATTACATAGTTTAAGTATTTCTAATAAAAGGGTTAGGTATGTAACATATAACTCCTCCCGATCTAGAAATGAGACTACGTCGAATTTGGAAACTACACTATAATATCTGAAGCTCCTGGATCATGTGAGGTTTCGGAGGTTGGAGGCATCCTTCTTAGAAGAGGGTAGATCTTTTTGTAACTTAAATAGATGCAAATTAATACTACAATAATATATAATGGAATGGTCCATATATTAAGAACTTGATTTGGTTTGGCGTTTTGTAAAATGTACTTTGTTTTTTCACTTTCACTATTGAGAATGTCTTGTATTTGTTGCACTTTGTTAAAATTTAGAGCACTTAACTTTGTTTCACTGAACTTCAGAGGTTTGTACTCGTAATTTCCAATTGTGGTGTTTAACACAGGAAGCTCAATTCTCTTGAAATCGATTTTAGAGTTCTTATAGGTTTTCAAGTAAAAGTTGTTAACAATAACTTCACAATCGTTGCTTACTTCTACAAGGTAAGATCCTTTTAGGGGGACGTTTTCTTTTGTTGATCCACAGAGTTGGTGTGCCGCTACTTGATTTGGGATAATAAGCATCCACTTCTGTTGCTCCAATTTTTCCATCTTGATGTATTCTACTTCAACAGGCGTCTGTTGGCATCTTGAAGAGTTTTCATTGAATTTCAGCATCTGTACTTCACAAGAGCTCTGGTCATCATTTGGTACGGAGTTGATTTCATGACAGAGGTATTCTTGTTCCTTCACGTTCTCGCAAGAGTTGTCGAAAGTAGCATGTTTTTCTTCATTGAGGATTAGATATTTTGAGGACGGAAAAATGACTTTATAGGAGTTTTGACTGGGTGTTGGTAGAGGATACAGTCGATAAAGGATGTAATTATCTTTTTCAACAATTGGAACTTCAATTATAAAGACAATTTGATCTTGTTTTGAATAGCTTTTAATTTCTAAAATTCTTTCAAATAAAAGAACATTTTCTTTATTTGGTAGAAATGGCAGTTTTCCAATATTTCCAATTTCCTCTGACACTGTTTGAATTTCCTCTAATAGATCTTCGGGATGTAAGATCGAATTATGAAATGTATTTAATTTTGAGAATGTTATTGCAACTTGAAGTTTTTCGAATATGTCATATATTTCTTGATATGACGTGATTATTTGTGTTAATAACATCTGAATTAAAAAGTAGTGTCTATCTTCCAAACCTTTTGCATCTACACGTTTTACAGCACTTTCAACTTGAAGAAGCCGTGATTCTAAAATTAGTTGGTTATGAGTTAAATTTTCGGCTACTTCTTTTATTAAGTTATTAGAGCTTTGCATAATAGTTATCTGTTCTTGTACTATTGTTTTTAGATTGTTTTCATTCTCTAATACTTGGTTTATTTGTTTATCATACCTCTCAGCATCTTGTTGGTCAAGGTTACCTGTAAGAGTTTTAACAATTGAGCCTAGTCCATTAATTAGTCCTCGTTTTTGTCTTTTGATCCTTAAGCGATTTATTTGTGAAAGTTGATAATTGATTTTCTTTTCTAATACAGAAGCTAAATTGTATGAATTAAAAAATTCAATTTTGTAAATTGATTTGTTTAATGTTTTTAATATATTTGCTAAGTTGTCTTGCAAAGAATAAAATTCATTAATGATTGGAGTGATATCGTTAATTTGGATGAATGACCATGTATCTACTATATTTTGTGCGTTTCCAAGTTTTTGTGGAAGGATTCCAGGGTTGGAGTTAAGGTTACGGTAAATTACTTCTGTCCTAGTCTGGACGATGATCCTACAACAATAGGAGTTTTTAATTTCTTAACATGTACTATTTCTTCACTATTCTTATTTTTATTTTTTAATCTAACCTTATTATTATCTAGAAGTTCAATTATTTCAAAGGGTCCTGTATATTTCTTATGCTTTTTATTACGTTGGGAATTAGATTTATATACAGTTTGACCTGATTTGAAATTATGTTCAGGTCCTAGAGTATTGCGTTTTTCAATAACTCTTTGTTTCTGGCTTTCTAACTTGTCTTTAATTTCATCATAAAGATGTTTAACTTCATTATGATGAGTGTATACATAATCAGTATAAAAACCTGTGTTGATTAGTTCACAAGGGTCTCTTGAGCTTGTGTGTCCAAAGGTTAATTTATATGGAGCAAAATGGGTAGAGGAATGAATAGAACTATTATATGCTATTAAAGCATAACTCATTAAAGTGTTAACGTCCTCATATTTAAAACGGTCACTTAAAATTCTAAGGTGTTCAATCAGGGTAGAGTGAAATCGTTCCACTGGTGAATTCGATTCGTGATGGAAAGGGGTGGTAAAATGAACGTTAATTTTATGACTTTTAAGAAGTTCTTGTACAGTTGTATTTTTAAATTCCGTGCCATTGTCCATTATAACCTTTTCGGGTACTCCATAGAACGAGAAGTAATGTATTACAGCTTTACATATTTCTATGGCTGTTTTACCTTGAACTGGCAATGCTTGACCTAGTTTCGAAAATGTGTCAATTATAGTAAGAAAATTTTGATTATCAATCTTGAAAATATCAATATGAAGTATTTGGAATGGTTTACTCGTTGTTTCGGTAAGAACTAGAGGAACATATGGCGGTTTTCTGCCATATTTGTTAGTTTGACAAATAGTACATTCAGAGATGTATTTTGTTACGTCTGTTTTCATGGATGGCAAATAATAATTTAGTTTTAATTTTTCCATGGTTTCATTAATACCACGGTGATTGCATTTACCTTCATGTTGGTGTTGATTAATAGGAGTCTTTCTTCTTTGTTCCTTACAGAATTTATTAGTTTTGTACATTTAACTAACTTTAGTCCGCTTTTGTAGAAATGGTGCATGTAAACCTTGTTGAAATCTAAATACATACTATCATCATGAAAATATAGGTAAAATATTTTATTATTTGTTGTATAAGTTTTAAGAAATTCCAATATAAGGTTATAATTTGATTTAGGTATTTTTAAGTGCCAAATTTGAAGTTTTTCGAAACTGTCCCATGTTACGTCAATTTTGTCGTAGGGATTTTTTGATATTATTATTTGGTAAGGTTTATTATTTATGATATCATCGAGAATCGTAATACCATCATTAGTTGAATTGCCATTACTACAAGAATGAGAAGTTTGTAAGGTCTGTTCTTGATTTTGATCTAATGAAGATTTAATTTTTATGTCCTGGAGAATATTAACTCTATTTGGAGTTGATTTAGGTTCTAGTAAATTTTAATCAAATAAAGAGATTGCGTCCTGCATTTCTCTAGTATTTAAATTACTGGGGTTATTGTTTTCGTTAATAAATCTATTTAGAGATTGGTCAATATCAACGTCAATATCGCCAGGATTATTGAAAATACTTTCACTCTCTAGAGCATTTATCTGTATACGGGATAAAGCATCTGCATTTTGATTTTGTTTAGCCTTTTTGTATACGATCTCATAGTCGTATTCTTCGAGTTTAAGTCTCCATCTCACTAACTTGCTGTTTGGTTCTTTTAAATTGAAAAGCCAAATTAGAGGTCGATGATCGGTATATATCTGAAATTTTCGTCCAAACAAATAAGGTCGAAAATATTTGCATGCCCAGACTATGGCAAGTAATTCCTTTTCAATAGTGGAGTATTTAGTTTCACTATCGTTTAATGTCCTAGAAGCATATGCCACTGGTTTATCATGAGGTATATTTCCATGTGACAATACGGCTCCGATAGCAAAGTTGCTTGCATCTGTCGTTAAAATAAACTGTTTTTCAAAATCTGGGTACTGCAGTATGGGTGCATTGACGAGAAGTTGTTTGCAATGTTCAAATGAATTAATAAAATCTGAGTTGTGATTAATTTTCGAATCTTTCTTTAAGCATTGTGTTAGTGGTTTTGTAATCTTAGCAAAGTCTTTAATAAATCGTCGATAGTATCCTAGTAAACCGAGAAATGATTTAATTTCCTTTTGGGTCTTAGGAATAGGAAATTTTTTAATTGCTGATACTTTATCTGGGTTAGGCTTTTTTAATCCAAAGGGCATTCTTTTGAACTCGTAGTGTCCATTTTCAGTAGAGAAGGCCGTTTTTTGTACATCTTCTGGTTCCATTTCGATTTGATGGAAGCCACTGGCAAGATCAAGTGTAGAGAAGTAATTACTTCTTCCAAGCTTATCTAATATGTCTGCTATATTAGGTAGCGGATATTTATCGTCAATTGTCTTTTCATTTAATTTTCTGTAATCCACGACCATTACCATTTACGTTTACCTGATGCATCGAGTTTTTTAGGGACAATCCAGATGGGACTGGACCATGGAGATGTTGAATTTTGAATAATTCCCTGTTTTAACATTTTTGAGATTTGTTCTTTCACTTCTGCTTTATGTATTTCAGGATATCTATAGCTTTTTGTAAAAATTGGATTTTCATTTGTTAAATTAATCTTATGACGAATTTGGTTAGTGAAAGTAAGTGGTATATTTTCGCAGTAGAAAATATCTGTGAATTCTAAACATAAATTTCGGATTGCATCACGTTCTTCTTGGTTACAATAATTTAGTCTAAGATTTTTTAAGTTGGCTTTTAAGATATTGTCGTAATTTGGTGAAATGTCGTCATCTATTTCCATTTTTTCGCAAAAATTTACTTCACAAATATCGATTGGTTCTACTTCAAAATTATTTTCAAAATTTATTTGAACTGGATTTTCTCGAGAATTTATTATAGTAGTAATTGCGTAATTATTAACAATGTTTACTAAGGCTTTAGGCATTTCGACATTTTCGTTAAATTTCTGATAATCAAGAATTCCTATACCGTTATTTATAGTGACGGGTATTTTAACTACTTGTTGTGTTCGTGCAGGAATAGTTACTGAATGGTAATTATATAGATTTTGAGAAGTATTCGTATTTTTTTCGGTTCCGTAAAATATAGGTATTGTTGCATGAGGGGTAGTTAGAATTTTTTGTTTCAGTTTAATTTCTGCGTCTAATTGTTGTATCATGTCGCCTCCGATTAGACCATCAAATTTATTTGAAAATTTAAATAAGTAAAATTTGTGAATATAGGTATATTAATAATTTCGTTATGACAAGTCATCCCATGAGCAGTTTGAATATTGAAGTCTTCTGATAAAATTTCTGTAAAATTTATATGCAATATTAGGATTGATTAAACTCTTTGAACTACCTGTATCAATTAAGAAATAAGCTTTAATTTCTGGGATGTAAATGTAAGGTAAATCGGAATTTATGTTACATAATACTATGTTAGTTCGTTGCCTTGCTGAGCTTGTATAAAATTTTCCTGTAATTCGCTCGGATCGTTTTCAGTGTTAAGGTCGTTTGTTGAGTCTTGATTCTGTGAAAAGAGGTCAGTATAATCTTGACCGGATAATGCACTCTGTTCAAAGTCAGGATTATAGTAATTTTGCAAATAATCATAATTTTCATATTCATCAGAATTATAGGAATAGCCATAACATTGTTCACTTGACGCCGTTTCAGGAATTTGAGTGTTGGGAATCGGATTTCCTAATGAACTGGTTGGACATATTTCTTGGGCATAAAGTTCTTGAAATGTGTATTTAGGTTTATATTAGATATCATCGTATTTTTGGAAATTGTGTCCCAATCCATGCGAGTGGGTTGATTTGAATTATTAGGTCTTTGATTTTGGAAATGAGTGTTAGGTTGTGGCTGATTGTATGTTTGAGGTCTATACAAAACACGTACAAAACATCCGGACAGAAATAACTAAAAGAGCAAAACATTTTCGCTCACTAACATACAAAGATAAAGGAATAAGCATAAGAACCGCCACACAAATATACCAAGCCATCTGCAGACCTTTGTTAGACTACGGACATATAACTATGATAAACACAACTGAACGAAATAAACGGCACTTACAAACAACAGAACAAATCGCACTAAGAATAATAACACGAATAAGACATCCCCAAAACCCACTTCATAACCCCTCAAATGAGTTACTATACCACCGCACCACGCATCTCGCTTCCTATTTCCTACAACTACCCTACTAGAACACTTACACATAGCATAATCCTCAAAACTACGTTAGACTAACTTTTTTTTTTTTTTAAATATGTTATTTTGTAAATACTTTACCTAGTTAAGTTATACTTTGTTTTGTAATCATATTACAGTATGCATTTCTTATCACATAGGCAGAAAGTCCAAACTGGTCGATAGCCTGTTTCGTTGTAAACGAAATAAAGATTATATATATATATATATATAAAAATAGGCGGCCTAAGAATATTACGTTGTTGGTTATGAGATTGTAAGTTTGGCTGTGAAGGCCTGAATTGAAAATTGTTTTGTTGTGGCGGTCTGAATGAAGGGTTATTGAACAACATTGGTTGGAAAGGCCTGTTAGGAAAAGAGGGTTTTGAAAAATTGTTAAATGGTAATCTTGCAGTATTAAATGGATTATATGAATGCATTGGAGAATTTGAAAGATGCATTTGAGGCGGTCTTTGAAAATTTGGTAAAGAATTACTTGTTACTGGTTTTTGTTGTTTGAAATTTGGAAAAGTACTTGAAACATTATTTCTTCCTAAACTAAACTGCAGAAAGGTTTCTTCTTCAGATGTATGTGCTAATGCTTCCTCTAAATTTTCAGGGTCTTTCCACCTTACAACTAATTGTAAATGATACGGTAATCCTGCTAGATAAGTCTTTAAAGCAAAATCATCGTAGTGTGCAATTTTAATAATTTTTTCATTTTCATCATGCACTTCTGTGCTTAATTTTGCAAAAAGGAGACTGCGAGCATCTTGTATACGCATACCAAACTGAAGAGGATGTTCGTTCTTTTGTGATTTTAGTGAAATAAGATCTTGAATTAGACAGTCAATTCCACGTTGATCAGAAAAAGTTAAATTTAATAGTATATTCTATATTAAGAGCGGAAAGTATATATTTGCCGCTTGCACATGAAATTTGCAGCTTGAGGCGAAGCCGAACGCTGCAATCATGTAAAAGCGGCAAAAGTACTTTTGGCTCGAAATATAGACGATATTTTTTCGACGACTGCTGTGGGGTGGATTAGAAGGACAACTCACATCATTTTCGTCGCTCGAACTCATTGTCACCGATAAATCACTTTGACGGAATGTGTATATTTCAAACAGGTATGTCAAGCGTTGTTATGGAAACGCCGAAAAAGTTGGTGAGTAGATTGTTAGTAGAAAGCGAAAACGCTCTAGAGCAGAAAATCTCTCTTTCTGCTCGCGCGCGGCAAATAACCCCTTTCTGCTTCTAAATGGAAGCGTACATGAGGTACTTTCAAAGTAAGTCGTCGAAAAAGCTCTTTTTAAAGCATTCCATGAATTAATTTCGGACCTAGTATCAATTAAATCAGCGGCCCTGCCACGTAATTTACCTAAGATGGTATCAAACAATATAACATTTATTGGATCTGCTGGGTTTTCAGCATTTTGAAAATTACGTAACAAATTTTCGCAAGAACTGATAAATCTTTGCAAAGTCCTAGTATTACCGTCAAAAGGTGGTATGTTGTCTGCTTGATATCTAAGTAAACTAATGTCTCTATTCATTTTGTTAGATTCACTTACTTCTTGAATGTTTGAAAGTGTTTTACTTAAAATAGTTAAATATTCAGATTGTTCTTGTTCAATACGAGTGGAAGATAAAACGTTTCTACTTGATAAACTTAGTTGTGATAATTCAGAAGCAATATCTTCAATGTCAGACATAAACTATAAAGATTAATTAAATTCGAGCTGTATCATAGGGAGAAAAAAAAAGAAAATGGAAAAAAGGAAGTCACTTAGATTTCGGCGATGATGAGCTTTATCATTTTCGAATGGATGCTGGATACTTAGTCTTCTATATGTAGTTGCTTACTGCTATCCTAAAGGAACCTTATTGGAGGAATCCCAGACACTTAACTTCTAATCCTAAAGGAACCTTGTTGGAGGAATCCCAGGTACTTAATCCTACAGTTCCCGGAGTTGAGTCGAAGTTGGACTTTCTCCACTCACTCGTTCACTCTCCAAAACGTGTTTTTAAGGTTTTACGTTCCGATTGACAAACCGTTAAAACCGACCAGATTTCGCGATTTTTGTCGAACTCGTTCAATCAGAATCCTACTGACTGCGCCAGTTAAATTTGAAAACCAAAAATAATGGTTTTTAAAAAACACAAATTTATTTCGGACGAGTTACAAAGTGAACTTGATAATATGGAACTGAACCCGAGCACTACATTTCTAGTTATTTTATATAAAATTAGTTGCTGACTACACATTACATAGTTGCTGATACATTACATAGTTTAAGTATTTCTAATAAAAGGGTTATTTATGTAACATATAACTAGCACTTTCTTTTTCACCTCAATTTTTTGCCCACCACTTTTACCACTCATAACTTCTTGTGTGTAATTTATAGCTTTAACCAACACGTAGATAAACGATTAGATTGCGGAGCGTTTCAGAAGCACGTCGTCCGTTCGACACCGTCGCGCTCTACTCTCTAGGATTACCTGTATATCAAATGGATGTGCAAAGTGCCTTTTTATATGGTGAACATCACTGATGACGTTTACATGTCATTTCCTGGTCAGAATGTAAATAAGGCTGCAACTGTATGCAAATTGAATAAGTCAATATATGGGCTCAAAGGTTCACAAAAAAGTTGGAATTTCAAATTTACCATTTTAATGGTTGAAACTGGGTTCAGAAGATCTGAAAACGATCCCTGTCTTTATAGTAAAATTACAGACCAGTCAAAGATTTTTGTGCTATTTTATGTTGATGATCTTCTAATTTTGGGCACAGATATTACCGAAGTTAATGATTTAAAATTTGTACTAAATAAGAATTTTTCTATGAAAGACCTCGGAATTATTACTGATTATTTGGGTGTAAATGTTGTTCAAAATTTGGAGTTGGGATGTACTAAACTTTCTCAAGGTGATTATTTAAAACGGGTATTGCAAAGGTTTAAGATGCAAGATTGTAACCCTATTAGTACCCCAATGGATTCAAATTTTGATTCTGGCATGTTAAAATGTTCAGACATCGATAAAGACCTAATCAAAAAGTGCAGACAAATAATCGGTACTCTTTTATATGCTGTATCAGCAACTCGACCAGACTTATGCAATTGTGTCTCGATTTTAAGTCGTTTTCAAGATAAACCAAATGTCAATTTGTTTAAGGCGCTTAAGAGGGTTCTCCGTTATGTTAAAGGTACTTTAGATTTAAAATTGTTTTTCAAGAAGGGATGTAATACTGATATCATTTGTGGTTATGTTGATTCGGATTGGGGGGGAGATACCGTAGAAGTCAACAACAGGTTTTATTTTTAAATTACTTAATAACACAATTTTGTGGACAAGTAGAAAACAGCAAACGGTCTCGATCTCTTCAACAAAATCCGAATTCATTGCGTTGACACAAGCAGTGGGTGAAGCGTGTTGGCTAAGAAAACTGATTTCAGATTTTCAAATTGTAAACGTTGATAAACCAATACCAATGTATGAAGATAACCATTCTGCAATTAAGATCGCAAATAATCCTGAAAATATCCGTAGAGTTAAACACTTAGATATTAAGTTTTCATTTGTTAAGGAAAAATGTGATAAAGGATTTGTAAAGATTATGAAAGTTGGTACAGAGCATCAGTTAGCAGATGGGCTTACAAAGCCTTTACCTCGAGTTAAATTTGACAAGTTTGTAGAGGATGTAGGTATGTCAAAATGACTCTTAAATTCGTTTTGTTTATTTTTAAGTCGTTGAACAATTTTATTGAGAGGGGGTGTTGTAAACAATGAAATCGTTCATCCCTAGTTAGGTTAGGTCTTGTTAGTCAGTTGTGACTGTCAGTCAGTAGTCATAGTGATTCAGTTGTTATAAAAGGCTTGTATGTAAACTGTTCTTTACTCTCTGAATTATAATTCTTATTTTTTCTCACATTTATCAGATAATTAAAGTCTGTTGTAAATTACTCCTGCTTATTTATTTTTGCACAAGCACGACTCGATCCTTCCAACAAAAGTGATTGAGATTTGTGGGAAGTCTATCTATTGTACCTTTCAATAGACAATGAACATATTTTTTTAATCTGTCCTTATACAGGGTAATTCAAATTCGACCCTCACCATTGGGATCTCAGAAACCATAAGAGATACGAGAAAGTTTAAATTGGGGCGAAGTTGCGCAATTTAAAGCTCAACCAAATGCTGTTTTAAAAATTTTGATTTTCCGAGTACTTCCGAAGATATCCGAAAAAAACTGAAAATTTGATTTTTTGTTTTTATTTATTTCTAACCTTATTTGAAGAGATATCGCAAAACTAAAAGCATCTTTTCATTGCCACTTTTTCCTAGCTATTCGATGACGGATTCAAATTTGCCACACGACGTTTCGTTTTTTGTCAGTCATCATCAACTTTCTTTTTTCTTATGGACGCCATATTGGATTTTTAGCCCACCAAATAGTACGTTTTATTCTGATTTTAATGATGTATAATAACTTATGATTTGCTTGATAAATGACAAAATAATTCAATAAAAACTAATTTTACTTTAGTTATTGGCTTTGAGTTAATGGGTCGTTTTGTGAAATGTCATTATTTGACAGTACTTGTCAAACACGATAATTCGGACGATCATGAGCAAATCAATATTAGTTAAAAATGTATCTAGAAATGAAACCCCCACAGAAAATGTTATAAAATTATTATTATACAAGCATTGCTGAACTATTTAGGTTATTCAGAAAAAGAGATTTGTCAGCATTATCTCTAACTTAAACAGCTCATTTTTGCTTCCAAGAGAAATATCATCATTTTAGGAACTTTATTTTTTGCCAAATTTAAATTTTTTATAATGTTAAGTGCAAATTTATAGTTATTTATACAGCAAGTGACTTAAACCATTTTTTATTCACGAAAAGAACAACTAGGTCCACCAGCGTAGCGAGTGGCCTAAGCTTTTCAAGTGAATAAACCGGTTTAAGTCACGTGTACACCTTTGTGACTAAGCATGTTCAGGCCAATTGCATGTGACAAGTACTACCAAGTAATCTTCATAAAACGTCTCATTAACTCAAAGCTAACTAAGGTAAAATTAGTTTTTATTCAATTATTTTGTTATTTATGAAGCAAATCATAAGTTATTATACATCACTAAAATCAGAATAAAACGTACTATTTGGTAGGCTAAAAATCCAATATGGCGTCCATAAGAAAAAAGAAAGTTGATGATGACTGACAGAAAACGAAACGTCGTGTGGCAAGTTTGAATCAATCATAGAATGGCTAGGAAAAAGTGGCAATGAAAAGATGCTTTTAGTTTTGGGATATCTCTTCAAATAAGGTTAGAAATAAATAAAAACAAAAAATCAAATTTTCAGTTTTTTTCGGATATTTTCGGAAGTACTCGGAAAATCAAAATTTTTAAAACAGCATTTAGTTGAGCTTTAAATTGCGCAACTTTGCCCCAATTTAAACTTTCTCGTATCTCTTATGGTTTCTGAGATCCCAATGGTGAGGGTCGAATTTGAATTACCCTGTATATATATTGATGAGATCCTGGGTGGATATTTTATTTTCATTTAAGGCTAGATTAAATTCAATACCCAGCTCAATGTTGCTTGTACATGAAGAGCTAAATCATTGGTTATATTGTTGACATCATTAAAATTAAGAAATACCGGCTTAAAAATGTTTGCAGCCAGAAACATTATTATTGTTTGGACATCTTCAAATGCTTTACCAATTTCCAAATAATCTTTTTGAAATATCAAATTTAATTTATTCATTTTATATAAGAGGCTCTAAGAACAAATATAAGTAATTTTGAGAATCCTGTAACATGCTATTTAAAGTCCTAGCCGTGTAATATTTTTCTTTGTCTACAACTAATGCAAAGTAGGCTTTTAACTCTGTATACTGCTCTAAAATGATTCTAATGACATTATATCTGCACAGCCATCTAGTTCTCCTTAATTTTAAAAAATTGTGATATACATATCGCTCAAACTTTTGACAATTTGCCAGCAATTTAGTTACTTAACACCAGATATCATTGATGCTAGACAAGTATTTAATTACTTACATTTTTCCAACAACAAATTTTTTTATGTGCGAATAAAAACAGTTAAAGTTAACTGTTTTTATTCAAACTAAACTATAATTCCAATATATTAACATTTACTGAAAAGTGAAAATCATTGCAGTTTACAGTGTTCTTTTATGTTTAACACAATATAACAATATCATCATTAGGTGCTTCAGTAAACTGCATTTCTGAACCTCAAGCTAATATGTCATGAGTATATGTAGCCTTATCGAAAAGCATGTTAAGTAATAGTAGTAATATTTTTGAATAAAGTGTAGTTTGTGGTGAGTTTAAATATGAGTTCTAGAAACCACTTATATGAGACATCTTCCGATCAAGTACTATGATTGTAAAGAAAACATCTTTGTGCTGCTGCAATGTTCTTTTAAAACAATAAATCCAATACTTATTGAATCTAAATTTTTAGATATTTCGTTTAGTCGAACTTGAACGTGAACCCTTTCCTACAAATACTATACTTTAATGAAGAGAGAGAATCAAATAGTAATACAAAACCACGGACAACGCCTGTAATTCCTTGGGTATTAAGTGCATATTGTGCGCCCGAACATCCACTGTGACGTCACCCGGCGTAACACACACAGAAAAGAAGTTCCGCTGATAGGCCCTCTTGGATCTGATATGATGTCAAATGCCAACTTGTCACTTTGCTGTTTTGTTTTCGTTTTGTTGTGTCAGAAAAATTAACATGCAGCTAAAATAATTGTATTTTTATTACAATAGTCTAATAATTGGTGAAGATTATACACATAAATTCAAGTAAATGTATATATGCATTTCGACATATACACCTCCGACTCTCATAGTTTAACATTCGCACACGCCTCCAAAACGGAGGCGAATTCGAAAAATCGGAGGCCAATACGAATCGACCTTAATAATTTCTCAGGATGTCTCTCTGACCTCCTGGAGGCCGTACGCAAAATTTATGTCGGAGGCCATTTTAGCAATACACATATATAGTTATACAATGTAGTTCACAAAAATTCCACCACGTGGCGGAGCGATCTCGTACGTTTATACAAACGACACATGGCCTGTGCGGCATCAACTCCGCATAAAATACCGCTAAGCCGACTCAAAAAAGCGGCAACACCGCGGCATAACTCACTGGAGGCCAGTTGATCGAGAGCATATACCAAATTTCGTAGTTGCATATAAGAGTGAGGGGGTTGGAGGCCAAATGATCGAGAGTACATAACGAATTTGAAGGCCACTCAACTTATATTAATATATACTGGGCGTCCTAACTAGTTTGCTGTCTTATACAGAGTGTCGCACCAATATCGGCTTCATTAATTGAATGTGTGATCTTTTAAAAAGTTATGTATGCAACTAAAGCTGACTTGGCATACTCATTTAGAATATTTTCTAGAGAGAGGCACTTTTATTCATGTCGGAAGTAGAGACCAACTGGTTGACTTCATTTTTTTAATTCTGTCTATTATAAGTTTTCGACTTTGATAGTATTGCGCTAGCGGAAAGGAACCAAAAATTTAAATATTTTCGACCTTCGTTTGAAACAGCAAAATTTCTGGTTATTTTGTGAACTTTATCAAGAGACAGAAATTAATCTTTCTACCGTAGTTTGTATACTACTTTATTTTCAACCATTTATCAAAATCTCATCAAACTTTTAATAAATCATTCAGTTGAAATATTGATTGCTAATAGTCTCTAACAATAAGGTAGTATAGGTACGAGTAGTTATGACTTCAACCATAATAAACGACTGGTGATTTGTTTATCTTGACAACGCCATTGTTGTGCTATGCTGTCTTTCATATTTGGAGCTGAAACGTCTCTTAAAGTGCTTTTAACATGGAGATTTCTGAAGACGCAGATGTTACTCATCATCACCTGAGGTGCGAGCTGTTGCAGAGCTGGCGGCACAGTCTCTTAACTATAAAAAGTAAGCTCAGATATGACAAAACGCATATTGATCTTATCCACCCGGGTGGAAAGTGACATTTACCCGGGTGGAAAGTAAGAGCAGGTAATTTTTATCTTTCCACCTGGTTTACACATAAGAAATAACGTTATTAAATACCTGGTTGAAAATAAAAGTAATTCCTTTATTAATTACAGAATACAGGATACGAAAAATTGTACTAGACGTTTTTGCATACAACCTAGATTAATTAATAGCTGGGAACATTTTAGAACTTTAGTTGTGTCATATACAATAATAGGTCTGAATGGTATCTCAAAACACACGTTTGGAAATCTTTAAAATTTGAAAATTGCTACCCATGTTCCGAAATTTTTAAATTACGGTGTATTTTTGAAAGATGTCTTCTGTTTAGATCTCTAATAGTAAAAGGTTAAAATTTAATTCACAAACTTGCAAGCGTAATGTCTATTTTAATATTACATTTTATGGTGTTGCACCTTAATTCGAACACTTCCACCATTAGGAGAATTGACTAGTAGGAGTGCAGTTTTTGAAAAGTAACTTAGAAGGATAACCAACTTAAACATATCTAACTAATTAGCTTTTACTGTTTTAAAGTCTTAGTGTTGTGAAAAATTTCAGTATTTTGTTGTACAAAAATGTCAGCCCAAAATGTAAAAATTGTCAAATGGACAGAAGTAATTTTTTACTTTTTTACGTTCATTTATTTTGACAGTAATTATGTACTAGGTTAAGAGCCAGTAAAATAAAAGTATAGTAGTAAAAGTATACCATTCTTGAATGGATTGCTATAAAACTTTTAGACAATATTGTTTGAATACTATTTAGTAGGTAATATCAAAGAATAGCTATTTAACAAGAACAGACAGTTGAAAAGAGAAAGCGAATTAGAGAGAGATGGACTCTTCCTACCAAAGTTAAATTGACAATCGACTGATATCGGCTTTGGCCGTTGAATATCAGGAGTTATATTGGTTGGTCATTCAAGTCAAGTTGTTGAAAAACGTTGCCGTATCTCAGACCACATAAAATATTTGTTTTGAAACATCGGTTTAAAGTTAATAATAGTTAATAAGGACTTATATCTTCCAATGATTAATAGGCGAACTTAAAACACTTTGACTCAAAAGAAGTTAGTTTATCTTATATTTGATTCTGAAAATTGGATGCAATTTTCATTTTAAAGAAAGAGACAACCGGCAACATGTTTCCTACCAAAGGGAAACCGAGGTCAGCCAAAAAAATCACCCCATCATCAAAGAAATTATGTCTCTTCTTGTTAAAATATATTAGGCATTTTACATTTTTTTTGCATGTTGAATTTGTATTAGCGCCATGCGCATTGCATACTGCTGCAATAAAAAATAACAATAAGCTTCAAATAACAACATTTTAAGAGAAGTTAATATACAGTGTGCTGCACCTGAAAACCCTCGGATGCATACGGATTTATATCTTGCCCAATTGAAAAAAATAAGTGTCGGTTGGAACAGGCTGTCCCAGATAATTGTGGTGTAGAAAAGATTTGCTTTAAAATTTAACACCCTGTATACTAAGGCAATCATTCCTTTATGTGGCACTCTGAAGATAAAATGTAAACATTTAATAATACAGTTCTAAATTATTATGTTTTTAAACAAACTGTAAGAACTAGTTATTTGCCATAGTCTTTTTTATCGACCTATGGTTCGACAACAAATTTATAACTTTTATTTATTTTGAAGTGTGCCCCTTACATAAATATGCCCAATTTGCTAAAAGATGGCATGCGTTTTAAGCAATAGACAACATGCTCTACTAAAAGATGGCATGGCCATCTTGCCAATAGATAACACTCGCAAAGTTGCATTGGTTCTCAGTTTCTTCCAAATATAGCTAATTCTCTCTCTCTCTTCACACTGATTTCCGGCTGCCATACTCGAAATAAACTTTGGTCCATATTTATGGCAGGTAGTACATCAGTTTCATTGAGAATAACTTGTTTTTGGACAAACTATACTGGTTTAAATTCCATCAAATATTTTGACCCTTCGCCTGGGGGTTCATTTTTAACTTTTTTAGACTTTTTATAGGTCGTCACCTATTGATAGTTATTTCATTATTTCATTTTGTGAATAGTTTTATTTCTTTATAAGAAGGATTAGTTATATGCTGAATTAAATCTAAATTTAAAGCAGACATTTTATTCCAAGTTTTGTCGAATTTTTTTTTACCCGAAAAGGATCACAAAAGGCATTTTGACATAGTTTAGATAAATGAAAAAGTGCAAGTCAAATTCCTTGACGTTCACTACTTCTAATTTCTTCTTTGGTTTTCGGATTTGCAAACATGGAAATGTTTAACTCTTGCACGCTTTTTTCTGAGAAAACGATGCACGCTAGATGTGTCATTAATTTAACAAATCCTTCTTACAAACAATAAAACTATTTAAATAAATGTAATATAAGGCATTTAAAAAAATGCAACTTTACCACATCTTAAATTCCTGCTGCACTCTGTAAAGTTGACTATGAATTCCACGGATTATAGTTATATGATGGTGTTTTTAGGCACAATGCCTGATATTAGACAGTTATTGGTAAGATTACGTTTTTAAACTTTTTCTTCATATTGGCACATGAATATATGTATTAGACTGAGCAAAAAGTTTTTGTCTACAAGCTTCAAATAATAATGCATTTTTTTACTTTGGTGTTACGAAAATTACATTTTTTGATTTTTTTGTAACAAATCAGTTGAAAGACACTAAAAGTTCCTGAAAATTCGAAAATTTTAGTTCGTAAACTGAACCAATTTTTGAACAAATTATAGGCAAGACTTTTTTACGCTAAAATGTTACTTGGTCGTCAAACAAAAATGACAGGCCTTTTTAATATATAAGCGTTATAAGTTAGAACGTTCCTTAATTTGCCACCCTAAAAACTATAATTTGTTTTCCCCAAAAAACTAGAATTTAAAGTTTTAAACAAACAATAGGAAAATTTCCTTTTTAACGACCTATTGAAAAATTGAGGACACAAAAATGACCCAACTTAATAAATATTGTTAATCTAAGGAATAAATCATGTATATAAAATAATAACAATATTGATTTTAAATACTCAAGGACTGGTATTATAATTAAAATGAGATAGTCTAGAAATGCAAGTCAAAGTAAACATAATAAATTAATAAACGATTTATAATTATATTGCAATGTTTGACAAAACTTGTTCAGCCATTTATTTTATCACTTTGCTTGAGTTAATGAAGTATTAAAAAAGAAACAAAAATATTGTCTATATTCAGTTAATGTCAGACATGTGTCTAATATTAGAATGAATAATGCAGAAACTATACGATCAGTATATAATATAGAACACCAAAAACTGTCTAATGTGGCTCCTATAGCGATCGAAAAAGAACGAAAATACGGCTGGACTGAATATTAAAATAAGTTTCCTGTTCCAAGAAATCTATTTTTATCTGTCAAGGCCAAATCAGTCGGCGAACCAGACAGATAAAATTGGCAACTGTGTCGGTGACGCCTGCGTCGGTTCCACATGGCGCTGTATATTGCGCGGAGGTCAGTAAACCGCCGCATCGTGGAGGCCGGTTACATTTAAACCCATACCGTATATACAACTTTTTTCCTTATAGTTTTTCCTTACCCCTCAGGGAACAGTTGAATATCGATACAGACATTTTACATCAATTAGGCCTAGAATTTGATGTAGAATTCAAATATTGGATAAAAAGTTGGTCATCGTATTTAAAAAAACATAAGTTTGGTTTATTACTCAAATTTGGGACACCCTGTATAATAACTGTTTATCTAAAAATAAAGTAGACCTAAATATCTACTGGTTTTGTATTTAACGTTTTTTGCTAAAATCAAAATTAAGAAAGTTAAGGGGGTGGTCAAAATTCAATCAATCACCCTGTACATTATTTTATTAACTTTTTTGTTTTTGTTTTGGGTTCCAGCTTAAAGAAAAAGGATTGCAGCTACAAGCTACAACTTTTTATTTAATATTTACTATTTATGTACTGGCACTTGTCAGTCTATATGTTATGTAATAACCTACATACACTTATCATTTATAATCACCTTCAATTTTTACAGTGAATACTAATACTTGAACTAAATTTCTCAACTGGTACACCCACTCTATAAAGAGGGCTGTACTTTTTCGAAAAACACTTGGAACCTTGTTTTTATAGGATGTTTTGGATTCTACAAACAATTCTTAACATATTTCATGCAACAAGACGGTTTATTATCTTTTTACATTTTTTTTAAATGTCATACATAATTTTGAAGATGTTAATCTGACTTTTGGAAAATTATTGGTTTCAAATTATCAATATTTACAGGACAATTGTGGTACAAGTTGCATAGAACAGTACTTAGAATTGGTTGTTTCTAGAATCCAAATTATAAGATAATAAAGAAGTGTTGCCATTTGAAAGATTAAAAATGTTTTAAATACCCAGTTTTTGGGCCCTGTATAATTTCAATTCATACAACACAAGCAGCGGTTAATAAAATTAGAAACATAGGGGTCCGAGAATTTTTGTGAAAAGGTAGTCTTTTTAATTTTATTGAACTTAGTTATGCATGTTACAAAAGCACTGTATGTAGTGTTATCTAAATGCATGTTTGAAGGAACAGTAATAATCTAATTCATATAAGTGTCAATTCTTCAGATCAAATGATGGCTACGAAGTTACTTACATGATACAACATTTGCTTATCTAGTACAATAATTGTAAAGCAAACATACAGGGTGTACAAACTCAATGCATTGGCATTGCTATCTCAGAAAGTATAGTTGATAGAGATTTAGTTAAATGGAGGCAAAGTTGCGCATTTTATTGATAAATAATTTGGTAAAAAAAAATCAAAAAAGTTTCATTACATCCGGAGATATCCTACAAAAACCGGAAAACTCAAATTTATGGTTTATTTTTTTACCACTTTAATCAATGGCACCTTCCGGGGGCACTTTTTTATGCTCTTCAAGAAAATAGTTTTAGGTTTTAGCTCCGACATTTCTTTTTTTAAATACCAACATCAACTTCAAATTTTCAAATACGGACCTCAACTTTTTATTTCATTTTTCAGTAGCCACAGACCTTCTGAAACTAATAATGTGTCACACTTCAAAAAAATATACCTAGTGTACCTACTTGTATTATGTATTTTGTATTTTAAGATTTTTAAAAAAATTAAGCAATTGAAATTGATATGTTGTCATAACGAGTAGATAATTAAGTTTTATATAATTTAATAATTAGGTTCATTGCTCCTTCGAAAAAGAGAGAGAGTTTCTTACGGTACTTTTCATTTACCAAAAAATATGTTTTTGGTTAGTTATTTATTTTTCGGATACTCACATGTTTGAATTCGAGGTTGAGTTTTGATGAAACAGCTTAATCATATCAAACTAAATTATTTACTAATTATGATAACATGAATTTCAAATGCATATTTGAATAAAAAAACAAATACCTACCTAAGTACACTAGGTATAATTTTTTGACAAGTGTGGCACATCATTATTTTCGGTATGTTGGTAGCTACTAAAAAAAGGAAATCAAAAGTCCCGGTCCGTATTTTAAAATATTAAGTTGATGATGGTGTCTATAAGACGAAACGTTGTATCTAAATACAAACATTATTTTCTTAAATAGCATAAATTAATGCCTCCAGAAGGTGCAATTGATTGAATGAAATGAATTTCCAAAATAATCAATAATAAAGTGGTAAAAAAATAAAATAGAAATTTGATTAATTGTTTTTGTTGGATATCTCCGGATGTAATGAAATTGTTTAAAATTATTTTTTACCAGATTATTTAGCATTAAAATGCTCAACTTTGCCTCCATTTAACTAAAGCTCGATCAACTATACTTTCTGAGATAGCAATGCTAATGCATCTAATTTGTAACACCCTGTATTTTTGCAGCTGCAATGTTTTTTTTAACAATCCAATACTTAATGACATTCAATTTTTTGATATTTTGATTATTTGAGCTTACCATTTTCTATAAATATGGTATGTCTCAGATGGGAAGTAGTGCGTACATTCTGTGAAAATAGATTTCTAGTTTCTACTATTCAATGTAAAAAATAATATAAAAAGTTTTAAGTGCATATTGTGCATTATTTCACTTTGAGGAAACAAATTTAGCTGATTAAGCCATGTTTAATCTGTTGTTACGTCAACTAAAGTTCGAATTTGTCACTTTGCTTTTGGTTTTATTTTGTTATGTCAAACAGATTCCCATGCAGTTAAAATAGTTATATTTTTAATTTTAATACAATACTTCAATAATAGTTGAAAATTATACACTAAAATCGAGTAAATGTATATTTTATGTATAAATGTAGTAAATGTGTATTATAAGATTACAATGCCAATTTCAAACTTCCTAGGTATTTAACCCTGCTGATGCATCATTAATACACATTTTTCTTGTCTGGTATTTTTTAAGTATACTTCGTAGCAAATTAGGCCTATCTTACAGATCTGTATCTCGTATATGCTGAATACTTCACTACTTTATCATGTGGGTGAGAAAGCATAACTTTTATAAAGAAATTGACTTAAACTCAAATTAGACTCAAATTACCCACTCAGAAGTACTACATTAGAACAGTGCATAAAAGAGCAAGTTTTAATGTTAATTAACTATTTTTACTGAAATTGACATTAAAATGAAAAGCATTGCAGTTTTCATTATTGTTTTACGTTAACACAAAAATCTCAACAATAATCATCATTATTTACTTTGGTAAATTGCATTATTGAACGTCAAATCAATATGTATTATATTTAGTGTCATCTAAAAGCATGTTTAAAGTAATAGTAATAATGAGGTAGTTTGCAGTGAGTACAAATGATGAACTCAAGACACCGCTTGTATGAGACATCTTCTATCTTATCTTATGAGTACTATGATTATAAAGCAAACACCTTTGTGTAGTTGCAGTGTTTTTAAAACCATGTAAATTCTTCTGAATTTTTAGATAATTTGATTATTCAAGCTATTCCCTTTCTATAAATAATATATCAGATAGACAGGAATTAACAATAAAGGTGATTTGATTATTTTAATTAGAGTAAACTATTTGGGTAGCTACAAAAAGTATCTTGTAAAGCTGTGACAGTCCAAATTTTCTTTGTTTTCTAATGTAACACCCTGTATATTATTGAATTTTTGAATTTACTCATTGATTGATTAATCAGGAAGACTTGTTACATCTAGCGCGCACCGTTTTGTGATCTTTGTTTTTTATAAGCTATGTGATAATGTCAGTTTTAATTTAAGCTGGGCAATTTTTTTTAAAACAAAAATTAGAAATGTTTTATTTTTGTTTTGACTATGCAGGGTGGTGCATAATTCGTAGCAGATAAAATATTGGTATTTTTAAATAGAACCACATTTTTTAATACATTTTAAATTCTACATTTAATTCTAAAACTTACAAATTCGATGTATTAACATTGCCATCTCAGAAACTATTGTTGATAGAGCTTTAATTAAATGGAGGCAACGTTGCACATTTTATTATTAAATAATTTGGTAAAAAAATTTTAAATTTTTTATTACATCCGAAGTAAATTCCAAAATAATCATTAATAAAGTGGTAAAAAACAAATAGAAATTTGACTTTTTCGGTTTTTGTCGGAAATCTCCGGATGTAATGAAAAGTTTTTGATTTTTTTTTAGGTATTCAGCTGAAATCAATTAAAACACGTTGACGTTTTTTATGTTCTTGTCGTAATATTATTTTCTTTGTTTCAGATATTCTCCCGGTGAAGCGAGATGCTTAAAAAGTCGTACAGGGGAACGCTGAAATTCTTATTTATTTTTCTAATAAACTAAAGGTTGGGGCGCGTTTTATTTTCTATTTCGATTTGCTGTTATGTCATATGCAGCTTTTTCCTATCCGCAATATCTGGCCGCATAATTTTTATTTAATGTCCGACTATATGGTGATGTATTTGAAAAATTGTTATTTCTTTAAATATCAACCTACGCATGGCGAACTGAGTAACTGTGCAGAAGTTGACATTGGAATTGAACCAGACCAGCAATCAGTCATTAATATCTATCAAACGCACAATTTATTTTCCAACTGATTAATATCCTACAGCAAAAGTAACTTTTTGTGTCTTCCCAGTTCCGATTTATATCGAAGAATCAACCTTTTATTGTAAAGGTTGCGTGTGGAACCAAACTAAGTAAAAAGTGAATTAACTAAGTTTAATTTAGTTAAGTGCAGTGAAAAATAATAGTACAATTAACATGTGAATAAAAGCAATTAACAACAACTGAACTAATCTAATCTAGACCTAATAAGAGAGAGCCGCCAAAAGTCATAACTGTCTATTGTCACTTTACCGTCACACTTCACTAAAAGACAGCTACAACATTGTTGCCAATTCACATACAATCAACACTTCCCCTCAATACAATAATTAAAACAAACCAAATCAGAATACATTCATGTTTAAAACATGTTTAGAAAACAAGTTACATGATAAACTTTTTGTTAATACATCAACAACCTGATTATTTGTGTCTACATACATGACCTTAAGTACCTACATTATCAGTGATCAAGTCTTTAATATAGTTAAACTTTACATCTACATGTTTTAGCCTTTTATGTTCAAACTTGGTTGTCAGTCGCATGCAAGATTGGTTGTCCTCAAAAATAGTGAAAACCGTCTTTTGGAAACTCAAATCCTCCAATAAACTTACCAACCATACTCCTTCTTTTGCAGCTTCACACAATGCTACAAACTCTGCCTCAGTAGATGACAACGCCACAGTTGACTGTTTTCTTGTTGTCCAAGATACTACACAACCAAAAATCTTGAATAGATATCCAGTTGTGGATTTTCTTCCTTCTAGATCACCTGCCCAATCTGCATCTGCATAGCCAACTAGCAGATTATTATCATCATTTGGATAAAATAACTTATATTCTACCGTTCCTTGGAGATATCTCAAGATTCTTTTCAGTTTTTGCCATAGTAGTTGTGAAGGTTTTGATTGAAATCTACTACACAAGTTTACTGCAAAACAAATATCTGGCCTAGTCGCCAACATCAAATACATTAAAGAACCTATTAGTTGTCGTATAGGCCAGTTCTCTTCACTTGACTGATTTTCAGTATCAGTACACTCATTAATCTCAAAACCTCCAACTTCCATTGGCGTTTTCATTGGTTTGCAGTTACTCATATTAAAACGACGTAAAATGGACTCAATATAACTTTTCTGACATAAATACATACCTTTTTCATCAAATTTAATATTTATTCCCAAGAAATTCTTTAGTTTTCCCATAATTTGCATCTCAAACTTGTTCTGTAATTTTAAATCATTTATCTCTCTTTTGTTATCACTGACAATTATTATATCATCAACATATATCAGCAAATAGATGTTTGATTCACTAAGTTTCTTCAGATAAAGACATGGATCACTATTAGACTTTATAAATTGTTCACTTCTGATGAAACAATCAAATTCATTCATTTTGTTCCAGCAAAAAGGTGCAGGCTTAAGACCATATAGAGCCTTATTTAATCTGCAAACTTTCCCTGCATTTTGGAATCCTTCAGGTATCGACATATATATTTCCTCTTCAATTTCCCCGTGCAAAAATGCAGACTTTACATCAAGTTGCTCTATGTGATAATGCTTAAAATTTGAAACAGCAAGCAAAGTCCTTAACGTTGTTAATCTTGCAACTGGTGCATAAGTCTCATTATAGTCAAAGCCCTCTTGTTGCAAGAAACCACGTGCTACTAGTCTTGCCTTATATTTTATATTTCCTTGTTCATCACTTTTAATTCTAAACACCGACTTGCAGTTTATTAGTTTCTTATGTGGTGAATTTTTGATATATCCATTGTTATGTGTTTTATTACGATTTAGGGATTCAATCTCCTCTTCAATGGCATTGAGCCAAAAGACTCGATCTGACCTTTCTTCAATCTCACTGTAATTTCTGGGTACTTCATCCACAAATAATGTTGCATTTAAAGCCATATGTTCAATATCTTCATGATCAACATAATCATTTAAATAATTTGGTCTTCGTCTTAATCTATTACTACTTTTATTGTCATTAATCCCATTATCACTGTCTGATTCCTCACCATTTTGAGGTTCTTCATAATCATGTGTTTCACCAATTTTATCATCTTTTTCTTTATCCAATTCTAAGTTTTCTTGAAGATCAAATCTTTCATTTGAGTCACACACTTTATTTATAAAAGTAATTGTATCATTGTTCAAGTTTTTTATGTTATGACTCTCATCAAAAGTAACATTTCTGGCTAAAGTTATATTTTTATTTACAGGATCCCATAGACGATAACCATTATCTGAATATCCTACCATTATTTTTATTTCACCTCTTACATCAAATTTTCCACCTTGCTTTTCTTTTGGTATATGACTGTAAGCAATACATCCAAAAGTCTTTATATTTTTAATATTTGGTTTTTTTTTGATAAAACATTTCAGCAGGAGTTACAGTTTTTAAAGCAACTGTTGGACTTCGATTAGTCAAGTAGGTAGCACACAACAATGCTTCACCCCACATATCTTTAGATAAGCCTGACTGTAATAACATAGCTCTCCCTTTCTCAAGTAGAGTTCTATTTAATCGCTCAGCACATCCATTGAGCTGAGGATTATAAGGTACTGTATAGTTAAGATGGATTCCTCGAGCTTCACAAAAATTTTTAAAATCATTAAAGCAATACTCACCACCATTATCACAACGAAGTGAACCAATCTTGCAGCCTAACAGATTTGTAACCAAGGCCTCAAATTTTTTAAAACAATAAAATACCTCACTTTTCTTTTCAATTAAGTATATCATGGTAAAATGAGTAAAATCATCTAGAAAAGTAACAAAGTAACTTTTGTTATCATAAGTTGTTGGTGTAATTGGTCCACAAACATCTGTGTGTAGTAACTCTAGTGGTCTTTTTGTTACTTTTCCTGACTTCATATTAAATGGCAACCTTGTTATTTTAGTTTGTGCACATATTGAACAAATTTTATTACAATTTTTAACTTTTGCAATATTTATACCATCTACCACATATTTAATAATCTTATTAAATTGTCATAACCTAAGTGCCCTAATCTGCAGTGCCAATTGTACATACTTTCTGTATATTCAGCAGATTTTAATTCTAAATTAAAAGATATTTTGTAAAGTCTTCCAAATCTCAATCCTTTTGCAAGAATGGTTTTATTTTGAACAATAAACACTTGACCATGTTCAAACTTTACATCTAGATTATTTATTTCTATTTTTGAAATTGACAATAAGTTATGTCGCAAGTCTTTGCAAAATAAAAGATCTTTAATTTGACCCACAGTACCATTATTTAAAATAACATTAATATTTCCAACTTTAGTGGCACTCAAACAAACATTTGATTTAGCAACATTAATTGCAACAGGAGTATCCAAAACCTTACTTGTACTAAAATACCTGTCATCACTCACCATGTGATCAGTCGCTCCACTATCAACTAGCCATGTAATTTGTCCACTATTAAATTTTGATTCCAAGGTGCACATTGCACCAACCATAAAAGCTATGGCCCCTCCATCAGTAATATGGTCCTCTACATCAACTTCATTGACTTGCCTTTGGACTTTACTGCGACAGTACTTTCTGACATGACCCCTTCTTCCACATTTATGGCACTCCAAATTCCTCCAGTTGGTTTGTTGACTATTTTGAAGACCCACTGTATTCTTCCAAGAACCACTATGAACATTTTCAGTTTTTCTAAACATCTGGGCTCTGTGTTTAGGATTACCACTTTTATTAAAACCTCTATTACTGTAAGTACTACCACCACTAAATGCACTAGACATCTGATTAGTCACCATAGAGCTTGCATTCCTTGTTTTCAGCTCATGGTCCAGCAATTTGCCCTTAACAAAATCCAATGTTAATTTAGATGCATCCACTGTTTCAAGGGCTGTCACAATGGGGTCAAATGATTGTGGCAGAGTTAGTAACAAGTGACATTCAATGTCTGAATCTTCTAAATTTACTCCAACACTTTTAAGTTCTCTAACAACCTCTTCAAATTTTACGAAATGATTTTCCAAAGATTCAGATTGCCTACACTTCATGGTAAGAAGTTTTTTACGTAAATATAACTGGCTTGCTACACCTTTCCTTTGGAATACTGACTTGAGTGCTTTCCACATTCTGTAGCTTGTGGGTTTGTCTTTTATATACTCTAGATGACTATTAGCTACACATTGTACAATAATACTCTTGCACTTTTTATCTAATTTCAGGAATTCTTCAGTGTCTTCCTCCTTTTCAACACATGTGTTAACACCATGTGAGTCTAATAAAGTTTTCATACGAAACTTCCAGTGGTCGAAGTCTTTTCCTTCAGACTGGTTAATACCAAACCGTTCAACCACATTGTTAGATACAGCCATGTTACACTTAAAAAAAAAACTTGCTTTTTCAAAAAAAAACTTTGTGACTCAAACCTGCACAACCTTTTTACTTTTTGTTCTTGGCTACTGGGCCCATAACCTGTAAAGGTTGCGTGTGGAACCAAACTAAGTAAAAAGTGAATTAACTAAGTTTAATTTAGTTAAGTGCAGTGAAAAATAATAGTAAGTAAGTAAGTAAGTAAGTAAGAGATTTATTTAGCATAATAGCTACATATAAAAAACAATATGAATAACTTAAGTAAATAACAGTATAAAATCATAAAATCATACAGTCACAAATAATAAAATCCTTTAACCTATACCATCCACCTACGACACCAAATGTTTCCTCAATAAAACTTTAAAACCATGAAGAACGTCACACTCTTTAACATTACTCGGTAACATATTAAAATCACTCAAGCCCTTACATAGCACTGAATTATTCACCTGACCAGAATTACATTTCTGTGTCAATATGAAGTCCAAAGCATTTCTTGTGCTATAAGCGTGTACATCCCTAAATAATTTGGTTTTATCACAAATATACTCCGGTAACAGGTTATGTCTTAATTTAAAAACAAATACATGGACATTAAATGCAATCTTCTGTTTCACGGATAACATATTTAAAACTTGAAGCATTGTCGCAACAGGGGTGTACCTATTGCACTTCAGTATCGTTCTCATAGCACGGTTGTGAACAATTTGGATTCGATCAATTTTATAGGCGGGCAGACCGTATAGAAGGGTCGCACAATACTCTAAATGTGGTGCAGCTATGCTGTTTTCGTTCCCAGCGAGAGTTGATTCCTTATTCTTGCTATAAAACTAATTTTCTTTGAAAATTTACGTGTTACATAATCAGCATGCGTATGAAAGTTTAGGTTTGAATCAAAGTTTGTTGTGACAAAGCCACTTGAACAAACCTTCCAAATCATCGTTCACAACCCGCCGCATCCGATCTAGATCTGCTCCCGCCAAGTAAATCATTGTATCGTCCGCAAATAGCTCGATGTTACACCCCTTTACTGCTCCCACAATGTCATTTACATATAACAAAAACAACAATGGACCCAAGACTGTTCCTTGAGGTACTCCATGTATGACACTTAATGGATCAGACACAGAATTTTTAAATTTAACTCGCTGGCGCCTATCACTCAAATAGGATTGAAACCATCTCAGAGCCGCACCTTTAGTGCCCATACCGCTCATTTTGTGCAACAATACCTTTCTATCAACCGTTTCAAAAGCTCGCTTAAAATCCAGAAACACGGCCAGTGCTACGTTACCCTTATCTAATTCTTTTAGAAAAGTATCGCATAGATTAATAACCACCGACTCACAAGAGTGGCGTTCCCTGAAACCTGATTGATTAGCCACCAAAATATTATTTACATTACAATGCTCCTGCAATTGCATCTTTACCGCAATTTCTAATACTTTTTCGTAGGTTTCTACATTGTTAATCGGCCTAAAGTCATTGCATTTGTGTGAACCTGACACCTTTGCAACAGGAACAACCATGGATTCTTTCCATCCATCCGGAAATTTCCCACCAGAAAGAGAGTACAATTAACATGTGAATAAAAGCAATTAACAACAAGTGAACTAATCTAATCTAGACCTAATAAGAGAGAGCCGCCAAAAGTCATAACTGTCTATTGTCACTTTACCGTCACACTTTACTAAAAGACAGCTACAACACTGTTGCCAATTCACATACAATTATTGTATTGGACATACAATCAACATTTATCACGTGTGTTTTCTAAGAACGAGCCAGAATGTTTATTATTAGAACTTTAAAAAAACCGCGTTTTTTAATGTGCATACAAACTTAGAACGTATTTGAAACACTCTTTGAGAAAGAAATATAAAATCAATATTTTTCACATGACTTGAGGCATATCCGATATTGGTTGGGACTTTGAAACTCAAATTTTTACACTGAAATGTTTAAGAATTTTTTTTATTTTCTACCTTCCTTGCGATTAATCTCTTGAGTAAAATTTATTTTCTTTGCTACTACGCCTTTTTCTAAAATTTCAGTTTGATGTTTATTAGATCACATATTTTACGATGGATTTTTTAAATCTGTGATCGAAATGGTTTCTTGTTCATTTTGTTTGTACAACATATACAGTCCTTCTTTTTTAACGCGCAACATAGGATTTTACTTGTTAAAGTTTTAAGCCCATGTTAGACCATGTTATTTTGGAACTGCAGGTCTAAAGCTTGACGGGTGTGTTTTTGGTACCCTAAAGCTTAAGTAAATTTACCAATTTAAATCTAAAAAGTGATTAAAAACTGGCAAAAAATAATTTTTTTTCGAAAAGATTTTATCATATAAAAACAACAAGCACCTATCATACATACACGGAGTATGGAAAGATAAAATCTTTTCGAAAATAGATGATTTTTTTGCAAGTTTTTAATCACTTTTTAGGCCGAATTGGCCACCCGTCAAGCTTTATACTTGTAGTTCCAAAATAACATGGTCTGACATGTGCTTAAAAATTTAACACGTGAAATCCTATGTTGCGCGTTAAAAAAACGCACAGTATGTATGCGTTCGCCATAGATGTGGTCAAAAGTAACTCGAAAGCGACTATCTCATCACATAGATCGACAGATTTGTTAGCACTGAAATAATCCCAAACAGCTTCAGATTTTAGTTTTACCCCTCTTGTGCCCCTCACCTCGATCATTTTGTCAGTATGTTTACTTGACAGCATAAAAACATTTCTGTTACCTTTCCAATTTATAAAAATTACACCCTACCTACTGATTATCTGAATCGATTAATCGCATAGCTAAAGGAATGCTAGTGTACAGGGTGTCCCATTTTCGACACCTTTGTAGGATATCTCACTTATTTTTAAAGATACGGGGTTGCGGATTTCGCGACAGTGTGTTACTTTTTTGTGAAATTTAACATGGCGTCAGCAGAATTGTCGAGCAACTGTATCAGAAAAAATGACCTGTTTATCCGTTGCTTGACAACCGCTTATACAGTGCAGGCTAAAAGTTTAAATTTTCTCATTTTTGTTTGTGTTTTACGACGAAAGGGCTCAAGTTAGAGATCTGAAAAAAAATACAGAAAACTAGCCCGTGATAGGTACTACAACTTTAATTAAAACGATTTTTCAATCAAATCAACCGTACAGGCGCAACAAAATCATACCGTTTTCCCATGTTAATCTCCTATGTCCAGGGTGCTCTTGGACACCTGGTATATGTTTATACAAGGTGGTGCAAAAAGATGGAAACTTTTGAAGAAAAAAAAAAATGTATTTAGGGTACCCGACAACATTGGAAATTAAAGAAACAATCAATTCTTGAAGATTACATCGCAAAGATGATGTTCGTTTTGCCGGATGCATTCAGAAAGTCGATTTTGAACATTGTGCATGACCTGGTGCAAAGTGTCAGGCGTTATTGCTTCGATCTCCTCTGTAATTCTTGTTTTGTAGTTTGTAGTAGGGTTTTGGGATGTGTATTGTAAACCCTTGCGTCTAGCTGGAGACCAACATTTTTCAAGCCTAGCCAATAAAAATGATTTTAAGCGTAAACTGTCATTACTGTCGTAAAACTCGTAAACAGCTAAGCTGATTGAAGTGAAGTTCGAACAATAATTGAAACTTGAAAGCCATTTGAAACTTTGAAAGTAAAAAATAAAAGAAAGAAAATTCAGGATTCAGGGACGTTCTTCTGTTTTTGATTTGAATTGTTCAAGTGCAAGGACGTTTTAGTTTTCCTGTTATTGATTTTACACTATGATTTTCTTTCACTGAGCTAATTAATGATGCTGATATAGGTTCAGCTATGTGGTGAAATGTAATAACAGAATAAATGACCAAAAAAATAATTTTTAATACTATTTTTTATAAGGTTTTGAACTTTAAACAATTTGGATACTACAGTGAGGACGGGCAGGTTGTAACAAATTCATTTAAAATTAGGGGTTTGGTTTTTTGAAAATAAGCTGCTACACGACGATATTTATTCTTGTCTGCAGTTTTTTTTTATGGGAAATGTATGTATACAGGGCGGTCCAAAAATAAGTTACTACCATCAATTTCATTTTTTCAAATGGAATTACCTATTTTTAATTTAATTTTTGAATTGTGCATCAAATTCTAAGTAGGAAAAAAAATAAACTAAAAAATTAATTTAAAATTTTAAAACTTATTTTTGGGCCGCTAATTCTATACATGCATTTACGATAAAAAACCGCATACAAAAATAGAAATCGACATGTACGTTAATTTTAATAAAAAAAAAATATATTTTTATATTTTTATATTTTTATTAAGAAAAAATTTAAATTATTTTTTTATTTTATTTTTTTTCTACTTAGAATTTGATGCACAATTCAAAAATAAAATTAAAAATAGGCAAATCCATTTGAAAAAATGAAGTTGATGGTAGTAACTTATTTTTGAGCCGCCCTGTATACATGCATTTACCATAAAAAAAAAACCACAGACAAAAATAAATATTGACGTGTAGAAGCATATTTCCAAAAAAACAAACCCTTAATTTTAAATAAATTTGTTCCAACCTGCGCGTCCTCACTGTGTAATGATGACATAACAGTGCTATAGGATACTGTTCTTTGTTTTCAGGGATACTATAAAGTTTTAAAATAAAATTTAGTTTTCACTTTCGCCAGCTTTATATTTTTTTAAAAGTAGGGTTTATAGATAATGCGGTATTGAACTTCAAAAAACATTTCTATCTTAATTTTTCAGGAACTATGTCAAAATGCCTTTTGTGATTTTCTTCAGGTAAGAAAATGTTTTACGAATTTTTCACTTGAGAATTTTGAAAAATGTATAAAAAAATTCTCTACTTTAAATTCAAATTGTCATTATCAAATAGTTTACGAAAAACTAAGATAGGAATGTGCAAGCCATTTTCCTCAAGTTCAATGCACTAAGTTCTATGAATTTCAAAATTTTAAAAATTTGTTACTATAGGTATCCAAAAATGCAACCAAATAGTGTTTCCATTTAAAAATTACAACTATCATGTCACTAAATCATGTCAATTTAATCTTAATTTACTGAAATATACAATTTTGTTAACATAAGGTCAATTTTATACTAAGATAATAAAACTAAAAATTCTATTTTAGATTATTACCTACTTGGCTATTATTACTCAAATTCATTCAAGGTGATTCTCATTTTGACGGCCATCATTTCTTGTATTTTTACATTTTCGAGTACTAAACAATCTTCTTTGAGGTAATATATGTAGGGTTTACTTTATTGTGATGTGGAAAAGGATCACTAAAACCCCAGTGGATGGTATAGAAGGTATTTAATAAGAACGGAGAAATTCAGAGAATGACGGTACAATTGAAAATTAGACTAAATAGCTCCCGTCTGGAGTTAAAAACTACGGCTTACGGCTTAATAACAGGGTGTAGATCACGTCTTCGTCTCTTATTTGATACACTAGTTTTAAAGGTCGTTTTACGTCTTTTTAAATTAGATTTCACGTCGTTTTGCGTCTTTATATTTCGTCGTTCGTCTTCTGTCTAATTTAATTTATTGTCCGTCCGTCCATCTCCAAAGCGATACGTCATTAATGTCTAACATCAGAAACAAAGTGAACATAAGCGAGTAATTAAGGTTTGGCTGGAATAAAACTAAATTCCACACTCGGTCATCCTACGAAGAATCCGACTCGGATTCGTACTCACAAAAATATCACGGTTTCATAAACTCTGCGCAAGTGGATGTTCGGTTAGGTCCCTCGTGACACCCCACTTTCACTACGTCGTACATCTCGTTATCTTTAAGTTTCACTACTTCATAAGGACCTAAAAACTTTGTATGGACTTGGAGCCCACCACCAAACTGAGTCCTCTTAATAGCGACTAGGTCTCCTTCTTTATAACCTCTGGGTTTAATCCGTCGTAAATTATATCCTTTTCGATTTTCTTCTTGAACCTTCAATAGATTCTTTACTATGTTTTCTTAACTTCTCTCTATCTTCACAAAATTCTTTTTTGATTTCTTCTTCTATAAGTTGATTAATCAAAATGTCCTCTTTTCGTTTCATCTTCACTCCTATTAGCACTTTAAAAGGCGTCAAATCAATACTGCGTTGATAAGTAGAATTTAAAGCTCTCTGGACTCGATCAAGGTATTTATACCATTTTGTTGGATCTTCAACACTAAGCTTGGTAAGTACGGGTATAACAGTTCGATGAACGCGTTCAATTTGTCCATTTCCTCGCGGAACTCCTGTGGTGATTGCTACATGCTTAATACCTTCCCCTTGGCAATAATCTTGAAATTCATTTGCAGTAAATGCTGTTCCCTTGTCAGTCACAATCCTACAGGGATTACCAAACGTCTTTTGCTGTCTTACAAAGCATTCAATGGTTTCTCTTGCAGTAGTGCTTTTAGTCGGATACAGCCACGTAAACTTAGTATAGTGGTATCAATTATCGCCCAATTGTGTGATTGGTTAAGATTTAAATTGCACAACTTTCCCCAATTTAAACTTTCTCGTATCTCTTATGGTTTCTGGGATCCTAATGGTGAGGGTCGAATTTGAATTACCCTTTATATTTGATCATCATCAGCATACAAATGATATTTACAGAAAGAAAGGGTATTTGTAAAATTAAGAGTATAAATGCTGTACAAAAGAGGTCCTAAGATGCTCCCCTACGGCACTCTACTCAAAACTGTGTAAGTTTTCAGAGACCTTCTATTTGAACTGTTTGATGGCTATCAACAAGGAAAGATGCGAGAAGAGACAATGCTCTTTCTCCAAACCCTATTAACTTTAAAATTGCAATCATAGTTTTATGATCTATCATGTCGAATGCTCTAGTATAATCCAGCAGTATGAGAACAGTAGCTAAATTTTTATCCTGAGCATCAACAATGTCGGCCACTATATCAGATAACGCGGTAGTACACGAGTAACTTTTACGAAAATCAGATTGCTTAGGGGGTATTACTTAGGGGTATTACACCACAAGTTGTCACAAACTCAGCTATTTGGTAATACATCGCTTTTTCAAGAATTTTTGAATATACTGGTAGTATTGATATCGACCTCAAGTCACTTATTTCTGTTGGATTATTTTTCTTTGGCAGAGGAATAACCTTACCGTGTTTCGAATTTTTTGGAAAGTACGATTTCTTTAAACAAGAATTTATACTGTGTGTTAAGAAGGGTAAATTTGGGGAACAACAGAAGTTTATAAGGGTGATATTCTGTTCCAACCGATTTTGATTTAAGTGAAAACAAAACTCAAAGTCGATCTCAACAAAATATTTATTAAGTTCAAAAGGAAAGGAATGACACGCAGTCGTCTCCACAATACTTTATTTCGACCTTCAAAGGGTAAGGCCTGCTCTACTAGTTTCGGACATATAAATGGCCATCTTCAGGTGCTAGAAGAATAACTTACTCTACTTATGTGTACTTAACAGATGTTTAAGAAACGAGAAAACCTACCTCAACTCGACAATCAATGCGCCCGGCTGTCTTTTTAGAAAGGGAGAGACAGTGAGACCCATATAAAGATTTTGTGAATTTGAAAAGTTGTTTAAAGGGGGCAATAAATCTATAAAATTTAACACATGTAATATGAATAAAAAAGGTTTAAAATTGAATAATTACCTGATTATGGAGAAAAAAACCTGACACCACATATTTAATCACAAAACTAAAACCTTAAATTAGACCCATTTTTAAGGGCTGGGTTAGGTTAAAAAACCGCAATGATAAACCGTTAATTCGAAGGCAGGGGGAGGGTTTAAGAGGGGATTACAATAAAATCAATAACCTAAGTGACGACAGGTAGATAGTTCTGCAACCCACAAATCAATCAAAGATTAACAATAAAAAGGTTAAAGCCGCAACCATTCATACAACAAGATTTAAAGTTAAAATTAGACAAACAATGCACCAAACTAGCAAACAGGTGGCAAGTGGACAACGCAATGAGCACGATGAGGGTAGCTAAGGGCTCAAATAAGGTGGTAAACCCCAGAAAAAGTGCGAACACCGGCCAACACGCTGTTGAGGGAGGGGATGGTGGAAGAGGGGGAGCTGGGTTATTAACCTACCGAAGTACGATATCACGGAACACACTGCTTCGTTTTTCTTTTGCAAAATTAAAGCTTTGGTTTTGTAATATAGCAACTAGCCTAATAATCTGTTAAAATAATTAACGCCGTGTATATGCAATTTAATTGTGTGCATACACAATTATTTTATAAAGTTGGTAACTGCACACAATCAAGTTGCATGTGCAATCCAAATTGCGTGAAGGTCATACAGTTTTTAAAATCCAAACAATTTATTGGTACGTTTAAAAGTGACAACATTTTTTTGACAAATTTTAAAATATTTTTTGTTGGGATTTTTTATATCGATAGCCGCTAACGTTACGAGACGGGTGCCGGGTAGGTATGCATTTGTCAGTTAAAATGGTTGATGAAAATATGGTTTTGTTTGAATCCTCTGATTCAGATAGTGATTTAGATGATGTTTTATTACTGGAATTTTTAAATCCCAATCGGAATGTGAATAGGGCTGAATTGTATGGATTTTTCGATTTAGTAAACCTATTTGAAGAAGAGTGTAAAAGGTATTTTCGTTTTAAGAAAGGTGATATTCCAAAACTGGCGCAAGCACTGAGAATTCCCAATGAATTCTCGACAGAGAGTACACATCGATGTACAGGCCAAGAATTCTCCTAAGGAGACTTGCATACCCAAACAGGCTGATTGATTTAGAACGCTTGTTTGGCAGAGCAGCACCAGCTTTATCAAAAATTATTGATTATGTGGTAAATCACATATATAATAACTTTGGACATTTATTATCAGACCTAAGAAATCTGCCATGGCTTAATCTGGAAAGGTTTAGACTTTATGCTGACGCAGTTGAAGCAAAAGGAGCACCAATTGCAAATTGTTTTGGTTTTATTGATGGTACAGCAAGAGGTATCTGGAGACCCTTAGAAAACCAAGAAGCATACTCTGGGCATAAACGACCGCACTGTGTAAAATATCAAGCAGTCATTTGTCCTGATGGAATGATTGTGAGCCTTAAAGGTGGATATGAAGGGCGAAAACATGATGCTGCCATTTTGCGAGAGAGTCTCAGTTATACAATCAGTTAGAAGAGTGTTGTAGGTTTGGTGAACATTGGTGAACATTTTTTAATTTATTGTGAGATACATTTTTTAGTTTATGGTATACGAGAGTTGCTTTTGTGCCCATATCCCAATCGAGTTAATATCACGCAAGAACAGCAGGAATTTAATACCCGAATGAGTGAAGTGAGAATTGCAGTAGAATGGGGTTTTGGAAAAGTTATTGCAGAATTTGCATTTCTTGATTTTAAGAAAAATCAGAAATTGCTTTTACAAAATTTAGCAACAATGTACCTCACTGCAGTAATTCTCACCAACTGTCATTCCTGCTTATACAGTAATCAGACAGCTCAATCTTTTAATTTAGTTCCAGTAGCATTGGAAGAATACTTGCAGTGATTTTAGGTAAAAACCAGTGCAAGTATTACCGTACCCCATAGAATAGAAAAGATATGACTAATGATTTTTTATTTTGTGTGTGTTGATAATATATTATGTAGTTTTTATACAATCGTTCATGTGGAAGAAGAGAGTAACATGTCAAAAAGCTTAAATTGTTCATAATCAAAAGTATATATTTTTATATTGTCACGTTTAATTTATGAGCCCTTTCGGATTCATTAATTAAACTGACTCACGACGTTAAACGTCTTGCCGGGATCTCAGTTTTAAGGATGGAATCAAACACTGAGTTTTCTATTAAATACTTAAATCTATTAACCAAACAATACAGTCATGAACACACTAAAAGTTGACAATTTAACAATTCGTACTTACATATCATAAGCTAAGGACATAGCATTTTCTGGCGGCTGGCTTGGTCACTTTTGTGTTGGAACAACTTATGAGAACGGACTACTTAACTTGATCTTTTCTTGACCGAGGAGAGTCGACATCTCGACTTCCTGGTTCAGCTGGTCGCACTACTGTGGATTGGTTCACACTCTATCCTATACTGCTGCAATCGGCGTGTTTTATACCCGATTGATCGGCTGACGTAATTTGTTATTGTTCGTCGCCTGTTTTTCATATTCCTGCAAAGCAGGTGGCGGTGATTCATCACCGATATGGTGCACTCGGTGCATCATAGTGCAACCTTGCCTCGTGCGCTTAATATTTCGCAATCCTCGAATATTCTTATGTTTTTAAAGTTAATAAGTCCATCTTTTCAATTAACGGATTTTCCATTCGTGACATATGCCTCCGCCCCAGAAAAACTGGTCCCCAGTTTTAAAATAAAGGACACTTATATACTCCCTTTAAAAACAACCATCTTGAAAAAATATCTAACTTGTAACAGTATTATACAATTGAACCAAAATTTCAGATTGACGTACATAAAAACCATTAGAACAATCGATAAGCTACGGTACTACTAAGTACATTATGATTAAAGCATAGTATTGCTTATGATGAACACAAATAACTTACTAACACTAATAAACCCAGAAAAGGATAATGGAGTAGATTTATAAAGAAAGAAGTATCTAGGCTTTGAAAATACCAATTATTGAATGTGCGTAAAATACTTTACTCCATTTGCCTTACATCGCTTCCATTTAAACAATTTCTTAAATCTAACATAGTTTAATAGCGCAACACAGAGAACATAATTGTTAAGCCGAGAATAGTTCACTCTTACCACGAAGATGTTCACTGCGCATAACTAAATGCCAATATAATGTTACGTATTTCCTTATTACTTGCATCAAATTGATGGATGTGACGTGGGTAAAAGTCCAATGACGTGTTGGTATTGCGTGTGGACTATGTTGTATACCAACGTCAACAGTCGTGGAAGAAATTAAATGTCTTCAACGGAGCAGGATCAACGTGTGGTATTATTTCGATCTGGCTTGTTGACTCTCATGTGTGCGTTTACATGAAATAAAAATAGGAACAAAGGTTAATATGTGTTCATTAAGGCTTAATATACTTATATCCAAAGTATACTCTGCATGCAGTGTTACGTATTACTTTATGAAGTTAACTGACATGTTAAAATAAACAGGAATCCGGTCCTGAAACTAAAAAGTTTGAACTCCGTAAGTATAAGACGCTCTAGTTTTCATTTTATGGAAAGTAGAACGTATTTGCCTGTTTAAAAAAAAAACAGAAACATTAACCGTTTCTAATTAACTTCAAATCCTTTTGGAGAAGTTTGTTTTTTCACAAAATTGGATATAATGTCTTCAATCAAATGCTTTTCCCTCATTGATTTCTTTAAAAATAAAAATATGCCATTAGTATGTAAATGCAAGTAGGTATTAAATGATTAACTTAAATCCTTTCTGGCGTATTAAAAAAAAACTCTGATTATTGCATTTACGCCTGAAAAAACTAAAATTGTCATTATTTGCGATGGAATCCGAAACGATGTGTCTCTAAATCAGACTGCTATTATAGAAACAACTCCAACTTGCCTCATTCAAACGAAGAAGAACATCCTAACGCCTAAGAGGTCAGACAGTGTCACTGTCTTACAGGCATTCTCCAAACCTATACTACAAAATATATCATTATTCCCAGTTATGCACGGAAGAGAAACCACGCTAATTGACGAACCTGTAATTGACGCATCCAACAAGCTTAATGAAGTCAGGAGTGAAGAAATGAGTATCAAACGACAACTTGAAACCACGCATTGGGAGACAGTCAAAAAGCACTTTCTAATCACAAGCCTTAGTGGTACAGTGATAACTATACTTGTTGTTATCACACTTATGGTACTATTCGGGTTCTACAAACGACGACAAAGTAACAGCTCCAATACGAGAAGAGACAGAGATGCAGCAGATATTCTATTAAATACAATCAGAGCTGCCCAGCCACCCACAGAAGCGATTGTCCTCGAACCAGTATTTCCCCATGGCGGCGCTGAACATTGATGGCATGGCAATAGACTGCCCAGAATGTCTAAATTCACATTTAGTCATAAAAATTTTATCAGTTTATATATTTCATAAACAACACAAAGGTAATTAACTAGGTTATTGCGGCTAATGCACCGCCAGCAGGTCACCGGGCAACCAGGTACCAAACGCAGCGTCAGCAGGAAAATCACCAAACCTTTGAATGTGGAGCACAGAACAATATTGGTCAGCACTTATTATTTTCATTTGTTTATAACGTTTGTAAATGTGTATAAATAGTTGTTAATTGTTAAATAAAAATCAGTATTAATCCAACAGCGGTTCTTACTCAACCTTCCAACCTAAA
The DNA here is from genome assembly GCF_016097725.1 of Ips typographus. Classification (NCBI taxonomy): domain Eukaryota; kingdom Metazoa; phylum Arthropoda; class Insecta; order Coleoptera; family Curculionidae; genus Ips; species Ips typographus. The sequence goes on along the minus strand of NC_138433.1, from coordinate 9,762,452 downwards.
CTACTATAAACTACCAAGTATCCTGAGCATTCTTCCTGAATTCCATTACAGGAATTTACACATAGCTTATAAAAAACAAAACTCAAAAAAGGTGCACGAAAACGCTGTTATTCATCTTGTAACGAAGTTACTATTTTTTTATTGAATTTGATTAAATGCGCGTGACGTTCACTGCTTGGTGCTAGACCGCGGCCGTCGTGGCGTCGATTTTGTCGGGGCCGTCCGGAGCCGTTCGAAATGGTTCGGTGGGCGCTGGGAGTGGGTACCACCACTAACATCCCCCACCGTTGGTTTTGTGTATAAAAGAAGGTCCCGCACCGGAAAACGGGGATTCTTCGATCATCAAAAGATCGAAACCAGCCAGCCTAGCCGTTCCGTACCGATTGATAACTCTTTCTCCGCGTATCTGTAAGTAAAAAATAGGCACATACCGACAGTCCGGTATTTGTTCTGTTTGCTGTTTTAAACCCGTACCGTTAACTGTAGTTATTTTAACAAACTGTAAATTGGGGCATTTTCAGTATTTTTCCGGGGATTTCCGTTTGGGGCATTTACAATATCTTTCCGTGGTTTTCCGTTTGAGGGTGTTTCTGGTATGACGGCGCCGGCTACAGTTACGTTATTTTGAAAACAGTTAGGTAATCCTTCTGGTCCTGTTCCTGTTTGTTTGACACCGAGGAAACGGTGTAGCAGGCAGGAACGGTGAATCCTGTAGCTCGTTTACTTCGCTCCGGGGAAACGGAGTAGTGAACGGGTTTGGGATACTGGAGGGATTAGCGGCTGTGTGACTGGCAACGTCACGAGACTTGAAATCTCTGTTGCATGATTCTGGGGAAACAGTATGCAACGGAGGGTGTATTTGTTGAACCCCGGGGAATCGGGGCGGCACCTAGAGGTTAGGTCGAGTGACGGGAACACCGCTGGTCACGTAATTGGGCCTCTTTGGGTCTCTGGAACAAATTCCGGCGTCGAGTAGCCAGTTTGACATAACCGTACCGTACCGCCGCACACTGGTAGTTTTTTTAATTTCATTGGCATAAAAGAAATACTTGGAGTTTTATACCAGGTGTCCAAGAGCACCCTGGACATAGGAGATTAACATGGGAAAACGGTTTTGATTTTTTTGCGCCTGTACGGTTCATTTAATGGAAAAACGCTTTAGATAAAAGTTGTAGTGCACATTTTCGGCTATCAACTTGTAATTTTTTCAATACCGTAGATTTGATCATTAAGACGAGAAACGGAGCTAAAATTCGGAAATTTTAAATCTCCCGCCAAGCGGTCGTTAAGGAAAGTTTATATCCGGTCGTGCTACCAACCTTTCAAAATCGTAACAAATCGTTGTCAGTCATTCTGTAATCAAAACATTCAAAACAAGTTTATTTAGTAATAATTTTGAGTTACTACCCACAAACTGCGAAGAAAATACAAATAAATCGTGATAAAAACACTTTATCAGTAGCCACAGCCCAAAAATCTGGTAAGTTGCATTCATAACCTCATTCAATGTCTCTACTAAACTTATTTACTTTGTAGCAAAATTCATTAAGAACACACTGGTTTTGCTTGCAAATATTTAATGAGGATGACCGAATCACCTATCTCAAGCCTCTTATAACACTACCAAACGATTTAAAGTGATGAAAACAGTGGACAATGAAGATCTTTGAAGATAAGTTTCCTACTGTACAGGGACAACAACAAAGGGGCCAAATACTTCCTTCAAAAGTGGTGTGATTTAGTTTCAATGTGCTTAACTTCATGGACTATCATCAGCGAGGGTCTCCACCAGTGTTGCAACTAAAACTTAAAATGATTCAGTGTTGATATCTGACTTAAATCTCAAAATTTGATGTGCCTGTGACATGTGAATAATCTTAAACTGGCTATAAAACCTCTGAGAAACCCCTTCCAAGAAGAGAATATGGACTTACACAGTCAAATTATCAGTCAGGTGACAAAACTTTTTGTATATGGGTAGGTATTGTCGAAAAACCAACTTTTCAATTGAGCTATCTACATGAGCTGTTCTATTACTAGGTTTAGGTATTAACATTATAATTGTGTTCTTTTTTCCACACACTCAATTGTTCCAAATAAAACTTTGTACACTGAACGTTTGTATTATTTATTTATTCACAGTTCAAGGTACAGTATACATTTTCTTCAAGTGAAAAGCTTAGGTACAATAGGTGGCAAAGAAAACTGGTCTTACCACATAAACAGTGATTGTTCCACAGATTGAGTGTGAGTGGGTGAACCTGTCACCATACAAGCTATGCTAAAAACAACTTTGTCTTACTAACCTAATGTTTGTTTGGATAATAGTGGAGTTCCAAATTAGCAAAGGTAGGTGAAATGTAGTGATTGAAAGTTTCTAAAGAGAAACAATTTGCTTCTAATTCAATACACCATTTCACAGGACGTACTACTTTTACTAATCAAATGTGAACTCGAGTTACACATTACTTGCAAATAAACTATTTTTGGTTAGTAGACATTTTACAAGTAACCTTGTAGGTGAATGATGTTCAAGTTAACTAATGGAGCTAATTAAATATCAGTACTTACCCTGTAGAGATGGGAAAAAACATTGACAATCAGTTATAAAAAATGCCTTTTTATTAACATCATACAATGTAAAACCACTTAAACACTATGGTGTGTTGATAACACTACAAAACAGAAGGATACAATAAAACTATCAGTTACATAGGTCACTAAATTGCACCACTTTTGAGGGAAGTATTTACCCTCTTTTGTGATCCCTGTATAGTAAAGCAACTTATCTTCAAACATCTGCAGGCCTTCCTAGTCCATTGTTTTTATCACTTTAAATCGTTTGGTAGTGTTATGAAGAGGCTTGAGATAGGTGATTCGGTCATCCTCATTAAATATTTGCAAGCAAAACCAGTGTTTTCTTAAAGAATTTTGCTACAAAGTAAATAAGTTTAGTAGAGACATTGAATGAGGTTATGACCGCAACTTACCAGATTTTTGGACTGTAGCTCCTGATAAAGTGTTTTTATCATGATTTATTTGTATTTTCTTCGCGGTATGTAGGTAGTAACTCAAAATTATTACTAAATAAACTTGTTTTGAATGTTTTGATTACAGAATGACTGACAACGATTTGTTATGATTTTGAAAGGTTGGTAGCACGACCGGATATAAACTTTCCTTAACGACCGCTTGGCGGGAGATTTAAAATTTCCGAATTTTAGATCCGTTTTTCGTCTTAATGGTCAATCTACGGTATTGAAAAAATTACAGGTAGATAGCCGAAAATGTGCTCTACAACTTTTATCTAAAGCGTTTTTCCATTAAATGAACCGTACAAGCGCAAAAAAATCAAAACCATTTTCCCATGTTAATCTCCTATGTCCAGGGTGCTCTTGGACACCTGGTATATTTGGCTAAAAGTCATTCAAATGTCAAACAATGTTTTCAAAGAACAAGTTGGCTATGATAGAATGTCACATTCTTTTATTATTGTTTGACAGTGATTCGTCAAACTCAAATACATTATTTTTTTCTAGTAAGTTTTTTTGGATGCGTTACAAAGGTTTTGTTGTTATAACTTAGTAGAAGACAAGTTTCATTTTTGTTTTAAAATGGAACCTAATTGTAGGGGTAAGTAGTAAGTTTTTCACATAAAAATGTTTGATCATTTTGATACTTTTAAATATTAATATACTCAAAATGGAAATGCGTTTTTACGTCACTATTAAGAGACAAAATTTTGCATGTTTTTTTTTATGTTCCGCCCAATATCCCACGGGTTTGCTTAGTGTTTTGTTGAAGAAACTTACTTAATAAACTAATGCTAAACAGAAACCTTGCTCATATTTGCACATAAGTCTAAAATACGGGGTTAATTTTTTACTGACGTTTCAAAAGTTCAAAATGCTATACTTACCTATATTTTGTTCTGCTTACAGATGTGGACGAAAACTTTTTTATTATTAGTTACCAGGACCTTTTTGACATGGTTCAGAGTTTTTCCGATAAAAGTATTAATAGTAGATTCACTACTTTAGAAAATAAAATTTTAGAACTGACGAAAAATGAGCAACTCAGCAAGAACGAAAAAAGAAATTTATCAAGATTTAAATCAGATTTTGTAAAAAAATGGTTGGTTTCGTGTCGATCTAAAGACAGATTCATACAAACACATGCAAAATTGTTGAGTTTGCAAATTAAATTTTTCAAAAGAAGCAATCAAGTCAAACGAAAATCAAGCAATAAAGGTTGTTACGTACGAAATAGAGTTTTCGTCCGTTAACTCGTTTGATTTGTGTTTTTAATGTCCGTGGGCCTAGTTACACTAGTAGACCGATTCCGATCGCTTAAATCCTCCAATTGCACTTTGTGCACATTTTGTTGTAAATGTGGGTGCGTGACCTGATAAGTTATCAGGTGCCGTAGTCACGTGATTGGTTTCGATTTTTGTCAGGGAGGCGTCGGTTTGTGGTCGTGTTTCTTTGTGTCAGGTGCCATGTGCCTATTTAATCACCCCACTTTGTGATATCGGTCTCTTTACCACTACAGCACTCGAACTGCCGACATCTGACTTTTTTCTGAGCGGTGTGGCGCGTGTGTGAATTTGAATTTTTAATCCGTAAACATCTGGCCGAATTACAGGTAAATTGGTTTTATTGTTAGTTCTTTTGAATTATTTTGTATCGGCCCAATTTTCCAACACAGTATTGTGTTCGGCCCAACCGGAGATTCAGGGACTTTTCCAACCGGATATTCAGAGATTTTTCCAACCGGATATCCAGAGATTTTTCCAACCGGAGATTCAGGGACTTTTCCAACCGAGATTCAGAGACTTTTCTAGCCGGAGATTCAAAGACCTTTCCGACCGGAATTTCAAGGGTTTTCCCGACCGAATTTCAATCGGGGACTGAATCAGCCTGACTGGGACTGCTTTGTCCAGAGTTTTCCGGACCAACCCACGTGTTGGAAAAGCCGACCACCGGCTCCAGTTTTATTTAATTTAATTTAATTTTTATTTTTTTTTAGTTATATTAGTTTGCTCTAAACAACTTCATCACTTGTCATCACCTCTGGTCACCTTTTTGGTTGCCGGAACAAGTGTTGAAGCTGTTTGTTCGTTTTCCCTGGCGTTCTGCTGTTTTCTGCCTTAGGTACCTGTCACCAGTCTCTGGACCCCATTTCCTACCTGGAAATTAGCGGTGGCCACTACTGACTACTGGGAAGAGGATACTGGAGGTTCCAGGACCTAAACGTCGTCTTAAGAACTGGTAAGGGCAGTTAGAGACAGTTTGGCACTGGGAAAACTTTTCCTGTTTTTTTTTTTTAAAATTTCAAATTTATCTTGATTTTTCATTTTATTTTAAATTCAACTTCAATTTTGTTTGCTTTTATTTTTCCTTGTTAATTCTTTCGATAATTTGTTTCTCGGCAACTTTTGTAAATTTGTAAATTTTTGTAAAGTTGTAAATATTGTAGTTTTGTTTTTTAACTTGTAATATACACGTGTACATATACAACAAATAGTTCGTTTGATTTCCTGCAGTATGTCCAAGTGTGTTCATCTATAGCTAGTTATGAACTCATGCAATTAATCCACGACCTTGAGCTATCTAATTAAAGAATGTTGAAATCTCATTAACGTGAGGTTTCATCATAACAAATTGGCGCCCAACGTGGGGCACGAACCCACGACCCTGAGATTAAGAGTCTCATGCTCTACCCACTGAGCTAGCCGGGCCGCACCCTACAGAATACTCTAATATTCCCTTTCAAATCCTGGATCACATTATGCCAGATTCGTCTTTCAGACTCGAACCAGATGAGTTCTTGCTTCAAACCAATAATCTGATCTTCTAAGGCTTTGTTTTTCTTTATAGACTCACTCAGTTGGTCATTCAAACTGTGTATTTTTTCACAGGACTCTTTGGCGTCTTTCAACAGTTTTTTATTTTCAGTTTGCAATTGTTGTTTCCAATGCAAAGCATCAGTTTCAGCACCTAATTTTTCGTAAAGCTGTTGGTTTTGTTGAGTCAAACCTTTCACTTGAGCTCTCAATTCTTCAATTTCTAAAACATCTTGTTTCATAGTTTTCAGTGCATTTTGGCTAATTTGGTACTTTTCATTCAACTGAGTAAATCTAGCCTTATAGTCCCAATCAGGGATATTTTTAAACACCTTGGGTTTTGATGCTCCATCTTCAGATTGACTACCCAAAGGTCGTTTTGTACCCACTGGTGGCTTGGTGGTTTTAAGGGTGGCTGTTGGGATGGCTGGGGCTGTTTTGATGGGTGCAGCCCTAGCACTCACATTAAGTTTGACCTTAGGTAAATTGTTTAATGGCTGCTGATCTGTGACAGTCGTTAAATCCGAGACAGAGCGCGAACGTCTTAAAGGGGCGCTCATAATTGCATTTTGACTTGTGGAAGCTCGAGCTGCCTGAGCTTCGGATAATAAAACTCTAAACTTGGGCAATTTAGAGCGTTGCATGTTAATTAATTAATATGATTGAAGAATTGAGAGCTCAAGTGAAAGGTTTGACTCAACAAAACCAACAGCTTTACGAAAAATTAGGTGCTGAAACTGATGCTTTGCATTGGAAACAACAATTGCAAACTGAAAATGAAAAACTGTTGAAAGACGCCAAAGAGTCCTGTGAAAAAATACACAGTTTGAATGACCAACTGAGTGAGTCTATAAAGAAAAACAAAGCCTTAGAAGATCAGATTATTGGTTTGAAGCAAGAACTCATCTGGTTCGAGTCTGAAAGACGAATCTGGCATAATGTGATCCAGGATTTGAAAGAGAATATTAGAGTATTCTGTAGGGTGCGGCCCGGCTAGCTCAGTCGGTAGAGCATGAGACTCTTAATCTCAGGGTCGTGGGTTCGTGCCCCACGTTGGGCGCCAATTTGTTATGATCAAACCTCACGTTAATGAGATTTCAACATTCTTTAATTAGATAGCTCAAGGTCGTGGATTAATTGCATGAGTTCATAACTAGCTATAGATGAACACACTTGGACATACTGCAGGAAATCAAACGAACTATTTGTTGTATATGTACACGTGTATATTACAAGTTAAAAAACAAAACTACAATATTTACAACTTTACAAAAATTTACAAAAGTTGCCGAGAAACAAATTATCGAAAGAATTAACAAGGAAAAATAAAAGAAAACAAAATTGAAGTTGAATTTAAAATAAAATGAAAAATCAAGATAAATTTGAAATTTTAAAAAAAAAAAACAGGAAAAGTTTTCCCAGTGCCAAACTGTCTCTAACTGCCCTTACCAGTTCTTAAGACGACGTTTGGGTCCTGGAACCTCCAGTATCCTCTTCCCAGTAGTCAGTAGTGGCCACCGCTGATTTCCAGGTAGGAAATGGGGTCCAGAGACTGGTGACAGGTACCTAAGGCAGAAAACAGCAGAACACCAGGGAAAACGAACAAACAGCTTCAACACTTGTTCCGGCAACCAAAAAGGTGACCAGAGGTGATGACAAGTGTTGAAGTTGTTTAGAGCAAACTAATATAACTAAAAAAAAATAAAAATTAAATTAAATTAAATAAAACTGAATCAAGTGAGGAATTGTGGTGGTTCGATTCTGACCTTTTGAGACTCTGTGGCCGGTGGTCAGCTTTTCCAACACGTGGGTTGGTCCGGAAAACTCTGGACAAAGCAGTCCCAGTCAGGCTGATTCAGTCCCCGATTGAAATGTTATTCGGTCGGGAAAACCCTTGAAATTCCGGTCGGAAAGGTCTTTGAATCTCCGGCTAGAAAAGTCTCTGAATCTCGGTTGGAAAAGTCCCTGAATCTCCGGTTGGAAAAATCTCTGGATATCCGGTTGGAAAAATCTCTGAATATCCGGTTGGAAAAGTCCCTGAATCTCCGGTTGGAAAAGTCCCTGAATCTCCGGTTGGGCCGAACACAATACTGTGTTGGAAAATTGGGCCGATACAAAATAATTCAAAAGAACTAACAATAAAACCAATTTACCTGTAATTCGGCCAGATGTTTACGGATTAAAAATTCAAATTCACACACGCGCCACACCGCTCAGAAAAAAGTCAGATGTCGGCAGTTCGAGTGCTGTAGTGGTAAAGAGACCGATATCACAAAGTGGGGTGATTAAATAGGCACATGGCACCTGACACAAAGAAACACGACCACAAACCGACGCCTTCCCTGACAAAAATCGAAACCAATCACGTGACTACGGCACCTGATAACTTATCAGGTCACGCACCCACATTTACAACAAAATGTGCACAAAGTGCAATTGGAGGATTTAAGCGATCGGAATCGGTCTACTAGTGTAACTAGGCCCACGGACATTAAAAACACAAATCAAACGAGTTAACGGACGAAAACTCTATTTCGTACGTAACAAGGTCGACCTAAAGTATCTTTTGAAGATAGCAGTGATCGTTCCAAAAGAATGAAAACTAGTAATTTGCGAAATACATCTAGTGCAGTAGAACTCGCCTATGCAACGCAAATGAATTTTCGTGCCGAAGGAAACAATCAAGCTGCAAAAATACTCAAAGACATTACCAATACACCATCAAAAACTGACGAGTATTTCAACGCCTTAAAAAATCAAACAACAACTTATACTAAATTGAGTGCTGATGAGGCACTTTCTCTTCTAATAGAAGCAAAGTTAAGCAAGAGTCAATACAATTTAATCAGGCGTCAAGTCAAAGAAAAAAACTGTCATATTTATCCTTCCTATGATGAAATCCTTAAAGCAAAGAAGCGATGTTACCCTAACTCAATAATTGTCTCTTCGGATACTGTAGCCGAAGTTCCAATGCAGTCAATGCTGAATCATACTTGCAAAAGATTGCTTTAGTTACAAGAAGAAGTTATTGATAGTTTTAATATGTAAATGGGGCCTAGACGGTTCTTCAGGTCAATCGGAGTACAAACAAAAATTTGACAAAACTGGTAGTTCTGACTCTAGTATAGTATTGACATCATTAGTACCCATAAGGCTTATATATCGTACAGAAACCAATAAAAATAATCAAATAATTTGGCAAAATGTAAGAACATCATCGCCTCGTTTTTGTCGTCCTTTAAAATTACAGTTCATTCACGAAACAGCAGAGCTAATTAAACTAGAAAAAGAGTTTGTGGACCGTCAAATTAATAATATCGTTCCATTTATTTGTACCTCCAATGATGGTAACACAGCTCGTAGGTTCTTTGAAAATGTAGAAGTAGTATCAAATATAACCAAAATTGACAAACAATTAATTACAAAATTTCATGTAATATTGCAAACTTTATCGTCTGGATTTGACATCAATACAGATAGATTTAAGGAATATGCGTTAACAACTGCAAGACTTTTTGTGACATTGTATCCTTGGTATGCCATGCCTCCAACTATACACAAAATTTTATTACATGGCTTTGAAGTTATTAAATCATTTTGCTTGCCAATAGGACAATTATCCGAGGAAGCACAAGAGGCACGCAACAAGGATATTGTTACGGTCTGGGCCTACTATGCTCGATACTTCTTAACGAGCGCTCGCCTCGGGATGAAACCGATGCGCCGCAATATCTGGCCGGGCGCGTATTAAAGTAGGCCACAGTTAGGAACCGAGTTTACCTGGAAGATTCTTGAATGATCAAGGCAACCCGCGAAGCGTTTCGCGGTCATTCTAGAACGTGGTTTGCGAATATAAAAGACGCGGTCTCGACCGCAGTAGTAGTGAATTTGGGAACGCGGATAAGTTTAAATAGCGGAATAATTGTGGAATTGTAGTAGTGTTTTTAGTAGCTGTGTTAATTATTGTACGGAGTGTTTTGAAGTGTAATAAATGTATTAATCGTTGAGTTAAATTGACTTTGTGTGAACCCACGGGAAAATCGTAACAATATCAAGAAGTATAGAGCGGATTTTTCCAGAAAAACATCCAGAAAAGATAACATACGAGATATAATAAATCACCTTCTGGTTTCGTCAGATACTTGCATCTCGAGTTTACATAAACTACCTATTAAAAAATTAAAATGTTTCCTTCCTGAAACTTTAGAGTTATTAGATACTCCAAAAGTAAATAATTCCACGGATACTAAGTTTTTAGAGTTAAGTAGTTTTGATGAAGAATAAAAATATCATTAGGTATGTTTTTTAATTAAAAAGATGTTTTTGATATTTTTAATGAATTATGTACGATATATAAGACCTTAAAATGAAATCATTAGACACATTGAACCGAATATTACCATTCAGCACTTTACTTTAACTAACAACTATTTATCTTTATGAAATAATTCTGTATATTATATTGTGCGACTATTAATTTCTTTGTCCACGACCAACCAATAATGTACTAATATTCAGCGTGTTGACAGAAGCTAAATGAAGGTCATATAGCGTCAGAGTGATTAATGAAGAGGAATAATGATCATTATTCCCTCTCGACCTAAAGGTGGTTGCACACCAAGCATAAAACATGGGATATGCGGTATTTCTTGCATGTAGACATCCACTTATGTCTTTGTAATTACTGCTAATTCAGAATACCATTTTCTTAACAAATACACCGCAATAACACAGTACAGGAGTTTGCCAAATCATTAGGTAAATTCCATAATTTATATTTGAAATATTTTTGGTGTATGACCGTCCTTAGTTCTGTGGTTTTTTAAGTTGACATTGACAACGTCAGTGCCCTTGTGGTCGTAGGCGGCAACGCTGGGGGTGCGTTCAGAAATAGGGGTGGTGTGCGCACCGTGGCCTTTGTCACATGCCACCATATAGTTATGTAAATAAATTGTTCACGTGATCCATTTTTTCCCAAATTCTGTCACGACTTGTACACCGACGGCCATTCTAAACGCGATCCTAATCGTATCGAGTTTGACATTTCAGTTGTTATGGCGGATTTGAGAGATTACCTATATTATTTATTATCTACATAAAAGAGTATCAACTTCTAATTTGCCTGCACTTGGCATTAGTGGTAATGGACAGTGGTCGTGGACAAAGTATAGTATTATCCTCGTTTTTTATGGCCATTAATCCCACGGGAGATTTGCGTCCCTCGCCTGCGGCTCGTGACGTAAACATCCCCCTTAGAGATTAATGGCTATCATAAAAAGCTCGTTGAATAATATACTATTAAAAACCTGCATAAATAATTCCATTGTGTCATTTATTAAAAATTCCTTAACTGTATTTAACTCTTTTAATTATTGCCTAGTTTTTTTAAAAATCGACCACTGTGCGCCGTACTTACACCGTGTCACAGACAGTCATACAGTAGTGAAGGGTCCGTAGCTAGTTTTCATAACCGTTACACGCTTTCCCCGTATCACCGAACAAGGTAACTTTCGTTTCATTAGGTATCCGTTACCGTAAGTATTTACTGTAAGTACAGAGAGCCGCAATACAGTGCATTTAGAGAAAACAGTTGTTTTAATTTTGTTTACTTCCCGAACCCTTTAGAACTTTTCTCCAGCTGTCTAAAGGCTACCCAGGTACCGTAAAGTAGACCTTCAACCACTATAAATAACGAAGGTGGCGCCCGAGGCAACGTAACCGAGGAAATCCGCTAGAAAAGCGCTACAATCTAACAAAATCATTCTTATAGCCAATAGGATTATCCAAAAATTCAATAATATACAGGTATTTCCAATTAATAAAAAAGCAAAGTTTGGTCTGTCACAATGTTATGAGATACCCTCTAACTACCCACATAGTGTACTTTGGTTTAAGTGTGGTTCCCGTAGATAAATCCCTACAACGTTTGTATTTACTATTTGTTGTTGTAAAATCAAGTAGAAACAATTTAAGGTTGGGTGCAAAATAAAACTAATCACTTTGTATAGGTGGAGCAATGAGAGAGTAGAGTTCATTATCTCATTTATCTTGAGAAATACGAATAAATGATAAATACGAGTTTTACAGAATATTTATATTTTTTATAGTTTCAAATTACTTTCGGGTATACAGGTTCATAAAGGCGTGACGGTGACAGATAAAACTTTAGATTTTTTTAAAACAAAACCCCGTTTTTAAAACATTTTTTGATTCTTCATAAAATTCTAAAAGTTTATGTCATATCTAAACCTAATAGATCATCTAATTATTGACTGCATTGTCATTGTTTCTAAAAGCAGATTACTCATGTTTGGTACGAACGCTTTACAGGAACGACAAAAATTAGTTGTGCAAATCAACATGCAATAGATGTACGACAGGGCGTTCATTTTTTAAAATTTATTTGTATTATTCCAGTTCAATTTCAATTTCAACTTTTATCTATACAGCCTGTACATAATTCGTTTTTCTGATAGGTTTTACGATACACTATGTCAAATTAATAAGTTTATGTTTTGCTGTAAGTAACGTACAAAATTAGAACAAGATTTAAAATGTGTATTCTTGTTCAATTGAATTGTCAACGACAATTTTCAGGTTTTAGTTTAGTTAACCAAAAACGGAGGTAATAGTAAATAAACATAAATAAATCGCAGACTATTAAAATGAGGTATTATGACTGATACTTCATAAACGTTGAAGTGTTCCGTAAAAGCTATCAGAAAAAAGAATAATAGACAGATGAGTGTTTCGTTTTAAAAAGTCGAAATTTCTTCAACATATACAGGGTGTTTCATGTTTTAATACGCAAACTTAGGCCAGGTATTCTACGCCTAAAAATAGCTATAATTTGCTATATAAAATAAACTAAATTACAAAAAAGCTTTGTTACAGAAATACAGAGTGTTAAAAATTTCAATTTTATTCCACTTTTTTTCTGGTGCGCCACGATTTTTTTTCTTAAAAATTCCAAATCCTTATTTGATTAAGAAACTTTTTTGTATTAATTATTTCTTCCGTATCTTTAACCGTTTTCAATAGTAATATGTAAGAGCGATAAGTTGACGAAACACTGTTGTCTATGGAGCTATTCACACGGGCGCGACCACCGATTTAGCAGCGCTACGGTGGCGGGTAGTGGTCGACTCTCGCCAAAACGCTCTACCGTTAAAAAACACGCCACCAATAGCAACACATGCTTTTAAATGCGAGTGTTCACACGAGACACCTCAGTGTCGCCACAGAAGCCCACAGAGATGGATGAGGAGGTAAATACAGACGATTTTATAGCTGCCGTTGAGCAATTTCCCGCTATTTGGGACACGTCGTCCAATAATTATAGTAGTAAAATAACTAAAAAAAATAGTTGGGAGCTCCTTATCGTAAAATTTTGCCCGAACTTTGCCGAAAGAACAAACGTGGAAAAAGCCAATATCGGTGAGTTTTTATTAAAGCACGTAATTTATTATATTTATTCGTATTTTACATTTTTCTTAAAACGTAAACATAATAATATGTTAAACTAAAATAACCAGGGTAGGGTATACCTACATATTTTGAGAAACCATAAACTTAACTCTATATTCTCTATAGCTGCCAAGGTATCTGACCTTCGTTACTTAAAAAGTAATTTGCAAGCCTGTCGGGTATATCATTAATTTCTCTACCACCCCTTGTTGCATCAGGTACCATATCAACCATTCCTTCTACAGTTAATGTATGCTAAAAATTATAGCCATCACGTTCTCTAACAAAATTATGAAGAACACAAGAAGCTTGCACAATTTTTTCAGCAAGATCAATGGAAACGTTTAATGGTCGATGAAAAATTCGCCATTTATTAGCGAGAATTCCAAAAGAACATTCAATATATCGTCTTGCTCTTGACAGGCGATAATTAAAAACTCTTTTCTTGAATGTTAAAAAATTCCCTCCATAAGGGCGCATTAAAAATTTTGAAATTCCAAATCCTTCGTCACCAATTAGTACAAATGGATTGGCAATATGGGATCCTTTTAATAGTCTACTTTCTGGAATGTTCAGTTCATTGTTATTCAGTTTTTGAAAAAGTTCTGAGTTTTTGAAAATGTTACAGTCAGCTGACTTTCCATAAGCTCCTATGTCAACATATAAAAATTTATAGTTAGAGTCGCATACTGCTAACAAGATTAAGGAGAAAAAATGTTTACAATTATAATACAAAGAGCCGCTGTCCGTTGGCTTAACTATTCTTATATGTTTGCCGTCTATAGCGCCAAGGCAATTAGGAAAATGTGCACGTCTTTCAAACAAATCAGCTACTTTTAGCCAATCATCTTTGGACAGCGTGGGCATACAGATGCTTCTCATAACGTGCCAGATAGCTGAACAAACTTCACGTATAATCTCACTAATTGTACTAACCCCAATCCAATACTGAAAATGCAAATCAACCATTGAACAGCCGGTAACCAAATACCTGAAACAATATATATATTCATTCACATATACATTTCAGCATCGCAATTCCAAAGAAAATGGAAAAGTCTTCGGGACAGTTATATGAGAGAGGTGGCAAAAATGAAGAAAGAAAAATCTGGTAGTGGAGCTTCAGGCAGGAAGCAGTACATTTATTTTAACCAACTCAGCTTTCTACAGACCTCAATAAAAGAGACTACCTCCAGCATTTCAGAAAATCCGGTGGAAAGTGAAGGAAATGGCACAGAGAGAGAAATCATACTGGACGATATAGAAATATCAGAGCGCCCAGTCCCACTGCCGTCTCGAAAACGAAAAAATATTTCTTCAGCTGCAAAGACCGACGAAGATAAATTGTTTGTCGCCGTAGCAAACAAGATCATGAAAGAGAGACCAGAAACTTATGTTGAACGAGATGAAGACACTTTATTTATGTTGTCTTTAGTAGGGGAATTAAAAAAGATTCCTGATAATTGGAAGTTAGATGTGAAGTCCGAGATATTAGGCGTTTTTCAGAAATTTAGAAAAGTTCAACAGTTTCCTCTGCCGCCTCCAGAACATCATCTCCAGAACCACCAACATTTCATGCCGCCCCTTCCATTCACCTCTACCACGGTATACCCAATACGACACCGACCCAACGCACACTTCTACAACAATCACCCCTTTACAAGCACCATCAAGTTTCTTTCAATTTTCCTCTACCACGGTACATCCAACACAACACCACTCAACTCGTACATCTACAACAATCGCCCCTTTACAATCACCGTCAAGTTTCTTTCCATTTACCTCTACCACGGTACACCCAACACAACACCACTCACCACACACCTCTACAATCACCATCAACAATCGTTATTTGTATACCTAGGCCGTGAAATGGTATTTTTTCACAGTTTTTGTCAGATCCATAAAGATGTAATAAAAAAAAATGATTTTTTTGGACAAATGATATAGCAATAAAATGCATTAGCATTGCTATCTCGGAAACTATAGTTGATAGAGTTTTAGTTAAATGGAGACAAAGTTGCGCATTTGATTGCTGAATAATTTGTTAAAAAAATGCAAATTTTTTTTTATTGGTCACAATCAGAATTGACTCCCATAGAGGCCTTACAACAGCAACTGACATTGGCAATTGAAAAATGTACACCGACAATAAAAAACTCATTCTACCAGCATACATTACCAAATTCATTTTAAGACTTATCAAGCATAAAAGAGAACTGTACAGACTATACACACAAACACAATACAACGAACTAAAACGAACACTTAACCATCTTAACAGGAACATTAAAACTCTAATTGAACAATACCGACAAGACTAATGGCTTGAAGCGTGCCAAGAAATAGAAAAAGACCGAGGCAAGTCATATTGGCAAAAAAATAAAAAGCTGGCGCAGTACAAAAATAATATGGGCACTATTGACGAAAACGGAATAGAATGCCACACTGACAAAGACAAAGCTGACGCGTTTGCCAGACACTTTCATAGAGCTTTCAGCATATCGACTAACCCTAACGTTGACAATAACAACTGGAACACCATTAACAATTGGTACTCAAACTTCTTTGAAAACTCATCACAAAACACTTACAAACTAATTACAGACACAGAATATGACGAGGCAATATCTCACATCAAAAACACAGCACCGGGAAAAGACAAAATAAAAGCCAAAATACTTAAAAGCCTATCTCAAGAAGCCGACAATCTGATCCTTACCCAACTTAACCACTGCATTGCAACAAACAAAATTCCAAAAACATGGAAAAATGGCATAGTTATTCCCATACCAAAAAACGGAGTGGACAACACACATACAGAAAACTACAGACCAATAACATTACTCCCGGTATTGAGCAAAGTTTACGAACACATAATAAAAAACAGACTGCAAAAATTAATTGGACAACATATTGTCACGTTTAGGGATGGTAGGGAAACAACCTAGGTCACAGGCAAGCCTCGTTTATTATAAAACAATGTAAACTATACACTTAAGAGGGGTTATTCTTACCCCCAGAATAAAAGGGCCAACACGGCCGTACCTGTCGTAGGGCGCATGTGAGTTCGGGAGAGACGAGTGGGGGTTTTAGTCCTTCAGTTACACCGTAAAGGGGCACGCAAAGGTGTTCTTGTACGATGTGACCAAAAGACCAAGTGAACAACTGACAGGGTTAAGGGTTCTAACGGTCACTTCAAGTTGCGAGAGAACCCTTCTCTTATCAGCCTGGGATCTTAAGAGGGTAGCGAGCCGTCCCACCACTTCAAGTTAGAAAAAGTTTCATTTCCAAGAGGATCCCAACATACTCTCTCTGTTACAGCGGCAGCAGCAACATTGTTTTTTATTTTATAGTGCCCCCCACGGAAGGGTATTGTACAATCATTCATTAAAAACCTTTTATCGTCACATGAATTTAACGCTAATGTGTCTCTGAAATGTTTGATAAATATAGTGTATAAACATATAAATAGTGCGATGTTAATTACATTTCCCATTCGTTCTAGTAACATGGCTCTGTTACATCCAACTTTTTTAATTCTCACTGCAATAATCAACAATGTTCTATACGTGTATCAACCTGAAAAGAATCCTGATGTATACGTGTGTTTCGATAAGATGTGTTTCGAAAATTGATAGTAAAAGAAGTAATAAAACTAAAGACTAAAGCAGTAATCTAAAATTCGCTTGTAAATAATCATTAGAACTTATAGAACATTATATTGATAAATTAAATGATAAATACGATTCGATTTGCCACCTTACTGGTCACGATGACGTCAAACGGTTTAGACGCGAATTATTCGACGGTGTTTCATATGCTATCAAATGGCTTTTTGGAACTCCTGATGACGATGATGCAATATTTTACACAGAAACCATTGATGCCGTCGCTCAACAAAATCACGACATGCAGTTATAGAGGAAACAACAAGTTCACGTAATGTCTGACGCCATTAGTGATTATAATAAAACTGCATCTACTCTCCAATTTAACGAACAAATACATAATGAAAATATGTTAAAGTTCAATAATTTCTCTAAAAATACTGTAAAAAGAATCAACTCCTTAACTTACAGTCAAACGGTTACTGATCATCTCAGCTTAATTAGTCAATTATGCAATGAACTAAACGAAGAATTTGATGTAATGATAGCATCAATCATATTTTCAAAGCAAAATATATTGCATCCAAACATAATTACCCCAAGGCACTTAAGGTATGAGTTGACAAAATTAAAATTAGTATCAAATTTGGAATTACCTTATGATTTACACGACTTTGATAATTTTCATTTTATAGTTTCTTCCAAACAGTTTAAAAAGCAGATTGCTCCAACACGTTAACTCCTTGATGCACCATGGAGCAAAATTTGGACCACTTAATATTTGTCAACAGATGCATAGTGGTACATAAAATAAACCACTTCAAATTCGCTAAATACCTTGCAGCACAGTCGCTCAAAAAGTGAACCACAAGCCCCACTCGCGTAATATACTGTTGCGAAGATCGTGGAGCGAAATTTCCCGCAATTTTTTAGTCCGTTGTTTACAAACACGCGTTGTAGTAGGAGTAATTGCGCATATTTTAATCACCCACTGTTTGTTACGATTAATCAAAATAGTAAGTATAATTTAGTGATTTTTAACATTAAGACAGTTATAATAGTTAGTTTAGATTATACATACTTAAAAAGTTTCGCATAAAATCGAAATTTGTTTGAGATTAGGCTATACAGGGTGATTCCAAAGTTGGTGCTTTCCTTTCACCTGCGAATAAGGCTTCAAAAAATAAGTTTTTTTTTCAAGTCATTTTATGGACGAAGCGGTCCTTTATTTTTTCGTCTCCAGTCACTTTCTCTGTGAGCGTGAGTGACCGAAGTTGTTTCTACTGCAGCGAAATTTTCGTTGTTAATTTCCCCTTTGTTTTTCCAGATTGTTTAAATAGTCATGGGCGGTAAGTTGATCTGTGCTCTTTAGCTCATTACTCGTAGGGTATGTAACCTCACGTTTTTTTTTCCTATTTCATACACAATTCACCTCCACGTTTTACCCCAACCCCTGATAGTGCGCGCGCGGGTGGCGTATCGCCGCCCTACTTGCCTTGGGCTATCCTTCTCGGACGTATATCAAGCGGACGGGGTTCCCAACCATCCTCCCAGCAAAGCAACCCGTGGGGGTCTCCTGACCCGTCGCCCGACCCGTCGAGGCCAGCGACACCCCCGGCCCAAGCCGAGGAGCCCGCTCCGGAAAACGGGACTGCTCCGCAGCCTGCTGATAGAAAGGCTCCTGCCCCTGGGTATGGAGCCACCATAATAATTAGTGGTGCCAATTGCACCATTCATTTCAATTACTATTAAGTTTGTTTTTTATATATATTTTAATATACTCTTTAGTTGTTCAAAGTTGTCTCTTTCGTGTGTCTTTCCCATCTTGTCCTCTTATAAAGGCGTGCATTCTGGGGTCCAGGGATCATAATAGGGTAATATTCTGCTTACGTGCACAACTTCTCTTTTTGCTTTATCTGATCTGCCCTTCTGTATCTCATAGTCCACGTCTGACTTCTTTCGTCTTATATAATAAGGTCCGAACCACCTAAGCAGCAATTTTTCAGTTTTCCCAACTTTCCTTATCGGGGTGAAAACTTTCACTTGGTCACCCTCATTAAATTCCATATGCCGATGTTTACAATCATAACGAAGTTTATCTATGTTTTGTCGTCTTTTTATGTTTTCAGCAGCAAAATTACGTATTGCCAGACTAGTTTCCCTAATTTGATTGCTATCAAGAGATTCAGTATGCGGCATAATGTTCGCTTCAGTTAGTAAAACAGGTTCTCGTCCATATACTAACATAAAGGGCGAGAACTGCGTGCTGTCTTGTTTCGCTGAATTATAGGCAAAAGTTACATGTGGTAAGTATTGGTCCCAATTTGACTGATTTGTGTTGGTGTACATTGCCAACATATTTGCAAGAGTCTTATTAAATCGCTCCGTAAGACCATTAGTTGCTGGGTGATATGCCGTTGTAAATTGACTTGTAGTGCCCATTTCTTTCAATAGATTTGTCACCAATTCTGATTGAAACACTTTTCCTCTGTCACTTAATAACTCCTTAGGCGCTCCATGTCTCGTAATTATTTTTTCCAAAATAAATTTTGCTACGGGCCCTGCTTTTCCACTCGGTTATGCCTCAGTTTCTGCCCAACGTGTTGCATAGTCTGTTGCTACCACTATCATGGTTTTACCATTGCTACTTCCGCGGAAAGGGCCTAAAAGGTCAATTCCCACCTTTTCAAATGGTGTTCCGACAGGAATTGGGTGTAAAAATCCTATCGGCTTTTGATTTTGCTGACCTTTCCTAGCTTGACAATCTTGACAACCCTTAACAAATTTCTCAACATCTTTTTGCAACCCTTGCCAATAATACCGTTGCTTAATTTTTGATAGTGTTTTTGCTATTCCTAAATGACCACTCAGCGGTTCCGAATGGTGAGAATACAAAATTTCTCCCACTAACTGTTGTGGTATTACTAATAGCTTATCTCGACCTAAATCATTCGGATTTATTCGGTATAAAATTCCTGATTCAATCCTGAAGTTTTTTGCCTGCTTACGTAAACCAATTGTAGCATCTTCCGGGTTTTTGATTGTCATTATTATTTGGAAAAATTTTTCATCTTTCTTTTGTAACTCCTCAATATTACGAGTATCCAAAATAAATGTTGGTATTTCTTCAACATCCTGTTTGTCCGTATCTGGTTGCAGTACCGGATATCTACTTACACAGTCAGCGTCTTTGTGCGCAATCCCTGATTTATGGCACACCGTGTAATCAAATTCTGACAGTTTTAATGACCACCTGGCTAAACGACCTGTGGCATCTTTCAATGTCTTTAGCCAACACAAAGCATGATGATCAGTTACGATTTTTACAGGTTTACCATAAATAAAGTGTCTTAAGTATGAAAGTGCCCATATAACCGCCAATCCTTCTAATTCAGTTATGGAATAATTTTTCTCCGCTTTGCTAAGACTTCTGCTTGCGTAAGCAATAGGGTGTAACTTATGTTCTGTGTCTTCCTGCAACAATATAGCTCCTAGTCCATCTTTACATGCATCTACCCTTAATTCACACCCTTTGTTTGGCTGAAAATGTGCCAACAATCAATTTCACTAATCAATTTCTGTTTTAGTGTTTTAAACGCTATGTCATGTATGTCCTGCCAATCAAATTTATTCTGCTTCTTTGTCAGATCATGCAAGGGGCGTGCAATTTTTGCAAAATTTTCTATAAACTTCCGGTAATAGTTACAAAGTCCTAAAAAGCTTTGTACACCTTTTTTTTTCTTTGACGTTTTTTCAAATTTAATGATTTTGGCCAAACCACATGATTTAATTAGACAAAATTTTGTAGGTGTCAGCAGCTACGTGGAAAGGAAATTTTCCAAGAAACAACAATTTTCTTGCGTTTACCAGTGGCGCGCGTATAATTTTTTTAAAACATTTTCGAAAAAAAGTATTACCCTACTGGTTTTTTTCAACATAAAATGTATTATTGAATTCCTTGTTCAATTCTAAAAATAAAACCCCTTCTATTATTTTTTGCTACGACGCACCGCTTTTGAGTAAAAAAATAAAAACCGTCTTAATGCGTGCCTAAAATTAAATGCTGTTTTAATTTAAAATGTCAAATTATTAAAACTTAGTTCAAAGGCGGCTGAAATCTTTTGTTTTTGTTTATGTCTGTTGATAAGGAATAACCTGTAGTTAGGTAAAATTAAATTTAAGTTATTTTTTATTTTGTTTTTTTTCAGTAAAATTTTGACACCCTGTATCTTCGTTATTGTTCATATTTCGAAAAAGTGTCAAAGGAAAAAAAAGCTTATTTTTTGAAGCCCTATTCGTAGGTGAAAGGAAAGCCCCAACTTTGAAATCACCCTGTATATATACAGGGTGTCCCACGACGAAAGACCTCGATTGATATTGGAAAAACTATAAATAGGAGAGTTTTGAAAATTTGGTAGGATACTGATGTGGGCATGCCCAATCCAACTAAAATATTTTCAAGATGGTTGCACTTCCGCTTATACCGGAAGTCGATCACAACTTTCTTATTTTAAATAGAACACCCTATATATTATTACATATTTGGATTCCTCACAAAATTCTGACCAACTTTTGTATAGAATGCCCTATGCCTATCTCTAGCCGTTTTCGAAATATTTGATGTTTTTCCAAAAAAGTGACAGTTGCAACGCTCAACATATTTTTGTACTATGTTAAAACCGTATTTCATTTTGCAATGAAACTTTGGGTTATTGTAAATAAAGGATCGTTTTATTAAACTGAGGGTGCGTAACGACTCATTTGTATACAGGGTCGTCAAAAAAAAATCATAAACTTGCCACTAAAAAAAATTAAAAATCTCAAGTTTTTTAAATGGAAACCCCCATTTTTTATGACGGAATCATTTTGAGCATTAAAAATTACTATAAGTTTCAATTTACTTGCCTATACCTAAATCCAACCCATTTCGTTTTATTTGAGAATAAACATTTTTTTATTATGCTGCACGGTTGGGATTATGTGGTGTTCTAGTTGGTCATGTTTTTGACACACGGTGATATTGGAGACCTGCAGAGCATGTTAATAACACTAGTTTTGAGTGTTTTGACAACTGCAAATATGCCGTCGCGGTTACGTTATTCAAACCAAGATTACTTAAATCTGTTTATTATTTACGGAGAATGTGATAAAGTTGTGAGTAGAACATGTGAGGTATTTGCCGCTCGTTATCCAGAAAAACCAAAGCCATCACGAAAAGCTGTCAAGCAAATAATTGAAAATTTTAAGAATACGGGATCTGTGAAGATAAAAGCTATTAAAACAAAACCAATCCTTAATAATACAAATGTAGAAATTGCAATTTCTAACCAACTTTTGTGTACAATGCCCTATTCCTATCTCTAGCCGTTTTCGAAATATTTGATGTTTTTCCAAAAAAGTGACAGTTGCAACGCTCAACATAACATGCTTTGCAGTTCTCCAATATCACCGTGTGTCAAAAGCATGGCTAACTAGAGTACCAGCTAATTCCAACCATGCAGCCTAATAAAAAAATATTTATTCTCAAATAAAACGAAATGGGTTGGATTTAGGTATAGGCAAGTAAATTGAAACTTATAGTAATTTTTAATGCTCAAAATGATTCCGTCATAAAAAATGTGGGTTTCTATTTAAAAAACTTGAGATTTTTCATTTTTTTTAGTGGCAACTTTATGATTTTTTTTTGACGACCCTGTATACAAATGAGTCATTACGCACCCTCAGTTTAATAAAACGATCCTTTATTTACAATAACCCAAAGTTTCATTGCAAAATGAAATACGGTTTTAACATAGTACAAAAATATGTTGAGCGTTGCAACTGTCACTTTTTTGGAAAAACATCAAATATTTCGAAAACGGCTAGAGATAGGCATAGGGCATTCTATACAAAAGTTGGTCAGAATTTTGTGAGGAATCCAAATATGTAATAATATATAGGGTGTTCTATTTAAAATAAGAAAGTTGTGATCGACTTCCGGTATAAGCGGAAGTGCAACCATCTTGAAAATATTTTAGTTGGATTGGGCATGCCCACATCAGTATCCTACCAAATTTTCAAAACTCTCCTATTTATACTTTTTCCAATATCAATCGAGGTCTTTCGTCGTGGGACACCCTGTATATATTGTGTCCAGATTTTGGACCTCCATGCAATTAGGTGATGTTTGATTATTTTCGCATCTTAGGTGATCGCCATGGATTCGGATTATCTTCCATTCAGTTTGGTTGGGATGTCGAAAGCGGAATTTGAGAGGGAACTGGAGGATGTGTACAGCATACCAAGTGATCAGAATTCGGTTCTTTCTGATGACGAAGATGAAAATTTGGGAAAAGTGTTTTCTGAAAGCGATGATCTAGTTTTACAGGAGTCAAATGAATCCAATGACGACGAATCGCTTATAAAATATGTGAGTAAAAACACCTCACTACCAGAACCTCCTGTTCTCTGGTCTCAATATAATATTGTTGCGAAGCGAACTTTTGATTATTAGTTAGGATTTCTTTAGTTATTTGTTGTTATCCCTGTATGTTACGTTGCTTTGTTTACGTTCTACATTCTTTTGTCTGTGTTCTAGAAAATCCTGGCTCCGTTGCTTATATAGAGAAAGATTTATGTTATAGCTTAATGAGTGTGAGAGAGAAAGTCAATTTCATGAATATTTGGGAACTTTCTAGAAACCATGGAAGCCTATATAAGCAGCTGAACCAGGCCTGGTTAGATAGTTGTTGAGTTGATGGTTGTAGTGAAGTCGAAGTTGACAGTTAGCGAGGTTAAAAGTCAGTGTCAGTTTATTGTTTGTAAGCAATATACAGTGTTGTGCAAGAAGTGTGTTATTAAGGAGTACGACGGTACATTTGGTGTCAGAAGTGGGATTGGAGAATCGAAGAAGAGTTCCAGAGGAAGGCAGAATAAACCGACAAAAGCAGAAGGTGTGTTGAATGCCTGTGAGTACACGACAACAAAGCGCCAAAATGGATGAAGGAATGAAACAACTTATGGAGATGATTCGAGAAATGAAACCAAGCCAAATAAGTCAAGAGCAGTTCGAGGAGTTAAAAGCAAGCCAAGACCAAAAGTTCGAAGAAATGAAAGTAAGCCAAATAAGTCAAGAGCAGTTTGAGGAGTTAAAAGCAAGCCAAGACCAAATTAAAGACCAGTTTCAACGACAAGATGAAAAATTAGACCGAGTAATAAATGAAATAAAAGGGGAAATGGACAACAGGATGGAAATTTTGGAAGAAAAGGTAAATGAGAGGATAAGCAGTATGGAGGAGACCGTTCAGACCTTGCGAGAGGAATTTGACAAACTACTGGAAAAGTCTTCAAAGCCAACCGTAGTCGCCAGTTCTAGTGTCTGCTCAAATATTAAGCCACCAGTTTTCGACGGTAAGACCTCATGGCAGGTTTACAAAAAACAGTTTGAGGCTGCCGCAGAGGCCAACAATTGGACATCAAGTGACAAAGCCACTGCCTTGGTTTTGTCACTTCGAGAAGAAGCACTGGAGGTTTTGCAGACTTTGGACGAGAGCCAGTACAAAAACTACGACGACTTAATCCAACATTTAGAGATGAGATTTGGAAATAAGCACCTAGAACAAGTATACGAAGCTCAGTTGTCTAGTAGGACCCAAAGAAGCACGGAAACACTTCAACAGTATGAAGCCGACATTGCTCGATTAGTTTGTCTGGCCTATCCAACGGCCTCTCAAGACATTAGAGAGCGAATGGCAGTACGGGCTTTTGTACGAGGTCTTAAAGATTGTGACACAGAGCAAGCAATACGATTAGCGAGATGCCAGACATTGCATGATGCTCTTGCCTACGCTTTGGAGTTTGAGGCGGTCAAGCAAGTATCACGAGGACATACTCGAGTGCGTCAAGTCAGAAGCCTTACACCGGAACCGAGAAACCGATCTTCCAATTCAGATCACACAATCACTCAGTCAGACTTGAATCGTCAGCTGGAGACATTTCGAAAAGAACTAATGGGAGCGTTAAATAGAAGAAGTCAGAACAACCGAAACGCTCAAACCACCACGTTTACTCGGTCATTGGAATGCTGGAACTGTGGAGAAAAGGGGCACATTCAATCGCAGTGCCGCAAACCTAGAAGAACGCAGAACCAGGAAAACGAAGAGTAGCCAGTTTTCCGGGGCAAAAGCTGGCTACGCAACACTGTCAAGCCCCACCAACCATAATTAAAGTAGCCCGTCTTCAGCACGAAAACACCAGCTTAATAGTGACCGGTAAGATTTGCGGCCGGGATTGCCAAATGGTTGTAGATACCGGTTCTTGCCATACTCTAGTAAGGCCGGACATAGTGAAACACTGCAGGATTAGCGACACTGGTACAAAGTTTATATTGGAAACTGCCGCTGGTGAGTCAATGCCTGTTCTGGGAATCCATGAAGCTGAAGTGAAGCTTGGGCGGCATGTCTTCAACCATACCGTTTTTGTGGCCAACATAACTGATGACGTCTTAATGGGCTTAGATCTTATGGAGCAACACAAGTTCCAGCTGGATTTGGAGAATAGAATGATCAAGACTGGACAAGCAGGTAATAAAACTGGCCTGCACGTGGCAAACGGCCTCTTCCACCTGCGGTCAGCGCCCGAACCTGTGCACCTGGTCTGACTCGAAAGCCGACTAGCAGTAAGTACCGTCCAACCGCTTATACCGGTACGGCATCTGTTTTGGTCCTATACCGCAATACCTGTCCGTTCCTTTCGTTTCCCAGTATTTAGTACACCGTAGCTAGCCGTCGTGGACTCGTAACGACCCGACGGATTTCCCCAATAATTAGTACACCGTAGCTAGCCGTCGTGGACTCGTAACGACCCGACGGATTTCCCCAGTAATTAGTACACCGTAGCTAGCCGTCGTGGACTCGTAACGACCCGACGGATTTCCCCAGTATATAGTACACCGTAGCTAGCCGTCGTGGACTCGTAACAACCCGACGGATTTCCCCGTATTTAGTACTCCGTAGCTACCGTCATGGACTCGTAATGACCCGACGGATTTCCCCGTATTTAGTACTCCGTAGCTACCGTCATGGACTCGTAATGACCCGACGGATTTCCCCAGTAATTAGTACACCGTAGCTAGCCGTCGTGGACTCGTAACCACCCGACGGATTTCCCCGTATTTAGTACCCCGTAGCTAGCCGTCGTGGACTCGTAACGACCCGACGGATTTCCCCAGTAATTAGTACACCGTAGCTAGCCGTCGTGGCCTCGTAACGACCCGACGGATTTCCCCAGTAATTAGTACACCGTAGCTAGCCGTCGTGGACTCGTAACGACCCGACGGATTTCCCCAGTATACAGTACACCGTAGCTAGCCGTCGTGGACTCGTAACGACCCGGTTTTTTAGTATTTAGTACACCGTAGTTGGCCGTTGTGTGTTCGTAAGGACCCGACGGTTTCTCCTTGTTACCCGTAGCTAGCACACGGATTTCTCCTGTCCTTAACCACCAGGACAGCTGCCGTAGACACCGTTAACGCGTACGCCTATTATCTGACCGCTTTTACTGGTGCGTTTAGCTGCTTTGTCACCCGCGTCCCGACTTACACGCTTTTGGTTGAAGTTGATCGCTTAAAACAAAGTTACACGCTCTCTCTCATCTTTACACTTGCTTTTGTTTCTGTTTAGGACTTAAGATACCGTTAGGGTTCCGACATTTGTTTTACGGTTGGTTCTGTGTTCGTTAACCACCGTAGGCCCGTAGACATAATTTTTGTTTAATTGTTTCAGAGTGTTGATTTCTGTTTAGTTTATTTGGAAACACGACACGGTGGGCTTGTAAATTAATTTTTGACTTTCATTGGGCCTGTCAGCCTTGCAAAACCTTAGCGACCGCTTTCCTTCTTCGACTGTCTTAAAAGTTATCCCGGTAGACGGGGTGGCGCCCGAGGCAATTAACATCAGACTACTGTCAAAAGGGGCATTTGAATGGAATCCCCAACAAAAGAGCGTCACAAACTATAAGAGTTTAAATAAAAAAGTTACAATTGTTCCAACACTGAAAAAATGACGTTTTTGCTAAAAGTGCAATTTTCGCATTTTTTTATTTTGCTCCAGGAGGGTTCTAATGCACAGCAAAAAACATATTTATACCAAAGGACCTTAAATTAAGTGAAATAAGTACACAAAAAGCACTTTAAAATTTTTCATTTTTCACAAAAATTGAAAGAATGGGGGGGGTATTAGGGGTCTTTTTTTACTACTTTTTGAAATTTAATATCTCGGTAACATGAAGAGCTAGAGAGGGCAGTTTTGGCTCATTTTCTAGTATTTTTAATCCTCTTTCTAATGGCGTTTTAGTGAAAACTATAAGGGTTTAAATAAAAAAGTTACAATTATTCCAAAACTGAAAAAATGCCGTTATTGCTAAAAGTCCAATTTTGGCAAATTTTTTATCTTGCTCCAGGAGGATTCTAATGCACAGCAAAAAACATATTTATACCAAAGGACCTTAAATTAAGTGATATAAGTACAAAAAAAGCACATTAAAATTTTTAATTTT
Organism: Ips typographus; assembly: GCF_016097725.1. Taxonomy (NCBI): domain Eukaryota; kingdom Metazoa; phylum Arthropoda; class Insecta; order Coleoptera; family Curculionidae; genus Ips; species Ips typographus. Next base: position 9,734,996 of record NC_138433.1, on the reverse strand, counting down.
TCAAAAAAATTGAAAGAATGGGGGGGTATAAGGGGTCTTTTTTTACCACTTTTTGAAATTCAATATCTCGGTAACATGAAGAGCCAGAGAGGCCAGTTTTGGCTCATTTTATAGTATTTTCAATCCTCTTTCTAATGGCGTTTTAGTGAAAACTATAAGAGTTTAAAAAAAAAGTTACAATTATTCCAAAACTGAAAAATGCCGTTTTTGATAAAAGTGCAATTTTGGCAATTTTTTATTTTGCTCCAGGAGGGTTCTAATGCACAGCAAAAAACATATTTATACCAAAGGACCTTAAATTAGGTGATATAAGTACAAAAAAAGCACATTAAAATTTTTAATTTTTTACAAAAATTGAAAGAATGGGGGGGTATTAGGGGTCTTTTTTTACTACTTTTTGAAATTTAATATCTCGGTAACATGAAGAGCTAGAGAGGCCAGTTTTGGCTCATTTTCTAGTATTTTTATTCTCTTTCTAATGGCGTTTTAGTGAAAACTATAAGGGTTTAAATAAAAAAGTTACAATTATTCCAAAACTGAAAAAATGCCGTTTTTGCTAAAAGTGCAATTTTGGCAAATTTTTTATTTTGCTCCAGGAGGATTCTAATGCACAGCAAAAAACATATTTATACCAAAGGGCCTTAAATTAAGTGAAATAAGTACAAAAAAAGCACATTAGAAATTTTAATTTTTTACAAAAATTGAAAGAATGGGGGGGTATTGGGTTGCTTTTTTACCACTTTTTGAAATTCAATATCTCGGTAACATGAAGAGCTAGCTAGAGAGGCCAGTTTTGGCTCATTTTGTAGTATTTTTTATCCTCTTTCTAATGGCGTTTTAGTAAAAATTATAAGAGTTTGTAAGAACCAATTCCAAAACCCGGTCTAAACGCAACATAGTGGGCCGCACCACTTGCTGTTGAAGGTCGCAAATGCGGCCACTCAGAAGAGCAGCCTGCCAGACGGTCCATATTTGGAAATCGTACAATAAACACCAGTGCGCGTGCAGATTACGTTAGTTACGCACGGCTCTCGGGCATTCTGTTTACGACTACGCCGCGAAAAACTTTATACACAATATATAATATACAATACGTTGTTTTCTACTTGTTTGCAAGAACCTATTTTAAAATATATTAATTAAGGGAAAGGTGTGTTTAATTGACTCATCGTTAACGCTCCTCTCTTACAAATTGGCGTCCAACTTGTGGCTTGCAGCAGTTTTAAAGAAAACTTCAGGAATTTACGGTGTTTTTGTCGAGTTCAATCGGACATTTTGTGACTCTCGAACGTTCGTCGCGAAAATCTGGTTACTCTTCGTTTTCCGTGTGTACGTCCCGTGAACGTGAATGTATATTTCGAAGAACATTTAGTTGCTACCTCGCGAAAATTCTTAAAAAAAAAGCTCATTCACGGCTTCATTGAACTTTTACGTGCTTTATTTGCTAATGAATAGTGAAGCATTTGTGTACAACTAGAGGCAGTTACTGCGGTAAGTTTTGTCATTGAATTGTACTTGATTCGTACTGTACAAAATTCGACAATCTGCCACCGCCAACCGTAAGGTATTGGCTTCGAAGCCGAGAAGAGACTAGTGAAGATAATTTTCCTCCGAGTGACCTTGAAATGGATCACGTGACATTATCCAACGAACAGTTTCAAGAACTTATTGCACGAATTGGTGCAGTTCCTTTACCAACCGCGAGTGATGGCAATTTTTCAACATGTTCATCTCGCTTTAACGGTAATAAAAACAGTGACGTAAACGCTTTTATCGATGCTGTTGAAACTTTCAAAGATTGCTCAAAAGTGTCCGATTCAAACGCGTTACGTGGACTGTCTATGTTGTTAGATGACTTTGCTGCTACGTGGTGGCAAGGCGTGAAAGACTCTGTAGATTCTTGGGATGATGCAATTAATCTATTGAAAATCACGTTTGGTCCAAGAAAACCCGCGTATCTAGTGTATCGTGAACTTTTTGCTAATGAACAAGATTCAAAGACGCCTTCAGACGTTTTTATTTGTAAAGCTAGGTCACTTCTGGCTCAGCTTCCAACCGGTACTCTTAATGAGTCAGTTCAACTAGACATGGTGTACGGACTTTTACAAAAACGTATTCGCGAACGGGTTCCGCGTGATAAAGTTTTGACTTTTAATGACCAGCTCAAGCATTGTTGAGAAATTGAAGAGACTTACAGTGAACACTTCTCGGAACACTTTGAAGTCAAACGAGATAGTGACCGAGTTAACGACAAACGACCTAAATGTAAATTTTGCAAATACTTAGGACACACAGAGGACGAGTGCCGCAAGAAACGAACTGCCAAAGCCAGTGCAATTTCTTCCTCCACTGCGCCGTAGGAACATTCAAATATGGTTTCTTCTCCTAGCCCCTCTCAACCAAGTAGTTTTCAAAATTCTGTTAGAACTAATAGACCAAATCAGCTTACTTGTTTTGGTTGTCAGCGACCTGGATACATCAAGTCAAACTGTCCCACGTGTTCTGGTGGTGTCTCTTCACTTGATTTTTGCTGTTTAGAGGGCGACGTTGCCAAACTGTCACCACAGCGTCGACCATTATTCAACATCTCTATCATGGGCTTGAATGGCTCAGGAATCATTAATACGGCCGCAAAACAGAGTGTTGCAAGTAGCTCTTTGTATAAAGCGCTACATCAAAAAGGAGCAACATTTACCGCTTCTAGGGCTAATATTAAATTAGCAGATGGCAGTGTTAAGACTCTTGACACCAAGATTGTTACAGTGGACATACTTCTACAAGGTCGTACCATACCCACTACGCTAGTATGCTTGCCTGATGCCAATAAGACTCTACTTGGCATTGATTTCCTTCAAGCCGGAAATATAGCAATCAACCTTGGACAGTGTTGCTGGTACTTTGCAGAAGACGACTTCAATCAACATGAACTACGATTTGAAGATCAACACAATGTGGAATTTAACGACGCCACCATCGAAGCTTTGTCCATAACCATGTTGAGAGAGAACGAAGGAACTATGCTTGTTGCAAATGCAGGTAGTATAAGTGCGCGAGTGGAGGAAAAGACGAAAAGGACGATTACGACGAACGTAACCTAAAAAGTGTGCCGCTCGGTGTGTGCCGTGTGCAAAAACCAAGACTTACACAGACCTTTTAGAAAACGTGTTCACTGTCACCTATTTCTTTGTTATTAAAGCGGTTTAAAGATTTTCCAAGGGTTATTTTTTAGTAAAATTCAAAGCCAGATCTCCGGAAACCCGGCGATTCTGTACATGGTCCTTCGTCACGGATTCACGATTCACAGATGGTGAATAGTGATTTGAGCTGTATGCTGTATAGTACCTGGAAAGAAAACAGTCCCTTGAAGATATTGGTTGGTGTTCTACGTAAAAACTGAAGTTGCAACTACAGGGGTGAGTTCGTTCCATTTACATTTGTATTTCCATGAAAATTGTACCCTGTTTTTGTTTGCATTGATTTTGTGAATAATTCACTATCAAAATGAGTTCTCAAGAAGAACAAATAAAAAATATTTCAAGGGCTAAGGCCACCTTAAAAAGTAAGTTGACAAGATTTAATAATTTTTTAAATAATGAAGTTGTGCCTAATTTAAACAGTAACTTGCCACTCGCTGAGGTAGAAGTAGAATGTTCAGTCTCGTTTAGACAGAGTTCAACCATTTTTATTAAATGAGTTTGAAGAATTGCAAACTAAGCTGTCTCTGTTGTTTAATGATGAGGAATATGATAGAAAATTAAAGGAGCTGAATATAGAAAGTGAAATTTTTGAAAGTTCATACTTTTCGAGTGTTGTGTTGGCAAAAAAGATTATAAATGTGGGAATATCGTGTATTCGGTGTATTCAAGGTTGTCTGGCTGCGGATAGAAACCCCTTTCCCCTCCGCCAGCCCCGTACGGATGCAGACAGACTCGACGTCGGCGAGCGACCTAGAGATTCGGTGCGGCGGCAGTGCTAAATATGAAGCAAGCCAGTGCGCACGATTTAACGCCAGATACGACGACCACGACGTAGATAAAACGATTAACGACGTTACGAGTGTTACGACGATCACTACGTGTTTCTGTACCTTCTTTTCAACTTTTATTGTTAATCTTATTTAATACAATCAGTTAAACTACTTGCCGTGTTGCCTTTCCATTAAAACCCCACATAAATGATCATAAAAATCAAAATTTGTTAGTCACAAATATTCAACAGGTTGGTGTTTCCACGGTGTCATCAGAAAATGATAATCGAGGTGATAATACTGGTTTAAAAAAAGTTTGGAGGTAGGTATGATGAATGGTTAGAATTTCGGGAAATCTTTAGTTCATTGATTCATACAAATAAAATGTTGCCAAATATAAGAAAGTTTCACTACTTAAGAGGTGCTTTACAAAATGAGGCTTTACAAGTGATACAAGCAATTGAATTTTCAGACAGTAACTACAATACTGCCTGGCAAGTGCTTTGTGACAGGTATGACAATGACAGGTTACTCATTTTTAGACATGTTAAGGGCATATTTAACCTTGAAACCATTCAAAAGCCATCTGATGAAAAAATTCGCAGTATGATTGACTCCCTGAATAAACATTTGCGTTGTTTAAAACAATTAAATGAACCCACTGAATATTGGGATACCCTTCTTATTTACTTACTTTCTCAAAAGTTGGACTCTTCAACCACTACTGTTTGGGAACAAAAAAAGGGCAGTTTGCCAGAGAATCCAACATTAACTGATTTTGCAAAATTTTTAAAAGAAAGAGCCAATTTTTTAGAAACCATGCAGGTTACCAGAGAAGATTCAAAAATTAAATTACATCAAAGTACTAAAACCTTTTATACTGAAAACCAAGCAAGACCTTGTTTATTTTGTAATCAAACCTCTCATTACATTCAAAATTGTGATAATTTTTTAAAGTTATCTCATGGAGACAAAATTGAATTTATTAAAAACAAGCGGTTGTGTATGTGCTGTTTGAAACCTGGTCATCATAGCAAAGTGTGTAGAGCCAAATCATGTTCTAAATGTCGATACAAGCATCATGTGATTTTACATTTAAATAATTCTCAAAGAGTGGTGCGACATGATGCTGAAAATGTACCAGAATCAAATAGGCAAATACACACCACTGAAAGTAATGAGGACATACATCAAGCTGTAGTTGGTTTAACAGCAAACACAGTGCAACAAGTGCTATTGTCAACAGTTTTGGTAAAGGTTTATGACAACCACAATCAAAGCCACGTTATAAGATGCTTATTAGATAATGGAAGTATGTCTAGTTTTATAACAAAAAATTTGTGTTATAAACTTGGCCTTCAAACAGAGTCAATTGATTTTTGTGTTTCAGGAGTCAATAAAGTGACATCCCAAATTAATGAAAAATGTCAAGTGGAAATAAAAGATGTTCATTCGGATTACAAGATTAAATTGACTTGTTTAGTGTTACCAAACATTACTTCAAACATTCCCAATCATAAAATTGATTTAAAAGACCTAAGTATACCCAAATCGTTTGTTTTAGCTGATCCTAGTTTTCATGTACCATCTAAAATTGACATGTTGATTGGTGCAGATGCATTTTGGAAAATTTTATGTGTAGGGCAGCACAACTTAGGCCATAACAAGCCCATTTTACAAAATACAAAGTTCGGTTGGGTGGTTAGTGGTCCACTATGGTCAAATATGAACACTTCTGTCTGTACCTTTGTCGCTATTAATAAAAATGTGGAAACTTTAGATATACAGCAACAGTTAACCAAATTTTGGGCTTTAGAAGAGTGTGGACCATCTCCAGCTTTATCTTTGGAAGAAAAGGAAGCTGAAGAACATTTTGCAAAGCATACAATTCGTTTACCAGATGGTAGGTTTGAAATAAATATACCATTTAAATCAAACTTAAGTCAATTAGGAAATTCATTTTATAAAGCTAGAAGACAGTTTTTTGTACTTGAAAAAAGGTTAGATAAAAATCCCACTTTAAAATCAAATTACTCAAACTACATGAAGGAGTTTGAAAGTTTAGGTTTCATGAGAAAACTACAAAACTTTAGTGAAAATGAATTGTGCTATGTAATACCACATCATGGAGTTCAACGCCCAGAGAGTTTAACATGTCCTCTTCGAGTGGTGTACAATGCAAGTATGACTACTGTTTTAGACAATAATTTAACTGGGATATCATTAAATGATTCACAAATGGTTGGTCCTGTGGTCCAGGATGAGTTACTTACAATTCTCATTCGATTTCGTCAGTATAATTATGCAGTGTCAGCAGATGTCTCAAAAATGTATTATCAAATTTCGGTAAATCCAGAGCAAAGAAAATACCAACGGATTTTATGGAGGTCAGATTCATCTGAGAATTTGAGCATGTATGAAATGACCCGTGTAGTTTTTGGTATGGCGTCTAGCCCATTTTTAGCTACTCGTTGTCTAAAACAGTTGGCACTTGATTGTAAAGAATCAAATCCCCAAATTTCAAATACAATTGAACACGGATTTTATGTGGATGACTTTTTAAGTGGCAGCAGTACTGTTGAAGAAACAATCTCTATTTGCAATCAAGTTTCTTATATCTTAAAAAGCGCATGCTTTCAACTTAGAAAGTGGAACTCCAACAGTAGTGACGTTATAAATCATATGAAAAATAATTGTTCAGAATTAAATTGTGTGCAAATTGGACCTAATGAAAATGCAAAAATGTTAGGTTTAATCTGGTCTACTAAAAGTGATGAGTTAAAATTCAAAATAAATTTTCCTGCTGATCAAACACGAATTACCAAACGCACTGTTTTAAGTCATATAGCACGAATTTTTGATCCTTTGCATTTGTTGGCACCTTGTACAATAATCGCAAAGATGATATTACAAAAAATATGGTTAGTCAAACTGTCATGGGATGATTCATTGCCTATTGATATTGAACAAACATGGTTGAAATTTAAAGTTGCTCTTATCGATCTTCAAACCTTATCTGTGTCTCGACAAGTAGTCTGCAAAAATGCTGTATTGTTCGAGCTACACGCTTTTGCAGACGCGTCACAAAGTGCGTATGGTGGAGCAGTTTATATTAAATCAGTCAATAATCAAAATGAATATTTTGTAAACCTAACATGTGCCAAAGGTAAGGTTGCACCATTAAAAACCATCACTATTCCTAAATTAGAATTATGTGCAGCGGTTATTACAGCCCGGTTAGTAAAACGAGTTGTAATGTCAATGGATATCAAATTTAACAAAATTATCTTATGGTCCGATTCGACAATAGTGTTAGGTTGGTTAAAGATGGCACCTAGTATGTTAAAACCGTTCATTAGTAATAGGGTAGCTGAAATCCAGGAGTTAACATCAAATTATGAGTGGCGACATGTACCAACTAGTGATAATCCAGCTGACTTGATCACTCGGGGTGTACAACCAGACCAACTTAAACATGTCGAATTGTGGTGGCACGGCCCAAACTTCTTGAAGTTTGACAAATCAAAATGGCCAGTTTTGCCAATAATTTCTACAAAAAATTTGCCTGATGTCAAACAAAATAAACTAATATAGTTGGTTTCAAAGGATGAATTTAAATTTCCTTTTGAACATTTTTCAAATTTAATTAGATTAAAGCGTGTTGTAGCTTTAATATTACGTATATTTTACAATAGTAAAAATAAAAATAAAAATAATCGAAAGGTTGGTATTTAACAGCTATTGAATTATCAGTTGCAATGAATATTCTAATTAAACTTTCACAAAGAGATAGCTTTTCAAGTGAAATAAATAAGTTGCTACAAGTGCAAAGTGAAAAGTCTGATCAACAATATTTTGAGCTTCCTACTTTAAAACATTTAAGCCCATTTCTTGATGAAAATGAAATAATGAGGGTGGGAGGAAGATTGCAGATTTCGAACTTTGACTATCATAAAATACATCCCATTATTTTGCATTCAAAACATCATTTAACCAATTTGATTTTTCGAAATGAGCATTTACGACTTTTGCACGCTGGACCTCAATTAATGTTAGCTTCATTACGAGAAATCTTTTGGCCAATACGCGGGCGTGATCTCGCAAGAATTATAGTTTATAAATGCGTTACTTGCTTTCGAAAAAACCCTAAAACTATTGGTGTAAAAATGGGAAACCTGCCAGAGTCACGTCTACGCCCGGGAGCTGTTTTTGAAATAATTGGTGTGGACCGTTCTTAATTAAAGATAGGAAAGGTCGTGGTGGAAAGATATCTAAATGTTGGATGGCACTTTTTATTTGTTTTTCTACAAAAGCCATTCACTTGGAATTGGTGACTGAGTTAAGTGCTGATTGTTTTTTGCAAGCTTTTAGGCGTTTTACTGCCAGGCGTGGTAAACCGTTCATAGTATACTCCGACAATGGTACAAATTTTGTAGGTGCATACTCAAAATTGAAAGAACTTGGTAATTTTTTGTCCAAGCAAGCTGATGGCATTGCGGAAGCATTGACTGTTGAAGGAGTTAAGTGGCATATTTTGCCTCCCAGTGCTCCACACTTTAGTGGACTGTGGGAAAGTGGAGTTAAGACATGTAAATATCATTTGTATAGGGTAATGGGTGAGGCTCACCTAACCTTTGAAGAATTTTACACATTATTGGTGCAAATAGAGGCAGTGGTAAACTCCCGACCATTATTTACCCTATCAAACTTACCTAGCTATCCTATTCCTATTACCCCGGCTCACTTCCTGATTGGAAGACCATTAACTTCGCTGCCTGATAAAGATGTCACATTAATAAGAGAAAATAGACTCACTACGTACGAGCGTGTGCAGAAATTGGCACAACACTTCTGGAAGAGATGGAGTAAAGAATATGTCTCAGAACTACAAGTTAGACATAAATGGACAAAAAGTACTGGTCGTCTAAAACTTAACGATGTAGTACTAATAAAAGAAGATCATGTTCCTGTTTGTCAATGGAGACTTGGACGGATCATAGAATTGATACCTGGTAAAGATGGACTTGATCGAGTGGCCATCATCAAGACATCTCATGGAACTACCCGGCGGGCCCTCAGCAAAATTTGCCCTCTACCAATCAAAGATGAGGATTCCAAGCAGTCGTTTGAAAGATCCTAGCTTTTCAAGATGGGGGGGATGTTGCAAATGCAGGTAGTATAAGTGCGCGAGTGGAGGAAAAGACGAAAAGGACGATTACGACGAACGTAACCTAAAAAGTGTGCCGCTCGGTGTGTGCCGTGTGCAAAAACCAAGACTTACACAGACCTTTTAGAAAACGTGTTCACTGTCACTTATTTCTTTGTTATTAAAGCGGTTTAAAGATTTTCCAAGGGTTATTTTTTAGTAAAGTTCAAAGCCAGATCTCCGGAAACCCGGCGATTCTGTACAATGCTATCTTATGAGCAAAAGAAAATTCTTTCTGACACAATCACTGTAAATCAAGATGTTTTTGTTCTAGGGGGAGATCCCACTCCCTTTGCAGAACATAGAATAGATACTGGAAATAATCCTCCTATATCTGTTCCACCTTATCGTATGACACCTGCAAAAAAAGCTCAACTTGAAATTGAACTTAACAAACTGTTGGAAGCTGGGGTTATTGAAGAGTGTGAATCAGCATGGTCCGCACCTGTCGTCCTTGTGCCCAAAAAGGATGGAGGCACAAGACTGTGTGTAGATTATCGGGCATTAAACGCTATCACGGTGCCTGTGAGTTATCCGCTTCCCAGAATGGATGATTTACTCCATTGCACTAAAAAAACATTCTATATGTCAACACTTGACTTGAGGGCGGGTTATCATCAAGTCCGAGTTCGGCAGGAAGATCAAGATAAGACCTCGTTTGTGAATCCAAGTGGATCCAGAGAAGACAGCTGCCATTGACAAAATGTTACCACCACAGAATATAAAACAGATTCAGTCCTTTTTGCAAAGCTGTTCGTGGTATCGCCGATTTATAGACCAGTTTGCTGAAATAACCTTTGACTAATCTTTTAAAGAAAAATGTGACCTGGACATGGGGACCACAGCAACAACATGCCTTCCTAACTTTGAAGAAAAAGCTGACTACTGCCCCCATTCTGGTGAAGGATTAGAAGAACGCCCGGTGGAATATGCCAGTAGATTACTAACGACGGCTGAGCGTAACTATTCGACGACAGAGCGTGAGGCATTAGCTGTAGTTTGGAGCTTGAACAAGTTCCGAGGATACTTGGACCACTCATCAGTAATTGTAGTCACGGATCACCAACCACTGAGATGGCTACTCAGCATTAAGACGCCAACTGGACGTCTAGCACGTTGGGCTTTAATGATCCAAGGTTACAACTTAAAAATTGAATATGGTCCTGGAAAACTCAATGCCATTGCAGACATGTTATCAAGACCGCCTTGTAAACATTCTAATGACGACTCTTGTAGTATTTGCTACCTTACTATTGACATACCAAAACGTACTCCGAATGAAGTGAGAGCAGAGCAGTTGAAAGATCCAGATCTCAAGAAAATCATAGAAACTTTTGAGGATGTAAACAGTAATGAATACGCCCGCTGGACCTCAAGGGGATATATTGTCACGAATGGAAAATCCATTAATTCAAAAGATGGACTTATTAACTTAAAAACATAAGAGTATTCGAGGATTGCGAAATATTAAGCGCACGAGACAAGGTCGCACCACGATGCACCGAGTGTATCATATCAGTCATGAGTCACCACCACCTGCTTTACAGAAATGTGAAAAACAAGCGACAATAACAAACTACGTCAGCCTATCAATCGGGTATAAAATACGCCGATTTTAGCAGTGTAGGGGAGTGTGAACCAATCGACAGCAGTGCGACCAGCTGATCCAAGAGAGTCGAGATGTCGACTCTCTTCGGGAAAAGAAGATCAAGTTAAGTAGTCCATTCTCCAAAGTTGTTCCAACACGAAAGTGACTAAGCCAGCCGCCAGAAAATGCTAAGTCCTTAGCTTATGTATTCATGTAAGTACAATTGCTGAATTGTTAACTTTTAGTGTGTTTATGGCTGTATTGTACCGATCCATTTATAAATGTTTGGTTAATAGAAGTAAGTGTCTAGTAGAAAACTCAGTGTTTGATTCCATCCTTAAAACTGAGATCCCGGCGCGACGTTTAACGTCGTGAGTCAGTTTAATTGATGAACCCAAAAGGGCTCATAAATTAAACGTGACAATATCATGACTAATGGCGTTCTATACAAGTACGCAGATCCAGATCTTGAAGATGCTCAACTGGTTGTACCAATTCACGAAAGGAATAGAGTGTTGGCTGAACATCATGACGCCCCTACCGCCGCTCATTACGGAGCTGAACGAACTATTCACAGAATATCAAGACCTTATTATTTTCCCGGTATGAGACCATTCATCCAGAATTATGTCAAAAATTGCCCTGATTGTCAAAGATATAAGGCAACCAATCAAAAACCAGCTGGATTAGTTCAGACGCCAGCTTACAATCAAAGATTTGAGATTCTAGCAATTGATTTATTTGGGCCATTACCCGAAACACCACAAGGTGAACAATGGATATTTATAGTGGAAGATACTTCTACTAAATGGGTCGAGCTCTTCCCACTTATCAAAGCAACCGCCCAAGAATGCTCCACAAAACTAATTGACGAAGTGTTCCTTAGATTCGGATTTTCTCGCCGAATCATATCAGACAATGGTGTTCAATTTGTCTCACATGTCATGCAACTAGTGTGCCAAGCAATGAACATTAAACAGAGTTTAACACCATTATACCATCCACAAGCTAATATGGTCGAACGGAAGAACCGCGACATGAAGCAGAGACTTGCAACTTGAGACTTTGGTAGGCAAAGACCACACAACTTGGGCTGAATCGACTGGATTTAGTGCTGCTTACTTAAACTTTGCCAGAGAGCTAAGGAGTCCTGATGAAGTTGTTAATGACTTCCGACCAGTAGTCCAATCCGACAATTTCCTTCCAGAAATAACCCCTTACTTGAAGCAAGTTTACATGACATTGATAGAAGCACAAACAACTAATGAGAAAAAACAAGATTATCAAAAGCAGTATGCTGATCTAAAGCGAGCAGAGACACCTGATTACGCTATAGGTGATAAAGTACTGGTTACTACACACACCCGAAGCAGTCAAGACAAGCATGTAACCGCCAAGCTGGATCCTAAAAGAGATGGACCTTATACAATCATCCGCCGTGTATCACCGATATCTTATGAAATCGCCAGCTCCGACCAACTTGATGAACCACTGGGAGTATATCATTGCAGCATTGCCTCACGAATGTACCATGGTGGTCAGTCTGGAAGTCCTATAGTGCCTATCCGGAAAAGGGGACGCCCCCGAAAGAACCCAGAACCTATAACAGCTATAATAGAGATAATAAAGAGGAGAGATATAAAAGAGGGGGAGACTGTAAGAACCAATTTCAAAACCCGGTCTAAACGCAACATAGTGGGCCGCACCACTTGCTGTTGAAGGTCGCAGAAACCTAAATGCGGCCAATCAGAAGAGCAGCCTGCCAGACGGTCCATATTTGGAAATCGTACAATAAACACCAGTGCGCGTGCAGATTACGTTAGTTACGCACGGCTCTCGGGCATTCTGTTTACGACTACGCCGCGAAAAGCTTTATACACAATATATAATACAATACGTTGTTTTCTACTTGTTTGCAAGAACCTATTTTAAAATATATTAGTTAAGGGAAAGGTGTGTTTAATTGACTCATCGTTAACGCTCCTCTCTTACAAGTTTAAATAAAAAAGTTACAATTATTCCAAAACTGAAAAAATGCCGTTTTTGTTAAAAGTGCAATTTTGGCAATTTTTTATTTTGCTCCAGGAGGGTTCTAATGCACAGCAAAAAAACATATTTATACCAAAGGACCTTAAATTAAGTGAAATAAGTACAAAAAAAGCACATTAGAAATTAGAAATTTTAATTTTTCACAAAAATTGAAAGAATGGGGGGGTATTAGGGGTCTTTTTTTACCACTTTTTGAAATTCAATATCTCGGTAACATGAAGAGCTAGAGAGGCTAGTTTTGGCTCATTTTGTAGTATTTTTTATCCTCTTTCTAATGGCGTTTTAGTGAAAACTATAAGAGTTTAAATAAAAAAGTTACAATTATTCCAAAACTGAAAAAATGCCGTTTTTGCTAAAAGTCCAATTTTGGCAATTTTTTATTTTGCTCCAGGAGGGTTCTAATGCACAGCAAAAAACATATTTATACCAAGGACTTTAAATTAAGTGAAATAAGTACAAAAAAAGCACTTTGAAATTTTTAATTTTTCACAAAAATTGAAAGAATGGAGGGGTATTTTTTACCACTTTTTGAAATTCATTATCTCGGTAACATGAAGAGCTAGAGAGGCCAGTTTTGGCTCATTTTCTAGTATTTTTTATCCTCTTTTTAATGGCGTTTTAGTGAAAACTATAAGAGTTTAAATAAAAAAGTTACAATTATTCCAAAACTGAAAAAATGCCGTTTTTGCTAAAAGTCCAATTTTGGCAATTTTTTATTTTGCTCCAGGAGGGTTCTAATGCACAGCAAAAAACATATTTATACCAAAGGACCTTAAATTAATTGATATAAGTACAAAAAAAGCACATTAAAATTTTTAATTTTTACAAAAATTGAAAGAATGGGGGGGTATTAGGGAGCTTTTTTACCACTTGTGAAAACAGGCGTAAAAACTGTGTAAAATTGTGCATCGCCATATTTGTTTACGTCTGTTATCGATAAATATTTCGATTGCTGCGTTCCAGTATCCTACTAAGTGTACTCTCAATTCGAAATGGCAAGTGGAAGTAATACGTTTGATGGAGACCCTTCAACTAATTGTTTTAAATGTACAGTTGTGTTTGATGACGTAAAATCGACTATACAATGTACTGGTTGTAGTTTGTATTATCACGGAAAATGCATGAATGTAGATATGCGCGGTTTCCATTTGAGAAGGGCCACTTGGAAATGTGTAATTTGCGATCCTACAACAAATAGTGTACCCAACACCCAGGAGTTTGTTAGAACTGACCGTTTGAGGAAAAGGAGCCGTGTGGATGATGGAGGAGACTGGGATATCGATGTCAGTGCTACTCTATTATTTTTAGTAGAAAAAACTAGAGAGTTTACCGAAAAAATTGATTTATTATTGGTAGAAAATCGTAGTCTGAAAGCCGAAATTGCCAGTATTCGAGAATATAAGCCTTCTGGACTAGTGGAGCCAAAATCTAATGTCGCAACATCGTATGTCACAGCCTTGAAAAAGAATGACAATAAAGTATTAGTAGTGAAACAAAAATGCTCTGAAAAAAATATCCAACAAGTAAAGGAAGACTTAAGGAAAAATGTGAACCCCAGTGATATTGGAGCTGGATTATCGTTGGGTAAGCCCACAAAAAATGGTGGTATTATCCTTAAGTGTGGTAACGAGAAGGATTTAGGTAATATTCAGGCTCAGATACAGGACAAAATGGGTGATTCGTATAGTGTGGATGTACCCAAGGTATTGGAACATCGTATTAAAGTGGTAGGTGTGAATGAGTCTGAATATTCTCTAGCAGATCAGGAGATTGTTGCAAAAGTCAAAAAACAAAACAATATTCAGGAAGGCCCCAACAAGAAAATCAATATTATAAGGAGGTCGAATGTGGTGAACGGAAGATTCAATATAGTTATGGAGGTGGATGCCACTACTTATGGAGTTCTTATTGAAAAGGAGAGGATGAATATTGGATGGAATCGCTGTTTGGTTTACAACGACTATGGAATCAGAAGGTGCTTTAGGTGTTGTCGCTATGGTCACTTGTTGAAGGATTGTAAGGAGAACAAAGTGTGTGCTAGATGTTGTGGTAGTCATGATTTTAAAGAGTGTAATGCTAATACTGTTAAATGTGCAAACGGTGTAGTGTCTAATGAAAAGTATGGTCTTAGTTTAAGTGTGAATCATGTTTCTTGGGATGTTAGTAGGTACGAATCGTACAAAAGAATTGAAGAACTACAAAGAAGTAAGTACATTAAGTAGCAATTAGATTTGAATATTGTTCTTGATACTAGTATTGTATATTTTAATTGTCAGGGTTATGTCAACAACCGGGGTTAATATTGTGTTATTAATTAATGATTGGAAACCAAAAATAATACTACTGAGTGAGACTCATGTGACGCCTGATATTGAACTATGCGAGCTGAACATTGATGGGTACAAATTGGAACAATGCACTAGTAATAACAGTAGAACAGGGGGAGTTATGGCTTTGATAAGATGTGATATTAGACATAAGCTTAAGACTTTGCGTGTTAATGATTTTGTTTGGTTATTGTCTTTTGAAATGTCGATGTCCGGTGTTAAGTATTTGTGTTCTGTTTTGTATCATCCACCTAAAAAAGAAGATGCTGGATTTATGGATTTTTTTAACGAATATCTCGATGAAATTAGTAGTTTTAATGGCACAAATATTATTTTTTTGGTGATTTTAATTTTGATTTGTTCAGGGACACTTTTTATAGCAACAGAATAAATAACATTATCTACACAAAGGGTTTTACACAAATTGTAAAAACGCCGACCAGGATAGTTCCGAGGAGTCAGACATTAATTGATTTTATTGTCACTGATGACAAGCATCTTGCGCATAAGGTGCATCTCACACCTAAAATAAGTGATCACTCAATTTTGTCAATTTCTCTTAATCAACAAAGAGAATCATCTGTCAATATTATAAGCCATCAAAGATCTTTTAAAGACTACAAATGTGATCAACTACAAAAAGAGCTGCTTGAAGTTAACTGGAATAAGGATATCTCCGACGTGAGTTTGTTGGCTGATTCTTTTATTGCGGATGTTAAAACTATTTTAGATCGAATGTGCCCTGAGGTCAGAATTGTTCAAAAACAAAAATATGTGGATAAAAAATGGATAACGTCGGGCATTAGGAAAATGATGCTGGAAAGGGATATTTTATACAAAAGGGCTGTTCTGGATAAGCGTGAGGGGGCTTGGGATGAGTATAAAACAAAAAGAAATTTTATTGTACATAAAATCAGAGAAGAAAAAGAAAAATATTATAAAGAATGCATAGATGAAAATAGAAACAACCCTAAAGAATTGTGGAAAAATCTAAAGACCTTACTACCTAATAAAAAACAAATGATATCTGAACATATTATTTTTGAAGGTGAAAAAGTCTACCAAGAGGCAGATATTGCAGAAAAATTTAATAAATATTTCATAGAAAGTGTCGACCAAATAGTTAAAAATATTCCACAAGCAACATTTATAACCCATATTACCAGAGCTCCCGAAATAAATAATTATTTTTTACAATTTGAAAAAGTAACAATGACTAAAATGAAAGAAATTTTTAAAAATCTGAAAAATGTGGGGGGAGGTGAAAGTGGTATATCCAAACAGGTTCTGTGTGATGTATCTTATGCTGCTGGTGATCGTCTGTTAGATATAATTAATACGTCTTTGAGCAATGGGATGTTTCCCGAATCCTGGAAAATGTCAACGGTTGTCCCTGCACCTAAAGTTCAAAACACAAAAAATTACAATGAATTCCGACCCATCAACACTGTGCCCGTCTATGAAAAGCTCCTTGAAGTTTGTGTTAAAGAACAACTTCTTAAATGTTGTACTGAAAATTCGATAATAGTTCCTTATCAATCGGGTTTTCGCGAGAATCACTCATGTGAAACTGTGGTTGTTGATATATGTGATAATTTTCTGAAAGCTCTTGACTGTGATAATTTTGTATTGGAGGTTTTTTTAGATTTTAAGAGAGCGTTTGAAACTATTGATAGAAACATTTTAATTAAAAAATTTGAACATCTAGGAATTAGGGATGGTGTTTTAAAATGGTTTGAATCGTATTTGTCAAATAGAGTCCAACGTGTTAAGTTTAAAAATTATATGTCTAACGTTATTGATGTAATGTTTGGTGTGCCGCAAGGCACAGTTTTGGGTCCATTACTATTTTTGTTATATATTAATGATATGCTCTACGCGCTTAAAAGATGTAAGATTTATTTTTATTTGCAGACGACACCATGATTTATATAATAGGGAAAAATCTTCGCGAAATGTCAATTATTATAAACAATGAACTTAATGAACTATTTAACTGGCTCTGTAATAATAAACTAAGCTTAAATACAAATAAGTCAAAATTCTGTGTATTTAGCAAAAAATCGAAAATAAACCAGGAAGACATTCACAATGTAAAAATAACTGTAAACGGGGAAAATATTCTTTATGAAAAAGATATTAAATATCTGGGTGTAATTTTGGATGCCAACTTAAATTTCCATTCTCATGTCGATTATATAATGAGAAAATTCGCAAAAAAAGTTGGATTCTTAACAAGGATTGGGAAAAATTTGTCAATGAGTACAAAATTAATGTTGTATAATGCCATTGCGGTTCCACATTTGCAATTCTGCTCAACATTGCTGTTCAATTTACCCAAATACAAGATAAATCAATTGGAAATAATCCAAAACAGAGCAATGAGACTGATTTTAAAATGTAATCATTATACTCCTGTGAAGTCTATGTTGAGTGTCCTAAATATGCTGTCTGTCAACCAAAGAATTATGTTTAGTGTTTATTTGTTTATTTTTAAATTAAAGAAACGTTTTTTACCTGAATATATCTGCGATAAGTTAACAGTTTTTGAAGATGTACACAATTATGGTACAAGAAATCGTACAGATTTTATACTGACAAACAGATGTAACACGAATCAGTTGCTCAACTCTGTGCTGTATAAAGGCTTAATAGAATTTAATAAAATACCTGTGATTATTAAAACCTGCGATAATTTGACACAGTTCAGGAGGCTTTTAAAAAAATTTATTATAGATAGGTTGTAGGATTTGTCCATTTTATTTAGTTTTAATTTGTACAATTATTCTAAAAGAGAAGTAGATAGAACTACTACTAGAATTTCTAGTATACTAGAAATTTTAATTTTTCACAAAAATTTAAAGAATGGGGGGCTATTAGGGGTCTTTTTTTACCACTTTTTGAAATTCAATATCTCGGTAACATGAAGAGCTAGAGAGGCTAGTTTTGGCTCAGTTTGTAGTATTTTTTATCTTCTTTCTAATGGCGTTTTAGTAAAAACTATAAGAGTTTAAAAAAAAAGTTACAATTATTCCAAAACTGAACAAATGCCGTTTTTGCTACAAGCGCAATTTTGTCAATTTTTTATTTTGCCCCAGGAGGGTTCTAATGCACAGCAAAAAACATATTTATACCAAAGGACCTTAAATTAAGTGAAATAAGTACAAAAAAAGCACATTAGAAATTTTAATTTTTCACAAAAATTGAAAGAATGGGGGGGTATTAGGGGTATTTTTAACCGCTTTTTGAAATTCAATATCTCGGTAACATAAAGAGCTAGAGAGGCCAGTTTGGGCTCATTTTGTAGTACTTTTTATCCTCTTTTTAATGGCGTTTTAGTAAAAATTATAAGAGTTTAAATAAAAAAGTTACAATTATTCCAAAACTGGAAAAATGCCGTTTTTGCTAAAAGTGCAATTTTGGCAATTTTTTATTTTGCTCCAGGAGGGTTCTAATGCACAGCAAAAAATATATTTATCAAAGGACCTTAAATTAAGTGCAATAAGTACAAAAGAAGCACTTTAAAATTTTTAATTTTTTACAAAAATTTAAAGAATGGGGGGGTATAAGGGGTCTTTTTTTACCACTTTTTGAAATTCAATATCTCGGTAACATGAAGAGCTAGAGAGGCCAGTTTTGGCTCATTTTGTATTATTTTTTATCCTCTTTTTAATGGCGTTTTAGTGAAAACTATAAGAGTTTAAATAAAAAAGTTACAATTATTCCAAAACTGAAAAAATGCCTTTTTTGCTAAAAGTGCAATTTTGGCAATTTTTTGTTTTGCTCCAGGAGGATTGTAATGCACAGCAAAAAACATATTTATACCAAAGGACCTTAAATTACGTGAAATAAGTACAAAAAAAGCACATTATTTTTATTTTTCACAAAAATTAAAAGATAGGGGGGTATTAGGGGTCTTTTTTTACCACTTTTTGAAATTCAATATCTCGGTAACATGAAGAGCTAGAGAGGCCACTTTTGGCTCATTTTGTAGTATTTCTTATCCTCTTTCTAATGGCGTATTATTGAAAACTATAAGAGTTTAAATATAAAAGTTACAATTATTCTAAAACTGAAAAAATGCCGTTTTTGCTAAAAGTGCAATTTTGGCAATTTTTTATTTTGCTCCAGGAGGATTCTAATGCACAGCAAAAAACATATTTATACCAAAGGACCTTAAGTTAAGTGAAATAAATACAAATAAAGCACATTAGAAATTTTAATTTTTCACAAAAATTGAAAGAATGGGGGGGTATTAGGGGTCTTTTTTTACCACTTTTTGAAATTCAATATCTCGGTAACATGAAGAGCTAGAGAGGCCAGTTTTGGCTCATTTTGTATTATTTTTTATCCTCTTTCTAATGGCGTTTTAGTAAAAATTATAAGAGTTTAAATAAAAAAGTTACAATTATTCTAAAACTGAAAAAATGTCGTTTTTGCTAAAAGTGCAATTTTGACAATTTTTTATTTTGCTCCAGGAGGGTTCTAATGCACAGCAAAAAACATATTTATACCAAAGGACCTTAAATTAAGTGAAATAAGTACAAAAGAAGCACTTTAAAATTTTTAATTTTTCACAAAAATTGATAGAATGGGGGGGTATTAGGGAGCTTTTTTACCACTTTTGAAATTCAATATTTCGGTAGCATGAAGAGCTAGAGAGGCCAGTTTTGGCTCATTTTGTAGTATTTTATATCCTCTTTCTAATGGCGTTTTAGTAAAAATTATAAGAGTTTAAATAAAAAAGTTACAATTATTCCAAAACTGAAAAAATGCCGTTTTTGCTACAAGCGCAATTTTGTCAATTTTTTATTTTGCCCCAGGAGGGTTCTAATGCACAGCAAAAAACATATTTATACCAAAGGACCTTAAATTTAGTGATATAAGTACAAAAAAAGCACATTAAAATTTTTAATTTTTACAAAAATTGAAAGAATGGGGGGGTATTAGGGAGCTTTTTTACCACTTGTGAAAACAGGCGTAAAAACTGTGTAAAATTGTGCATCGCCATATTTGTTTACGTCTGTTATCGATAAATATTTCGATTGCTGCGTTCCAGTATCCTACTAAGTGTACTCTCAATTCGAAATGGCAAGTGGAAGTAATACGTTTGATGGAGACCCTTCAACTAATTGTTTTAAATGTAAAGTTGTGTTTGATGACGTAAAATCGACTATACAATGTACTGGTTGTAGTTTGTATTATCACGGAAAATGCATGAATGTAGATATGCGCGGTTTCCATTTGAGAAGGGCCACTTGGAAATGTGTAATTTGCGATCCTACAACAAATAGTGTACCCAACACCCAGGAGTTTGTTAGAACTGACCGTTTGAGGAAAAGGAGCCGTGTGGATGATGGAGGAGACTGGGATATCGATGTCAGTGCTACTCTATTATTTTTAGTAGAAAAAACTAGAGAGTTTACCGAAACAATTGATTTATTATTGGTAGAAAATCGTAGTCTGAAAGCCGAAATTGCCAGTATTCGAGAATATAAGCCTTCTGGACTAGTGGAGCCAAAATCTAATGTCGCAACATCGTATGTCACAGCCTTGAAAAAGAATGACAATAAAGTATTAGTAGTGAAACAAAAATGCTCTGAAAAAAATATCCAACAAGTAAAGGAAGACTTAAGGAAAAATGTGAACCCCAGTGATATTGGAGCTGGATTATCGTTGGGTAAGCCCACAAAAAATGGTGGTATTATCCTTAAGTGTGGTAACGAGAAGGATTTAGGTAATATTCAGGCTCAGATACAGGACAAAATGGGTGATTCGTATAGTGTGGATGTACCCAAGGTATTGGAACATCGTATTAAAGTGGTAGGTGTGAATGAGTCTGAATATTCTCTAGCAGATCAGGAGATTGTTGCAAAAGTCAAAAAACAAAACAATATTCAGGAAGGCCCCAACAAGAAAATCAATATTATAAGGAGGTCGAATGTGGTGAACGGAAGATTCAATATAGTTATGGAGGTGGATGCCACTACTTATGGAGTTCTTATTGAAAAGGAGAGGATGAATATTGGATGGAATCGCTGTTTGGTTTACAACGACTATGGAATCAGAAGGTGCTTTAGGTGTTGTCGCTATGGTCACTTGTTGAAGGATTGTAAGGAGAACAAAGTGTGTGCTAGATGTTGTGGTAGTCATGATTTTAAAGAGTGTAATGCTAATACTGTTAAATGTGCAAACGGTGTAGTGTCTAATGAAAAGTATGGTCTTAGTTTAAGTGTGAATCATGTTTCTTGGGATGTTAGTAGGTACGAATCGTACAAAAGAATTGAAGAACTACAAAGAAGTAAGTACATTAAGTAGCAATTAGATTTGAATATTGTTCTTGATACTAGTATTGTATATTTTAATTGTCAGGGTTATGTCAACAACCGGGGTTAATATTGTGTTATTAATTAATGATTGGAAACCAAAAATAATACTACTGAGTGAGACTCATGTGACGCCTGATATTGAACTATGCGAGCTGAACATTGATGGGTACAAATTGGAACAATGCACTAGTAATAACAGTAGAACAGGGGGAGTTATGGCTTTGATAAGATGTGATATTAGACATAAGCTTAAGACTTTGCGTGTTAATGATTTTGTTTGGTTATTGTCTTTTGAAATGTCGATGTCCGGTGTTAAGTATTTGTGTTCTGTTTTGTATCATCCACCTAAAAAAGAAGATGCTGGATTTATGGATTTTTTTAACGAATATCTCGATGAAATTAGTAGTTTTAATGGCACAAATATTATTTTTTTGGTGATTTTAATTTTGATTTGTTCAGGGACACTTTTTATAGCAACAGAATAAATAACATTATCTACACAAAGGGTTTTACACAAATTGTAAAAACGCCGACCAGGATAGTTCCGAGGAGTCAGACATTAATTGATTTTATTGTCACTGATGACAAGCATCTTGCGCATAAGGTGCATCTCACACCTAAAATAAGTGATCACTCAATTTTGTCAATTTCTCTTAATCAACAAAGAGAATCATCTGTCAATATTATAAGCCATCAAAGATCTTTTAAAGACTACAAATGTGATCAACTACAAAAAGAGCTGCTTGAAGTTAACTGGAATAAGGATATCTCCGACGTGAGTTTGTTGGCTGATTCTTTTATTGCGGATGTTAAAACTATTTTAGATCGAATGTGCCCTGAGGTCAGAATTGTTCAAAAACAAAAATATGTGGATAAAAAATGGATAACGTCGGGCATTAGGAAAATGATGCTGGAAAGGGATATTTTATACAAAAGGGCTGTTCTGGATAAGCGTGAGGGGGCTTGGGATGAGTATAAAACAAAAAGAAATTTTATTGTACATAAAATCAGAGAAGAAAAAGAAAAATATTATAAAGAATGCATAGATGAAAATAGAAACAACCCTAAAGAATTGTGGAAAAATCTAAAGACCTTACTACCTAATAAAAAACAAATGATATCTGAACATATTATTTTTGAAGGTGAAAAAGTCTACCAAGAGGCAGATATTGCAGAAAAATTTAATAAATATTTCATAGAAAGTGTCGACCAAATAGTTAAAAATATTCCACAAGCAACATTTATAACCCATATTACCAGAGCTCCCGAAATAAATAATTATTTTTTACAATTTGAAAAAGTAACAATGACTAAAATGAAAGAAATTTTAAAAAATCTGAAAAATGTGGGGGGAGGTGAAAGTGGTATATCCAAACAGGTTCTGTGTGATGTATCTTATGCTGCTGGTGATCGTCTGTTAGATATAATTAATACGTCTTTGAGCAATGGGATGTTTCCCGAATCCTGGAAAATGTCAACGGTTGTCCCTGCACCTAAAGTTCAAAACACAAAAAATTACAATGAATTCCGACCCATCAACACTGTGCCCGTCTATGAAAAGCTCCTTGAAGTTTGTGTTAAAGAACAACTTCTTAAATGTTGTACTGAAAATTCGATAATAGTTCCTTATCAATCGGGTTTTCGCGAGAATCACTCATGTGAAACTGTGGTTGTTGATATATGTGATAATTTTCTGAAAGCTCTTGACTGTGATAATTTTGTATTGGAGGTTTTTTTAGATTTTAAGAGAGCGTTTGAAACTATTGATAGAAACATTTTAATTAAAAAATTGGAACATCTAGGAATTAGGGATGGTGTTTTAAAATGGTTTGAATCGTATTTGTCAAATAGAGTCCAACGTGTTAAGTTTAAAAATTATATGTCTAACGTTATTGATGTAATGTTTGGTGTGCCGCAAGGCACAGTTTTGGGTCCATTACTATTTTTGTTATATATTAATGATATGCTCTACGCGCTTAAAAGATGTAAGATTCATTTTTATTTGCAGACGACACCATGATTTATATAATAGGGAAAAATCTTCGCGAAATGTCAATTATTATAAACAATGAACTTAATGAACTATTTAACTGGCTCTGTAATAATAAACTAAGCTTAAATACAAATAAGTCAAAATTCTGTGTATTTAGCAAAAAATCGAAAATAAACCAGGAAGACATTCACAATGTAAAAATAACTGTAAACGGGGAAAATATTCTTTATGAAAAAGATATTAAATATCTGGGTGTAATTTTGGATGCCAACTTAAATTTCCATTCTCATGTCGATTATATAATGAGAAAATTCGCAAAAAAAGTTGGATTCTTAACAAGGATTGGGAAAAATTTGTCAATGAGTACAAAATTAATGTTGTATAATGCCATTGCGGTTCCACATTTGCAATTCTGCTCAACATTGCTGTTCAATTTACCCAAATACAAGATAAATCAATTGGAAATAATCCAAAACAGAGCAATGAGACTGATTTTAAAATGTAATCATTATACTCCTGTGAAGTCTATGTTGAGTGTCCTAAATATGCTGTCTGTCAACCAAAGAATTATGTTTAGTGTTTATTTGTTTATTTTTAAATTAAAGAAACGTTTTTTACCTGAATATATCTGCGATAAGTTAACAGTTTTTGAAGATGTACACAATTATGGTACAAGAAATCGTACAGATTTTATACTGACAAACAGATGTAACACGAATCAGTTGCTCAACTCTGTGCTGTATAAAGGCTTAATAGAATTTAATAAAATACCTGTGATTATTAAAACCTGCGATAATTTGACACAGTTCAGGAGGCTTTTAAAAAAATTTATTATAGATAGGTTGTAGGATTTGTCCATTTTATTTAGTTTTAATTTGTACAATTATTCTAAAAGAGAAGTAGATAGAACTACTACTAGAATTTCTAGTATACTAGAAATTTTAATTTTTCACAAAAATTTAAAGAATGGGGGGCTATTAGGGGTCTTTTTTTACCACTTTTTGAAATTCAATATCTCGGTAACATGAAGAGCTAGAGAGGCTAGTTTTGGCTCATTTTGTAGTATTTTTTATCTTCTTTCTAATGGCGTTTTAGTAAAAACTATAAGAGTTTAAAAAAAAAGTTACAATTATTCCAAAACTGAACAAATGCCGTTTTTGCTACAAGCGCAATTTTGTCAATTTTTTATTTTGCCCCAGGAGGGTTCTAATGCACAGCAAAAAACATATTTATACCAAAGGACCTTAAATTAAGTGAAATAAGTACAAAAAAAGCACATTAGAAATTTTAATTTTTCACAAAAATTGAAAGAATGGGGGGGTATTAGGGGTATTTTTAACCGCTTTTTGAAATTCAATATCTCGGTAACATAAAGAGCTAGAGAGGCCAGTTTGGGCTCATTTTGTAGTACTTTTTATCCTCTTTTTAATGGCGTTTTAGTAAAAATTATAAGAGTTTAAATAAAAAAGTTACAATTATTCCAAAACTGAAAAAATGCCTTTTTTGCTAAAAGTGCAATTTTGGCAATTTTTTGTTTTGCTCCAGGAGGATTGTAATGCACAGCAAAAAACATATTTATACCAAAGGACCTTAAATTACGTGAAATAAGTACAAAAAAAGCACATTATTTTTATTTTTCACAAAAATTGAAAGATAGGGGGGTATTAGGGGTCTTTTTTTACCACTTTTTGAAATTCAATATCTCGGTAACATGAAGAGCTAGAGAGGCCAATTTTGGCTCATTTTGTATTATTTTTTATCCTCTTTCTAATGGCGTTTTAGTAAAAATTATAAGAGTTTAAATAAAAAAGTTACAATTATTCTAAAACTGAAAAAATGTCGTTTTTGCTAAAAGTGCAATTTTGGCAATTTTTTATTTTGCTCCAGGAGGGTTCTAATGCACAGCAAAAAACATATTTATACCAAAGGACCTTAAATTAAGTGAAATAAGTACAAAAAAAGCACTTTAAAATTTTTAATTTTTCACAAAAATTGATAGAATGGGGGGGTATTAGGGAGCTTTTTTACCACTTTTGAAATTCAATATTTCGGTAGCATGAAGAGCTAGAGAGGCCAGTTTTGGCTCATTTTGTAGTATTTTATATCCTCTTTCTAATGGCGTTTTAGTAAAAATTATAAGAGTTTAAATAAAAAAGTTACAATTATTCCAAAACTGAAAAAATGCCGTTTTTGCTACAAGCGCAATTTTGTCAATTTTTTATTTTGCCCCAGGAGGGTTCTAATGCACAGCAAAAAACATATTTATACCAAAGGACCTTAAATTAAGTGAAATAAGTACAAAAAAAGCACTTTAAAATGTTTAATTTTTCACAAAAATTGAAAGAATGGAGGGGTATTTTTTACCACTTTTTGAAATTCAATATCTCGGTAACATGAAGAGGTAGAGAGGCCAGTTTTGGCTCATTTTGTAGTATTTTTTATCCTCTTTCTAATGGCGTTTTAGTAAAAATTATAAGAGTTTAAATAAAAAAGTTACAATTATTCTAAAACTGAAAAAATGTCGTTTTTGCTAAAAGTGCAATTTTGGCAATTTTTTATTTTGCTCCAGGAGGGTTCTAATGCACAGCAAAAAACATATTTATACCAAAGGACCTTAAATTAAGTGAAATAAGTACAAAAAAAGCACTTTAAAATTTTTAATTTTTCACAAAAATTGATAGAATGGGGGGGTATTAGGGAGCTTTTTTACCACTTTTGAAATTCAATATTTCGGTAGCATGAAGAGCTAGAGAGGCCAGTTTTGGCTCATTTTGTAGTATTTTATATCCTCTTTCTAATGGCGTTTTAGTAAAAATTTTAAGAGTTTAAATAAAAAAGTTACAATTATTCCAAAACTGAAAAAATGCCGTTTTTGCTACAAGCGCAATTTTGTCAATTTTTTATTTTGCCCCAGGAGGGTTCTAATGCACAGCAAAAAACATATTTATACCAAAGGACCTTAAATTAAGTGAAATAAGTACAAAAAAAGCACTTTAAAATGTTTAATTTTTCACAAAAATTGAAAGAATGGAGGGGTATTTTTTACCACTTTTTGAAATTCAATATCTCGGTAACATGAAGAGGTAGAGAGGCCAGTTTTGGCTCATTTTGTAGTATTTTTTATCCTCTTTCTAATGGCGTTTTAGTAAAAACTATAAGAGTTTAAATAAAAAAGTTACAATTATTCCAAAACTGAAAAAATGCCGTTTTTGCTAAAAGTGCAATTTTGGCAATTTTTTATTTTGCTCCAGGAGGATTCTAATGCACAGCAAAAAACATATTTATACCAAAGGACCTTAAGTTAAGTGAAATAAATACAAATAAAGCACATTAGAAATTTTAATTTTTCACAAAAATTGAAAGAATGGGGGGGTATTAGGGGTCTTTTTTTACCACTTTTTGAAATTCAATATCTCGGTAACATGAAGAGCTAGAGAGGCCAGTTTTGGCTCATTTTGTATTATTTTTTATCCTCTTTCTAATGGCGTTTTAGTAAAAATTATAAGAGTTTAAATAAAAAAGTTACAATTATTCTAAAACTGAAAAAATGTCGTTTTTGCTAAAAGTGCAATTTTGACAATTTTTTATTTTGCTCCAGGAGGGTTCTAATGCACAGCAAAAAACATATTTATACCAAAGGACCTTAAATTAAGTGAAATAAGTACAAAAGAAGCACTTTAAAATTTTTAATTTTTCACAAAAATTGATAGAATGGGGGGGTATTAGGGAGCTTTTTTACCACTTTTTGAAATTCAATATCTCGGTAACATGAAGAGCTAGAGAGGCCAGTTTTGGCTCATTTTGTATTATTTTTTATCCTCTTTCTAATGGCGTTTTAGTAAAAATTATAAGAGTTTAAATAAAAAAGTTACAATTATTCTAAAACTGAAAAAATGTCGTTTTTGCTAAAAGTGCAATTTTGGCAATTTTTTATTTTGCTCCAGGAGGGTTCTAATGCACAGCAAAAAACATATTTATACCAAAGGACCTTAAATTTAGTGATATAAGTACAAAAAAAGCACATTAAAATTTTTAATTTTTACAAAAATTGAAAGAATGGGGGGGTATTTTTTACCACTTTTTGAAATTCAATATCTCGGTAACATGAAGAGGTAGAGAGGCCAGTTTTGGCTCATTTTGTAGTATTTTTTATCCTCTTTCTAATGGCGTTTTAGTAAAAACTATAAGAGTTTAAAAAAAAGTTACAATTATTCCAAAACTGAAAAAATGCCGTTTTTGCTAAAAGTGCAATTTTGGCAATTTTTTATTTTGCTCCAGGAGGGTTCTAATGCACAGCAAAAAACATATTTATACCAAAGGACCTTAAATTAAGTGAAATAAGTACAAAAAAAGCACATTAGAAATTTTAATTTTTCACAAAAATTGAAAGAATGGGGGGGTATTAGGGGTCTTTTTTTACCACTTTTTGAAATTCAATATCTCGGTAACATGAAGAGCTAGAGAGGCCACTTTTGGCTCATTTTGTAGTATTTCTTATCCTCTTTCTAATGGCGTATTACTGAAAACTATAAGAGTTTAAATAAAAAAGTTACGATTATTCTAAAACTGAAAAAATGCCGTTTTTGCTAAAAGTGCAATTTTGGCAATTTTTTATTTTGCTCCAGGAGGGTT
Organism: Ips typographus; assembly: GCF_016097725.1. NCBI lineage: Eukaryota > Metazoa > Arthropoda > Insecta > Coleoptera > Curculionidae > Ips > Ips typographus. Next base: position 9,706,905 of record NC_138433.1, on the reverse strand, counting down.
CTAATGCACAGCAAAAAACATATTTATACCAAAGGACCTTAAATTAAGTGAAATAAGTACAAAAAAAGCGCATTAGAAATTTTAATTTTTCACAAAAATTGAAAGAATGGGGGGGTATTAGGGGTCTTTTTTTACCACTTTTTGAAATTCAATATCTCGGTAACATGAAGAGCTAGAGAGGCCACTTTTGGCTCATTTTGTAGTATTTCTTATCCTCTTTCTAATGGCGTATTACTGAAAACTATAAGAGTTTAAATAAAAAAGTTACGATTATTCTAAAACTGAAAAAATGCCGTTTAAATAAATAATATGTGCGTTACTAGTAAAAATTATAAGAGTTTAAATAAAAAAGTTACAATTATTCCAAAACTGAAAAAATGCCGTTTTTGCTACAAGCGCAATTTTGTCAATTTTTTATTTTGCCCCAGGAGGGTTCTAATGCACAGCAAAAAACATATTTATACCAAAGGACCTTAAATTAAGTGAAATAAGTACAAAAAAAGCACTTTAAAATGTTAAATTTTTCACAAAAATTGAAAGAATGGAGGGGTATTTTTTACCACTTTTTGAAATTCAATATCTCGGTAACATGAAGAGGTAGAGAGGCCAGTTTTGGCTCATTTTGTAGTATTTTTTATCCTCTTTCTAATGGCGTTTTAGTAAAAACTATAAGAGTTTAAATAAAAAAGTTACAATTATTCCAAAACTGAAAAAATGCCTTTTTTGCTAAAAGTGCAATTTTGGCAATTTTTTGTTTTGCTCCAGGAGGATTGTAATGCACAGCAAAAAACATATTTATACCAAAGGACCTTAAATTACGTGAAATAAGTACAAAAAAAGCACATTATTTTTATTTTTCACAAAAATTGAAAGATAGGGGGGTATTAGGGGTCTTTTTTTACCACTTTTTGAAATTCAATATCTCGGTAACATGAAGAGCTAGAGAGGCCACTTTTGGCTCATTTTGTAGTATTTCTTATCCTCTTTCTAATGGCGTATTATTGAAAACTATAAGAGTTTAAATATAAAAGTTACAATTATTCTAAAACTGAAAAAATGCCGTTTTTGCTAAAAGTCCAATTTTGGCAAATTTTTATTTTGCTCCAGGAGGGTTCTAATGCACAGCGAAAAACATATTTATACCAAAGGACCTTAAATTAAGTGAAATAAGTACAAAAAAAGCACTTTAAAATGTTTAATTTTTCACAAAAATTGATAGAATGGAGGGGTATTTTTTACCACTTTTTGAAATTCAATATCTCGGTAACATGAAGAGGTAGAGAGGCCAGTTTTGGCTCATTTTGTAGTATTTTTTATCCTCTTTCTAATGGCGTTTTAGTAAAAACTATAAGAGTTTAAAAAAAAGTTACAATTATTCCAAAACTGAAAAAATGCCGTTTTTGCTAAAAGTGCAATTTTGGCAATTTTTTATTTTGCTCCAGGAGGGTTCTAATGCACAGCAAAAAACATATTTATACCAAAGGACCTTAAATTAAGTGAAATAAGTACAAAAAAAGCACATTAGAAATTTTAATTTTTCACAAAAATTGAAAGAATGGGGGGGTATTAGGGGTCTTTTTTTACCACTTTTTGAAATTCAATATCTCGGTAACATGAAGAGCTAGAGAGGCCACTTTTGGCTCATTTTGTAGTATTTCTTATCCTCTTTCTAATGGCGTATTACTGAAAACTATAAGAGTTTAAATAAAAAAGTTACGATTATTCTAAAACTGAAAAAATGCCGTTTTTGCTAAAAGTGCAATTTTGGCAATTTTTTATTTTGCTCCAGGAGGGTTCTAATGCACAGCAAAAAACATATTTATACCAAAGGACCTTAAATTAAGTGAAATAAGTACAAAAAAAGCGCATTAGAAATTTTAATTTTTCACAAAAATTGAAAGAATGGGGGGGTATAAGGGGTCTTTTTTTACCACTTTTTGAAATTCAATATCTCGGTAACATGAAGAGCTAGAGAGGCCACTTTTGGCTCATTTTGTAGTATTTCTTATCCTCTTTCTAATGGCGTTTTAGTGAAAACTTTAAGAGTTTAAATAAAAAAGTTACAATTATTCCAAAACTGAAAAAATGCCGTTTTTGCTAAAAGTGCAATTTTGGCAATTTTTTATTTTGCTCCATGAGGATTCTAATGCACAGCAAAAAACATATTTATACCAAAGGACCTTAAATTACGTGAAATAAGTACAAAAAAAGCACATTAAATATTTTAATTTTTCACAAAAATTGAAAGAATGGAGGGTATTAGGGGTATTTTTAACCGCTTTTTGAAATTCAATATCTCGGTAACATGAAGAGCTAGAGAGGCCAGTTTTGGCTCATTTTGTAGTATTTTTTATCTTCTTTCTAATGGCGTTTGAGAGAAAACTATAAGAGTTAAATAAAAAGTTACAATTATTCCAAAACTGAAAAAATGCCATTTTTGCTAAAAGTGCAATTTTGGCAATTTTTTATTTTGCTCCAGGAGGGTTCTAATGCACAGCAAAAAACATATTTATACCAAAGGACCTTAAATTAAGTAAAATAAGTACAAAAAGGGTTTTGAGGGTTCAAAAAAAGTGATTTTTTTTTATTGCATATTATGAAAGTATAGTAACTCAAGAATGTTGTCTGTTAATATGAAGTCAATCGGAGCAAAACTCACAAAGATATAGCTTTGGAAGTAGGCGTGTCTCGAACGACTACTAGGGTGCGTATTCTTGAAACAAGGGAAGGGAGTTGTCAAGAGAAAGACCTGTAGAATGTGACAGGAACCCGCCATTGTCAGCTTCTTCTGTCACATTCTATCAACACTTTGCAGACGCGGAGTGTAACAGTCGTGTTGTATTTTCTTACTCTATTTCGTTGTGATATTTTTGTTGTTCGCAAAATGCCGAGAAAAGTTTCCAGAGAGTGTAGAAAGGAGACTGGTAAAAAGTTGTATCAAGCTAAAAAAATAGTTCCTCCGCATAAACGAAGAAACGATGACGATATTGAGGCAAGAAGTACGTCAACGAAAAAAATCAGGCTAAGTTTTAGCCAAAAAGTTGCTGAAAATACAGATAAGCATTTCAGAATCATTGATTTTCTGTTAGTTTTTTCAACAATTTCTACGTTAGTGAAGTGTGCAGTTTGTGATAGTACAGTATCACTTCAGTGTTGTGGCAAAATAGGTCTTGGTTTCAAGATAAAAATAAAATGTGAAAAATGCAAAGAACCTCGTTACGTTCCGTCTAGTAAACGAGTAGATAATCATATGTATGAAGTGAACTACCGATTTGCTTTCGTGATGCGAGTTTTAGGCTTGGGATTAGCTGGTTGTGACAAATTCTGCGGACTGATGGATTTATCCAGTAATTTCGTATCAAAATCGGTATACAACACTTACTTGAATAAAATGTGCCCCAGTGTGACGAATGCCGCAAAAAGATTTTTTGTTTCTGCGATTGAGGAAGAAAAAGCAGCTATGTGTAGAGAAAAAAATATTGAATCTCCATCAGAATTAACCGTATCAGGCGATGGAACTTGGAAAAAACGTGGATTTTCTTCTTTGTATGGCGTGACTTCCTTGCTTGGATATTACACCGGAAAAGTCATCGATGTTCTCGTAAAAATTTCATACTGTCACATGTGCGTTACTTGGAAGAATAAGCTTGATTCTGCAGAGTTCGAAGAATGGCAAGAGAACCATATAAATGAAGATCAATGTTCTGCAAATCACAAAGGAGCATCCGGTAACATGGAAGTCGACGCAATTGTCACAATGTTCAAAAGATCGCAAGAGAATAACGTGAAGATTCGCAACTATATTGGAGATGGTGACTCGAAAACATATAGTGGTGTTATCAATGCTGAACCTTATGGTGAAAATTTTCTAATCAATAAAAAAGAATGTGTTGGACACGTCCAAAAAAGGATGGGAACTCGTTTGCGTGATTTAGTCAAAAAAACTGTGACTGATAGTGAAACCAAAACTGGAAAAAAAATTCAAAAAAAAACTCTCTCAGGTAAAGGGAACCTGACTGCAAAAATGATTGATAAGCTCACCCAGTACTATGGTCGTGCAATTCGTTTCAATTCTAATTCTGTAGAAGAAATGAAAAAACCCATTTGGGCTACTTATTATCATTATGCCTCAACCGATGCAAAACCACAACACGAAAACTGCCCTAGCGAAGAATACTCATGGTGTGAATGGCAGAAAGCTGCAGCTTCAAACAAGCTGAATAATTTCAAACACTCATATTCTGCTCTACCAACTGAGGTTTTACAAGGAATCAAGCCAATATATGAAGATATAAGCAAAGATGCTCTCCTAGAGCGATGTATTGGCGGATTCACACAAAATAATAATGAGAGTTTGAACCAGCTTATTTGGAAGATTGCGCCAGAGACACAGCATGGATTGTAAGATAGATCAACAATTACCGCTATATTGTACCGGGTGTTCCACTAACAGAGGTCATCGGCCATATCTCGAAAATTATGAAAGATACAACTTAGGGAAAAAAAATTATAGATAATGTGGCTAAGAGAAAATTCTGAAAATATTTTTTTTAACTCGAACTCTTCTGCTAGGTGGCGCAACTTACATAATAAACGCAAAAAAGTGAAATAACTGTGAAAATCTAAATGAAAAGCTATGTTTAAAATAACTCACTTACGTTTTCGAAGCAATTCTACACATTTTTTGTATAAGAAAGTTTTCTCTAACTTTACGCGTTTTCCGTAGAGGGCGCTGCGAATCTCGTCACAGAAAAACTTAAATATCTTGATAACGGATAATTATTATTTAATGAAGTATAGCTGGTTAGAAAAGTATTGGTTTGCTCTATTTAATGGTCTATAACACAGTTTATTTTTGTTAACGAACTAACTGCTAGAGGGCGCTTTTTCAAAAAAATCGCAATTTTTGTTGCAATTATCTCAGAAAACTTAAATGAAATGGTACCTTTTTCATATTTTAAATAGAAAGAGCATACAATTTTGATTACGTCCTGAAAGTTTCAAGTCGCTATCAATATTCGTTTAATAAATATGCATGTTATTACATCTGACCTAGGGTAAGAATTTTGCAGTGCCTAGGTATCTTCATTCAAAATATGTAGTAGGCTGCGGAAACAAAAGAAGCGGAGTTTTTTGGCATAAACAAATTTAAATGGCGTTTTGTTGATAGTTTCCTAATAATACAGATTTTATCACTTTTTCGGCTTTTCCTTTTTTTGGCATTGTTTATGGTATATAACAGTTAAACCACAATTATACCCGGTTTGTCCACGTTTCACTTTATTGAAGTTATTCGAGGTGTTTTTGTGATGTTTATTTGGACCCATTAGCTAGAATTACTTATTAAATAAAATAATAACAATTACTCCAAAATTATAATACATTGATGATTCATATTTAGACTACATCCGTATCATATGGTTCGCCGTCAAGTTCTTTATATAGAAGATTTTGACCGTCGTTTAATCCATTGCCATTGGATGCTAAACATGCTTGCGCAAGACCATAGATTCTTATACTGAATATTATGGACCGACGAAGCGACGTTTCACATTGATGGAACAGTAAATCAGCGTAGTACTAGGTATTGGTCACGTGCCAACCCTCGATGGTTAGATGAGGTTCAAGCCCAAGGTCGATGGTTTTTAAACGTATGGTGTGGAATTTTGGGCGGTCAAATTATAGGACCGTTTTTTTTCGAACAAACGCTGAATGGCGAGAGGTACTTACATTTCCTCGAAAATAATTTACCTCTTCTGTTAGAAGATGTCTGGACACCCGTCAGAACATGTTTTTTCAGCATGATGGTGGATGATGATGTCCTGCACATTATACGCAAAATGTTCGGCGCCATTTAGATGTTTCTTTTCCTAACCGCTGGATTGGAAAAGGCAGTTTATTTCGGTGGCCTCCTAGGTATTATTTTCAAATTCAAATTGTATTTTAATCATCACTTAAGTATACCTACCTGTTTAAAGGTCTCCGGAGTTAACCTGCTTAGATTTTTACCTTTGGGGAAAAGTAAAGCATGAGGTTTATTCGTCCAAACCCGCTACAAGGGAAGATATGATGCAAGCAATAGTTGAATGCATAGGTAGAATTCCTGAAGTAGAAATAAAATCTGCTGTCACATCAACTAGAGACAGGCTACTTATGTGCATCGAGAACGACGGGCGTCAATTTGAACATTTAGGACGGCACTAGAGGACTTTTTTCATTTATTTATCTGCTTTTTTCAATCATTCCTGTTATATAATTTAAGTGCATACGTTAAACACTATTTTTAAGTTTAACTCGTTATTAATATTAAGGTATGAAGCCCGTTCATTTTATAACCTAATAACTATAGGCATAGTTTTTTAATTTAATATGTTTACGGCGCATCGATTTTAAACATGCATATTTATGAAACGAATATTGATAGCGACTTGAAACTTTCAGGACGTAATCAAAATTTTATGCTCTTTTTATCTAAAATATAAAAAAGGTACCATTTCATTTAAGTTTTCTGAGATAACCGCAAGAAATTGCGATTTTTTGAAAAAGCGCCCTCTAGCAGTTAGTTAGTTAACTACAATAAATTGTGTTAGACCATTAAATAGAGCAAACCAATACCTTTCTAACGAGCTATTACTTCATTAAACAATAATTATCCGTTATCAAGATATTTACATTTTTCTGTGACGAGATTCGCAGCGCCCTCAACGGAAAACGCGTGAAGTTAGAGAAAACTTTCTTATACAAAAAATGTGTAGAATTGCTTCGAAAACGTAAGTGTGTTATTTTAAACATAGCTTTTCATTTAGATTTTCACAGTTACTTCACTTTTTTTGCGTTTATTATGTAAGTTGCGCCACTTAGCAGAAGAGTTAGAGTTAAAAAAAATATTCTCAGCATTTCCTCTTTGCCACATTAGTTATATATATATTTTTTTTCAAAGTTGTCTTTCATAGTTTTTGAGATATCGCCGATGACCTCTGTTAGTGGAAGACCCGGTACATAAAACTGTGGAGTTTAATACCAGAAAAGATGTAAGTAAACTTTCAATTGCACGTAAAATAGAGTGTGCTGTAGTGGTCTGTCATTTTCAGGGGGTAACAAGGGGTTAGGGTAGTTTGTATTTATAGGCCACCTTCGGGTGATTTCGTTTTTTTGAAAAGTAATTGAAAAACTGAATGCCGGTATGGGACAAAAACCCAAAACAATTTGCATAGCAGGAGACTTTAATGTTGAATTGCTAAAAGATAATAAGCTTAAATTGAATATGCTATCAATGCTGGAATCACAAGGATTTAGACAAACTATCTTGAATACTGGAGAAAACAATAACTCTGCAACATGCATTGAAAATATTTTTGTAAATAGTAGTTTAGACTATCTAGATAGCGATACTCTGGAAACGTGTATTTCCGATCATATGGTTCAAATTATTGTTTTGTAATTAGCGGCACCTAGTATAAATATGGCATCTTATAGGCGATTCTATAGTAAGGAAAATAAGTTGTATTTTGTCAATTACTTGAAAAATGATTATTGGTCTTTAGTCTATAATAACTGAAATGAAAACATTGATTCACAATGGAATATTTTTATTCGAGATTTTATTAACATCTTTAATTATAGTTTTCCTTTAAAATTAAGTAATAAAAACAAGTCAACACGACAAATCGAACCCGAAGGTACAAGATTGCAAAAATAGATTGGACATTCCTCTTATGTTATGTAGATTGGACAGTAAATATAAAACTCAGTACAAAGTAGTAAAAAAAGAATATGACAATCTTTTGCAAATTACTAGGTCTGAGCGGTATCAAAAACGTATTTTGACATCTGATAACAAATCTAAATGTATGTGGGCAATATATAGGGAAAATATAGGCAAAGAAGAACACTCGGATATTGGTATTGGTGAGAACATAGAGCAGTTGCCTACTCTTTATAATAAATTTTTGTTAACAATGTTAAGACTGATATTCAAATTAATCCTAATAGCCGGTCTATGTTATTAAGGCCAGTGTCTGAGGCCGAGGTATGTGGATTTGCTACCAAAATGAAGAGTACAAGAATAAGTACAATGCTGGTGTGGATGAGATTCCTGCTAGTATTGTAAAGATGACAGTTCCATACATTTGCCATGTTTTGTCATTTCTGATAAACAATGCTTTGGAGCAGGATGTTTTTCCTGGCCAGTTAAAAACAGCAGTAATTAGACCGATCTTTAAGAAAGGCGATCCAACAGTTTTGGACAACTACAGACCTATTAGTATTCTGCCTTCCTTTGCAAAATTATTTGAAATGATAATGTGTGACAGACTTTTACACTTTATGAATAGGTCTAATTTAATACAACCCATTCAACATGCATATTTGGCTGGATCATCAACATACACTGCTGTGTTTGAATTTACAAGAAAAATAATAGACCTTGGAAAAAGGCTGTTTAGCAATGAGAATATTCTTAGACCTATCTAAACCATACGACTGTGTAGATCCACATCTTCTTCTAGACAAACTTGAATTGTATGGGGTCAGGGGAAATGCCGTAAGTCTGTTTAATCATACTTAACTGGGAGAAGGCAGATTGTTAGAGAGTCCACATGTGGAAAAAATATTGCTCAGCGTCTATGGCAACTAGTCCGGATGAGGCTATTACTTGTTATGCAGATGACACTAATCTTCTTGTAGGGAATAGACAGTTCACAATCAAAAACAGAAAGACAGCAGTTTTTGTCGCTTTGGGATAGTGAGTCCAGCGTCTTGCATAGTACAAAGTTCTTGGGACTTGCTATGGATGAATTTCTGAACTGGGATGAACATGTGCAAGGGTTGATACATAGACTTGCTTCAATATGTTACGGAATAAGGGTCACATCTAGGTATCTGCAGGATACAAATAGCTTGAAAATTTTGTACTGTGCAAACTTCGAGTCCGTTATTAAATATGGGATTATTTTCTGGGGTTGAAACAGTTCAATGAACAAAGTATTTGTTGCTCAAATCCGCGCTATAAGAGTTATATTAAAGATGGGCTAAGAGGGATTCTTGCAGAAGTAAATTTGGGGAAAATCGTCTATTAACAGTTTTTGGACTGTATGTATATGAATGTGTCATTCTTTTTTAAAAATAAGAGTAGATTTAATCTGGAAACGTTTCAGACTTACAGCACCAGAACAGCAGATGTAAATTACCATCAACACAGATTAACTTTGTTAAAAAAAAGTCCTGTTTACATGTCCTTAAAATGCTTTAATCTCCTACCAGATCACATTAAAAGAATAACGACCTTTAAGTGTTTTTAAAAAGATGTAAAAAATGTATTATTAATTCTACTCGATGAATGACTTTTTTTATTATGGATCCTTTTCATGAAAAAGCAAAACATTGATGGAAATGCTACTCATAAGGAGTACAAATTATTACAGGAAGTGTATACTAGATGTAACAGTACTTTCTATGTGATAGAAAGGATCCTGAAAGTTAACGATTCAATTGAGAGAGCAATATTAAAGTTAAGAAAAGCACCTCAACCTCTCTCAGTTGATGCTTCCAATTACCTTCTCATTGGTGTTATGTCGAGTTTTTTTATATTGACATTAAGTATACTTTCTAATTATTATTAAATATCTGGAAAACATAATAAGGTGTCTTCTTGGTTTTTAAAATTTTTACATTTAAAAACTCAAAGTTGCTATATACACAACCTTCTGCCATCTAACTTATCAAGTTTTAAAATTGTTCCCTTTCGACCCCTTATGACTTGATTAGGTTACTTCAACAGAAGAAAAAAAGAACCTGGTTAGTGCACCAGTGCTACGAAACCCAATTAAAAGTGACCCCGATCAGGAGGATGACATGAAATGTAAAAAAATTGAGAGAAATATTTTGTATGTCCTTGTCCTTGACAAACATGGGGACAGTACAATAAGCCATTAGGCTTACGTGCTATCTGGAGCTGACAGCCGACAGACCCATGGAGAAAGAAAAAAAAAAATGTTCTTGATCTGGTAAGGCAGGACGAGGTCCGATATAGACCGTGCAGCATTATGTCACATACGCGTACTTAATTGCGCGACTGCTTCTTCTTGTGCCCTTTGCTTATCCGCACGTTAGCGATTGTCTGTACTCTTCATACAATGTGCCAAGTGCCGTTCTCGGCTCTTCCAAATATGGTGACTGCGTCGCTGATGTTACAGCAGTCCGGTATGTTTTTTAGCCAGGAGTGTTGCTTTCTTCCTCGACCTCGATGCCCCTATATTTTTCCTTGTAGAATTAGTGTAGGAATGTGATATTTGCCACCTCTAAGGATATGGTCGAGGTAGCAAACTTTTCTTTCTTTAACGATGCTAAGTATTTCTCGTTCGTAGCCTGCAGTTCTTAAAATTTCTTCATTCGTGGCATTTGCGGTCCACGGCACGCTCAAGAGTCTCCGGTGGGTCCACATTTCAAACGCTTCGATGCCGTTCAGGGTTCCAGCTTTGAGAGGCCACGTTTCTGCGCCGTACAGTAAGATGGGCCATATGTAACACTTTACTACCCGTAGTCTAAGTGCTAGCGACAGACTGCAAGCTAATAGGAAGTTTTTAAGTTTGGAAAATGTTGTTTTTGCATAGTTCTTTCTAAGTTTAAGCGCCACTACAACCGGGCAAAATAAGAACACCGAACAAGTCAAGGAGGTCGGTAAAGAATAAATAAATTCAGTAAATAAGTTTGATAGATATGAATGGCTGATTGCTGGTCTTTGTTCACTCCCAATGTCAACTTTTGCACAGTTACTCAGTTCGCCATGCGTAGATTGACATTAAAAGGAATGACACTTTCGCTAATACACATTACCGACATTAAATAAGAACTCCAAATAAGGCCAAATACTGTTGACCTGACGAAATAATAAGTAACGCACATAATAAATGCTGCATATGGCAAAACAGTAAAAGTACAGTAATAGAAAAGCAAAATAAAAAATAAAACTACACCCAACTCACCCGACCATCTTTAGTTTATTATTAAAATAAATAAGAATTCCATGCTTTGAGATCCCATACATTTATTTATATTTTATCAGATGCATTGAACCTTTTTCAAGGCAATAGTATTCGTGGTATACTTGGTATAGATCACAATTTCTAATTCGGGTATCAAGTTGCCCACAGAAGTACTTGCAGGATTGTTGATTTTGATGAAATTTGACGGCATGACGTTCCTTTCGTGGTTCTAGGCGCGTCAAACATTTGTAGTAAGGCTATTTTGCTTCATGATCCACATTTGGAAATTGGAATCGTGTACACAGCAACTTGTGCCTGAAATAAAAAATAGCTTACTATCAATTCTCAACCAACGTAAATGTAATTTGTGAAAGAACAGAATAGCTATGACTTTATGTACATTTATTATAGTGTGTCAATGTCCAAAATTTGATCTTAAAAAACCTTTTTTGACCTGTTTTTGCAATAGATATGGTAACCAAAAATAAACCTCAACTCTGGTATTAAACAAATTAAAGCATTTCAGCCACGTTAATATAAATATAATAATTTTTGAGCTGGTGTTAAGCCCTTTTGCTTAAGAAAACACTGAATGAGTATAAATACAGGAAAAAAATATCATAAACATATGAGGTAGAGTTATATTCTGCTCGACAAACTAATGTTTGAGGTAGATTGGTTTTAACCAAGATGTAAGTTCTAGTCTAGTGCGTTGCAAACAAAAAGAACTAACCTGGCGCTATCTAGTTGGTGAAGACAGAATTGCTTGCCGCTTCAAAAACCCTAAATTGTGTAGTTTTTTTGATCAAGTTTTTTAAAGGAGTCAGCTTAAACTCACTTTCAAAACGAGGTTTTTTGCGTATACGTAACTAAATATTTGACGTTTAATGTGTGATCAAAAACGTGGTAGGTAACAATGTAACTGGTTATATTTCCCTAACAACACTGATCTGAAAATCAAGATTTTTACCGCGGTAAAAACTGGGATTTCATCGATGTGAACAACAGTTTATTCAATAGTAAATTGATCTGATTGGATGGAAATGCCACGTTAAATTGTAAATAATACCCATTACACGCGACGCACGGTGGTAAATCTGGGAATCTATGTGACACAACTAAAAATTTTTATTATCTACAGTTAAGTAGCTAAATACGTTTTTTTAAAGAAGTTGGTGGTGTATAACTACAGGCATATGTTACTAAAGTATTGAAAAGGTGTAAGGACTTTAAGCTTTACAATTTAATACAGATGAATCAGAGGACGAGTTTCCAGTTTAAATTTTGTTCTCATCCGGTGGTTAATTAATTGATTGTTACTTTGAGAGTTATTAAAAAATACAGTGAATACCACACTTTGTAAATAGCGTCTTATTTCCTAGAGATATTCTTGTGCATATTTGACATTTTGTATGGTTAACTTGTATTTTGTGTTGTTCGTTTGCTTGAAATGAGTTACCATCTCGATAACCAGATTTGACGCAATATTTCCATGGAGCCACGTAAAAAATAAGGTATATGCTACAAAATCGTCAAATTTAGATGATTTAAAAATAATAATTATGGATGATTGCAACTGTACAAGTTAACCATACAACATATTTCATGATATATCAGAATGAGAGACGGAATCAGAAAATGTCATTAAAACATGTCATTCCATAAGAAAAAACTTAACATCATTTCATTGTCATCTTGTGACACCCTGTAAATTCATTAATCACATAACGGTAAAACGTTGAAAATGCGAAAATTTTTATATTCGATGTTTTTCAATATGTAGAATATTTTTCGAAATAGTTAAGGGTTTCCGGACTTTTTACTCACAGTGTATGTTTATTTTTTAACCAAAAGACATTTTTTCCGAAATAAACTACAAAATTCCGACATTTCAGACTCAGCTTTCCGATTTATATGTATTCAAACGCAGTTTGACGTTATGTGGGATGAACTATAAACTAAATGATGAAAAATGTAATTTGAAATAAAGGTCTAAACTTAACTGACTATCAATGCAAATAAACGCCATTTAGTTCTAATCTGGTAAATTCTCAAATATTGTCCCGTTCGCTTGTCGATAGGTTTTGCAATTTTTAGCTCACTTATTTAGATGCTTTTTAAAAATTATTTTCGATGTTTTGACGAAAACGACATTGCTTAAGTACTAGTTGCAAGTCAATGCCACCTTAAAAATTGCTTTTTATTTATTTTTTTTAACATAAATACAAAGTTTTTCCTAACATGTTATACATAGTGATTTACGCTGATGGTATATTAGAAGTATCTAGAGAACGCCTCCATATTTTTTGTTTAAATTTGAAGTATAGCCTAGGTTGGGTACTACCTAGGTTTGGATCTAAAATATTTTGGACTTTGCGGTGTTGTCAGATCATTCGGAAAGAACAGAAACTTTTGATTTTCAAATGGAACCCACTGTTTCCAATCTCATTCAAGAAATCAGACTTCACAGTGTAGCAACGTTGGCTACCCTGTAAAGTTTGATTTCAAGACATTGATGGTGGATTTGTCAGCAAAACGGTAGTCTAAACATTAATTAAACTCTCAAGTCCTGAAAGGTTTGCTTATGTGACATTCTGTCTTCAGTCAGACAATACCACATGGTTGAAAAGCCCAGAGACCGAAAATGAGAAAACCTACAGGGTGGTCAATATTTACTTTTAAGTCGGACAGATAGAGAAACTACCAGAAATTCGTTTTTTTAAATGGATCCTATAATGTATTATGGTTTGTAATAAAAGAACATTAAATTTAGAACAAATCTATGTATATTCTTCCTATACCTAACTTCAACTGTTTCTGACTTATTAAAAGTTTTTCCTTAAAGTGCCTATAAAATCGTGATCCATACTAATCTGAATACGGACACCTGCTTGTGCTCAGTTTAAACCAAGTTGAATTTCACAAATATCTGTCGGAACATGTTGTGGTTATAGGAACGACAACTAGTCATTAAGCCGAAGCAGGTGTCTGTATTCAGAGTAGTATGGATTACGATTGAACGATATATATATATATACGATATTCTTTTAATACAAACTATAAAACACCGATGTATCCAATAAAAAAACGGACGTTTGGCAGTTTTTCTATCTGTCCGACTAAAAGGTGACTGACCACCCTGTAGGTTTTTTTTTCATTTTCTCTCTCTGGGCTTTTCAATTATGTAGTATTGTCCAACTGAGGACAAAAGGTCATATTAGCAAACCTTTCAGGACTTGAGAGTTTAATTAATGTTTAGACTACCGTTTTGCTGATAAATCGACCATTTTTATGAAATATCTAAGAAACAGTGCAAGATAGGTATAGGGAAATATTACCATTAATTACTAACCTTCTTACGAGGAATTCAAAAATAAGATTAGAAGCAGGGTGCTCCATTTGAAAATCAAAAGTTGGTGTCCTTTCCGACTGATCTGGCAACATAGCAAAGTCCAAAATATTTTGGAAAGAGAGTTTGAACTCAACCTAGGCTACGCTCAAAATTTCAGCGTAAAATGTTGAGTCGTTTTCTAGATATTTCTAATATTCCATCATCGTGAATAACCCTGTATACTTTCAAAGCAAAAAACGTGCTTTTCGAATTTCGTTCATAGGAAAAAAAAGTTGATCTTATAATATCTTGCAAAACCGAAACGAGGGAACTGAAAAGCAAATACTCAGGAAAATAGTCCTTAAAAAGTTGCTCTAACAATGTTCAAGTTAAATTTTAAAAATTTTCAAATTAGCTTAATCATTGCAACACAACACTTTTTTCAAAATGCTCGTTTATGATTTTTTGAAAATAACTCAAGAACGAAACAGAAATGAATGATGAATGGTTTTGGTTGCAAATGGTGTTAGATTGACCATTAAATTCAATAAATTATTTCCCATTTTAAAATTCCATCCTTCTGGTGACCAAATTATTCAAATCATAGCTACTATGTAACCAATTGCCGGCATATGTAATAAAATCTGTCAATTTAAACTAAAAAAGGTTATATTATAGAAATGACAGTAGATTTTTATTCGGGATATAGTCCACAAAATACGTTTCGTGTATGTAAAAGTTTAGAAAATCATGCATTTAGACTTGTCCTAAAGAATTATAATTATATTCGATAAAAAAATCATATCAAATTTAAAATGAAACTCATTAGTATGTATTGCCAAAAATGTTATAATAAACATACTGGAAACATATTATTACATAAAATATACACAATATTTTTTTTTGCAAACTGCTGCAACTGATAATATAAAATATTCAGGATACAAAGTATAGATAAAATATTTAATAATATTATATCGTATGAATTCACACTTTTTTAGTTTAGGTTAAAGCTGTTAAATGCTTCGTTAAAGAAATACAATGTTGAAGTTTTAATTTTCTTGTAGTTGTAGCTCCCCAAGTTGTTTTCTAGTGAGCCAATAATGTTTTTTTCTTAAAAATTCAAAGTTCTTATTCGATTTAGAAACTTTTTTATATCATTTATTGATTCCGTATCTGTAACCGTTCAAACAATTTTTTTTTAATTTTATTTTCAGAAATAAACATCTGAATTTTATAATGCAAATTGGTAGAGAATTTTAACATCCTGTATTTCTTTAACAAAGCATCTTTGGAATATAGTTTACTTTACAAACTATAGTTATTTTTAGACATACATTGCACGGTTTAAGTTTGCGTATTAAAACCTGAAACACCCTGTATAAGTATAAGAATGTATGTTGTATTGTATAAAACACCTAAAACGCGGTTAGAAAGATAAGCTTTGAATCTAAACCTGTGAAATATGTGTATTTAACATGTTGTTTTATTAGCGGTGTCTACAGTTCTTAAGTAGTATAAATTGTTAGCTTAGAAAAAAATGAAATATAGTGCATATAGACTGCTCACGATCTTTTTGGATATCTATCCTATAAATAGATTTTTTCCTGTATAATGAAACGACAACAATTTTTAAAACGCCGAGGAAGAAATTTTTTGGTTTATTATTCAAAGAGTTCAAAACACTGAACGTTGTCACATTTAAGTAAAGAATTGTCATTATTTGGCTGTATAAAAACCAATAGATTAAAGAACAATTTTAGTACGGATTAATTAATAAGTAATAGATGTCTATCATTAAAACACCAATGCTTGCTGTCCTTGAAATAACCGATTTAACAAAATAAAACAAGTTACTTAATATATATTAATTTATGAATCTTGTTTAACTCTAAGAGGAAGACACTTGTATTATCGAACATCTCATTGTTAGTTGGCAACACGACAATGAAATTGAAAGAAATATTTTCCTATAACCTCAAATAAAAATCGTTGTTAAAAATATACAGGGGGCAAAAGTTCAAAATTCAAAGCATAAAGTAGAGCCAAGGTCGTGAACCGACTATAAGTAGTATAATAAAGACTAATTAGTTAAAAAGAGCAAAAAAAAATAAATTTTTTAAACTTGAATTTCTTTGACCAATTATATGTAATATTTCGTTATGTTTTCTTGGTCAACTTTTCAGGCCAGTTTATTTCATTCAGTTCATGAAACAGCATTCAAGTCAATTTTTTTTTTAATGTTAACGTTTTGGACTTTATTTAAATCCTTCTTCAACACAAGATTACGGGTGAACAATAGCTAGAAGGTTGTACTATTTTTTCAATAATCATTTCAATAAAAAAACTATAAAAAGGTTTTTATAAATAGACTTACCTATCGACAAAAAGCAGCACACAAAAACACATAAAAGTGACAACAAAATTTTGACCATGCAGGCAGCAAAATATGACGTCATATTAATTTTTATTTGTTTTAAATAATTTATTTTGAGGGGTTATATTTTACAAAGGGGTTTTAATTAAACATTTTGGCCATATTGTCAGTAGCCTTGAAAATCAGCAGGCCCAAACTGAACAGTCTATTTGTTGGAACCAAAATTTGTTTATATTAACAACATTCCTCAGATAAAACCTGAAACGCTCTGTCTACCCTTCCACATTAGCATCAATTAATTATACCAGAATAAATTTTACATATACATGGTGGTCCAGTTTTAAATGTCAATAATCCACTATTCGATAGTACCATCAAAAAATAAGTTGACATTCCTCCTAAGAAAGATACAGTTCTTCAAAATTTAGTTTAAAAAATCGTTTTTTGCTATAACTGTCAGACCGTTGGAGCAATTTTGATCAAATTTTGAACAAGTACTTATGAAAGTAATGCTCATTATGTGATGTGAATGAAGTTTTGTCAAGCTTGTTAAGTGGCGTAGATACCGAAAGATTAATTTTTCCACTATATTTCATACGCTGACTGGATATTTCACAAAAATGACAGTGTTTTAGAGAGATGATGTATCTGCTGTAAAATTTTTATTCAAAATTCATCAAAGAGTCATATCCGGGCAACAAAAAATTGTAAAATTTTATTTTATAAAAATAAATCTACAAGAAGTGGATTCTTCTTCAAAAAATTAGTTGTTATGTTTTTTGTCATTTTATAAAAGACCTCATCCTAGGAGAAATACAGCCCTCTAAATTTCTGAAAAATCGTTGTCTTTTGTTATAATCTCAGACCGTTGAAAGTAAAAACCGATCAAATTTGGTACAAGGCCTTGAAACTGATGCTTATTACCGGGTGTTAAAGCCACCTACAAAAAACCCTTCATTATAATCAATTATCATCCCTTTGAACGAAGTCCAGAGGTATAAAAATTAATGTAGCTCAAAATAAGTGAACCAATTATTTTGTATCTACACGGACAGCTTAGACCAAAGTTACTTTCGTTCAATAAAGAGGATTAGCTTTATAAATACTTGAACCAAAGTTGATCTAAATTGCTTCTACGGTTACAAAAAAACACGATTTTTTATGGAACGCCGTTTTGCTCTTTAATGTAACGCAGAAATAATGTATTGTTCAAACAATAGAAATTTCGGCGATACATTTTAAAACGTTGGTTTGAAAATAAATGTCAATTCCTGCGTTAGTTTAAAAATCATGTACATATTTAATACCACCAAATAAAAACAATGCTTAATTTTAGCGTTTGTTGAATTAAAACGTTACTTTCACTTTCCCCTCAGACAAACGAGTGTAAAAAATCATGGTAATTTGGCGATCCTTTAATTATTACGTTAGTTTAAATATTTCAACCACAGCTTAAAATGAAACAATTGTAAAAATTCAGTCAATTTTTGCGTTCGATGATTTTAAACATTCGTTTAAAAAATACAAACGATGTTCAAAATAAACAATTGCAATAAATCCAGGAATTAAAACGTTGGTTGAATTAATACAATACATTTAACTACGAGTACCACATTTTTACGTTCGTTCGCGCAATCTATTGTAAAAAATACGTGCTGCTGCATGTTGCATGTGGCGGAGTTTGGAAGTAGAAATAGTAGGAAACTGTACTATATGCGTCCAACGAAGAAAGTGAATTCGTGTTAATAGAGATGTGTCTGGTCTCGATATCGACCAGATGATCGATTGTTTGCATGCGTACTGCCGCACTGAGTGCACTACGCTCGTTTATAGATAGGTATCTCAAACGTTTAAAAATCAAGGTATAATTTTTCAAAATGTGCTCGAACACGCTGTTTATTATTATTTTTTGTTGCGCATTTTGATGTAGAATCGGTATACAGGGTAATTCAAATTCGACCCTCACCATTGGGATCTCAGAAACCATAAGAGATACGAGAAAGTTTAAATTGGGGCAAAGTTGCGCAATTTAAAGCTCAACCAAATGCTGTTTGAAAAATTTTGATTTTCCGAGTACTTCCGAAGATATTCGAAAAAAACTGAAAATTTGATTTTTTGTTTTTATTTATTTCTAACCTTATTTGAAGAGATATCCCAAAACTAAAAGCATCTTTTCATTGCCACTTTTTCCTAGCTATTCGATGATGGATTCAAATTTGTCACACGACGTTTCGTTTTCTGTCAGTCATCATCAACTTTCTTTTTTCTTATGGGCGCCATATTGGATTTTTAGCCCACCAAATAGTACGTTTTATTCTGATTTTAGTGATGTATAATAACTTATGATTTGCTTCATAAATAACAAAATAATTCAATAAAAACTATTTTTACTTTAGTTATTGGCTTTGAGTTAATGGGCCGTTTTAAAAAGTGTCATTATTTGACAGTACTTGTCAAACACGATAGTTCGGACGATCATTAGAGCGTCAATCATAGTTAAAAATGTATCTAGAAAAGAAATCCCCGCAGAAAATGTTATTATTATACAAGCATTGCTGAACTATTTAGGTTAATCAGAAAAAGAGATTTGTTAGCATTATCTCTAACTTAAAAGGCTTATTTATGTTTCCAAGAGAAAGATGATCATTTTAGGAACTTAATTTTTTGCCAAATTTCAATTTTTTATAATGTTAAGTGCAAGTTTATAGTTATTTATACAGTAAGTGACAAACCATTTTTTATTCATTCATATTTATTCGAGTGAATAAACCGGTTTAAGTCACGTGTCTTATACAGTATTTTATTAAATTTCGACTTTTTATATTAAAAAAAAAACTAAAATTACAGTTCTATTAAATTTGCACCGCGCCCCGTAGATGTAACATTGATGTTTGTTTGTTTACATCTGTAAATAGGCGAATGTCATTCAGAGTGATTTAATAGTTATTTATACAGCAAGTGACTTAAACCATTTTTTATTCACGAAAAGAACAACTAGGTCCACAAGCGTAGCGAGTGGCCTAAGCTGTTCGAGTGAATAAACCGGTTTAAGTCACGTGTACACCTTTGTGACTAAGTATGTTCAGGCCAATTGCGTGTGACAAGTACTACCAAGTAATCTTCATAAAACGTCTCATTAACTCAAAGCTAACTAAGGTAAAATCTCTAAAAGCTCTAATGATCGTCCGAATTATCGTGTTTGACAAGTACTGTCAAATAATGACATTTTATAAAACGGCCCATTAACTCAAAGCCAATAACTAAAGTAAAAATAATTTTTATTGAATTATTTTGTTATTTATGAAGCAAATCATAAGTTATTATACATCACTAAAATCAGAATAAAACGTACTATTTGGTGGGCTAAAAATCCAATATGGCGCCCATAAGAAAAAAGAAAGTTGATGATGGCTGCCAAAAAACGAAACGTCGTGTGGCAAATTTGAATCCATCATCGAATAGCTGAGAAAAAGTGGCAATGAAAAGGTGCTTTTAGTTTTGGAATATCTCTTCAAATAAGATTAGAAATAAATAAAAACAAAAAATCAAATTTTCAGTTTTTTTCGGATAAATTCGGAAGTACTCGGAAAATCGAAATTTTTAAAACTGCATTTGGTTGAGCTTTACATTGCGCAACTTTGCCCCAATTTAAACTTTCTCGTATCTCTTATAGTTTCCGAGATCCCAATGGTGAGGGTCGAATTTGAATTACCCTGTATACAAGGGGATCAACGTAATAGTAATGATGTCACACTTTTGATTTTTTTCTGGCCCCGTATATTATAAGTCTTTGAATTTCTCGCAAAACATAATTTAGCAACGGTTTTTGAGATATCGATGTTTCAATGTTAATATTTTTCCTATAGCACATTATATACCTATGGAAACCATATTTGTTTTTATAACGTGTAATCGGCTTTAGAAGGAACACTTACAGACTTACAGATTAACTACATTACAGACAAAAAAACTGAAAATGCCTATTAAGAAGAGAAAGAGAATAAATGCAATAAATAGCAAATTGGAAGTTACTGGATATAACCTAACTTCAAACAGTCAAAATAATAACATAACCATACAAAAATAAAAAATCACAAAATATGGTTCATCATCTAATGTGTCTACTGATATACCTATTAGTATATATATTAGTACAAGTACTTAGCATTATAGTTACTAACTAGTTAAGTCATAGCTAGCCACTCTGAATTACTTCTATTAAGCCCGGCATTGGTAATGATTACTGTTTTGTGATAGAACTATAATTGTTTTGGTTTTTGGTTATTGATGCAAAATTAGTTCACACTTGGGGCCAGATCACAACTTGAGAACTGCATGTTGTTATGTTTGTAATATGCTAAATTATTTTAAAAATGAGTAATTAACACTATAGTTGTTTTACATGTGCAAGTTGGCGCGAAACGAAAACGAAGAAGTTAGGTTATTAAGATTTCTTCTTAAATATGTATGTCAAAAACTATGCAAAATGAAAAGAAATCCACACAAACTTTTCTTAGGAAAACGTATGGGCTATCACATGTAGCCCAGAATGCGTTGAAGTTAGAGTTTTTATAGTTATTTAACCAACGAGTGTATTAATGAATGCGATTAATAATCGAAAGGGTTTAACGCGTAAACGATAGTAAACGCGTTAATAATTGAGATTTTTAATCGCTTATTAATATAAGAGTTGGTTACAACAATTTTCCGCCGACTGTATAATATAATAAATGTTTGTAATCCTAAAAAGTTATTTAATATTTACCTACTAATTGTTAGTTGTATACACGCCACTGACAATGACAACAAAACCTGTATGATAACTGACATTGACAGTTAGCTTTGTCGGAAATGGCGGATGGAGAACTGACCTAACGGTACAGTTCGGTTTTCAACTTGGAAGGTACCGCACGTCAGTTTCGTGAGTGCCATTTTTTTCCACTAAGAAACCACGTTTCTTGAAACGGTGTTCAGGAAAATTTGAAGTTGACGACCGAATTCCGCAGCCGGTCGAGTGGAGATGGTGGGACCTCTAAGTGGAAACGTCGATTCCTAAAAGTCCACGTGGAATTGTCTTGTGCGGTGCACTTCCAAAAGGCGGAAAGGGTGAAAACCTAGGAGAAGACCACGTGGATGTGACAGTGACGGTTATAGTTTCCACGAGGAAGGACTACATCTTTTGCTCGGATCGTGCCTTTAAGCGATTATTTAGAACCTTTTGTAGCTATCTGGGGCTCAGTGGCACAAGCCCGACTATCTGAGCCTCTTTTGTATCGAGCTGGCAAATACCCTAGTTGGTAACGCCATTAAACCGAGAAAAAAAAAACCTAACGGTAATTAAAGTACGCCTCTTTCCGTCTGTTTAATACAGTTAAAAAAATATAGAACTTCTACGAGCGTATCATTAAAGAAAATACATTAAAGTAAAACAGTTGAAAAATCATGCATTAATGGGACTCATTAATGAACAATTTTGCTTCCGTTATTGTCCATTAAAAAAACTGTTAATATACGGTCAACGCAAAAATAATTAAGTAGGGAGTTAGGTACATAGGTATTACTTCTTAGAATTTTGTTTTATTTCGTTCCCTCAATTAAAGTTATAAAATCGTATATTATAACGATATAAATATAATTCTAGTTTTGACCAAAAAGCGGTAAAAACCATCTTTTAAAGTGATTTAACACAAATATTCACTTTTATAGCACCTTGTATAAACAGTGACAACGACATGTTATGATGGATGTCGCCCATATGTTTCTACGGAAATGCATAAAAACAGGGAGTGATGAAATGAACTTTTCATAACTAGTTACATAAAGTTTACATAAAGTGATACTTTATGTAACTAGTTACATAAAGTAAAACGTTTTGTCACTCTAATCAGTTTTGAAAAGTGTCACTTTATATGCCATAATTAGAAAAATTGAATATAAATTAAATCAGTACTTTTCAAACCATTTGCAATATTCCAGACTGGTTAGAAACCTCGTATAATATCGTAGTGTACGCAGTACGCATTAAAAGAATCGATATCAGGACCACATAACATCTCTATTAAAGCAACCTCAACTCTTTAACGCCTATCGTACAGATTCCTACTATTTCTACTTCCAAACTCCGCCACATGCAACATGCAGCAGCACGTATTTTTTACAATAGATTGCGCGAACGAACGTAAAAATGTGGTACTCGTAGTTAAATGTATTGTATTAATTCAACCAACGTTTTAATTACTGGATTTATTGCAATTGTTTATTTTGAACATCGTTTGTATTTTTTAAACGAATGTTTAAAATCATCGAACGCAAAAATTGACTGAATTTTTACAATTGTTTCATTTTAAGCTGTGGTTGAAATATTTAAACTAACGTAATAATTAAAGGATCGCCAAATTACCATGATTTTTTACACTCGTTTGTCTGAGGGGAAAGTGAAAGTAACGTTTTAATTCAACAAACGCTAAAATTAAGCATTGTTTTTATTTGGTGGTATTAAATATGTACATGATTTTTAAACTAACGCAGGAATTGGCATTTATTTTCAAACCAACGTTTTAAATTGTATCGCCAAAATTTCTATTGTCTGAACAATACTTTAATTTTTGCATTACCCTTTAAGAGTAAAACGGCGTAATGTGTGTAACTTAAAAGCAATGTTTTAAATGACTAGAATTATTACAATAGTTATTTCGGACTTGGTTGATTAAGACGATTGTTTAAAAGAATGGTTCATCTAGTAGAAAATTTCCATAAGCCGTTGTACTCTTTAATGTCTTTCGCGCAATCTAACGCCAAATAATGTATTGAAATAATCATGTAACGTAGAAAATAGTTCGGTTTAAAACTGTTGATCATTCGAACGATACTTTACGCTTCGACTCATTAAAGAGTAAAACGGCGTTCCATAATTTTTGAAGCTGAATTTTGGAAGGCTGTATCTTCCTGGGACCGCGTTCTTTTAAAAAAGGACAACATGCATGTCTGCTTATTTTTTGAAGGACGAACCACTGACAGTTCATTGATTATAAAACAAAGTATACAATTTTTGCCCGCCCAGATATCAGTTTTTTTTTGGGTTTTTAAACGTAATAACTGAATTATCTCGTAGACGAAGTTTCAAATTACAATGTCACAAGAAATACTTCATTTTCCAACTTGAACCATAAATTAAAAAATTAGTGTAATTTTTGAAAAATGTCCAGTGACAGTAGAAAATAAGACGGGAAAATGAAAATCATTTCCCTGTATCTACGCAACTGAACAATTTTGATAAACGTCATTACCATCACATAATGAGTATTAATTTCAATAGTGCTTGTTCCAAATTTGATCAAAATCGCTCCAACGGTCTGACAATTATGACCAAAAAACTTTTTTAAACTGAAATTTGGGAGCTGTATCTTTTTTAGGAAGCATTTTTTACAAAAATTACATAATGCATGTCAACTTATTTTTTTGATGGGCTATCGAATGGTGAATTATTGACATTTAAAACTGGACCACCCTGTATAAAACGAACAACCAAAAACGAAGACATTAGAAAAACAGCTACAAATTATTCTCGAGAAATAGATGCTGCTTCTAACTGTCACTTTTTTGGAAAAACATCAAATATTTTGAAAACGGCTAGAGATAGGCATAGGGCATTCTATACAAAAGTTGGTCAGAATTTTGTGAGGAATCCAAATATGTAATAATATATAGGGTGTTCTATTTAAAATAAGAAAGTTGTGATCGACTTCCGGTATAAGCGGAAGTGCAACCATCTTGAAAATATTTTAGTTGGATTGGGCATGCCCACATCAGTATCCTACCAAATTTTCAAAACTCTCCTATTTATACTTTTTCCAATATCAATCGAGGTCTTTCGTCGTGGGACACCCTGTATAGTACGCAAGGAACGGCCGTAGAACTTTTTCGCCTGGTAATGTCAGTAAACAGATTCTAGATCATTCTTCAACATCTGAGGATTGATAATGCTGAAACCAGTAATGAAAGAAAGAAATAGGCAACCTATTAGAGACGTATTTGATGCATTTGTCACAAACTGCAAAAATGCGTACTCACCCTTTCACTACGTTACGGTGGATGTAAAATTAGAGGCTTTTAGAGGACGATGCTCATTTAGGCAATATATTCCCAACAAACCAAACAAATATAGAATAAAGATATTTGCTTTAGTAGACTCTAAATGTTATTTTACCTCTAATTTGGAAGTTTATGTCGGGAAGCAGCCGGATGGGCTTTATGCGGTAAGGTATAACAAATGTAACAGTCCACACTCCATCAGCAGAAGGGAATTTCTTCGAAACCTAGCATTGCAGCTAGTCAATAATCATCTACATCAAAGGTCTGAGCTTAGTTGTTTTCCGCAAATACTTCATTACGAATAAAGGAAATTATTGACTATGAAAGGCCCACACAACCAGCAACAACTACAGACACTGTTCTAAAAAGAGGCCGTTGTAGTTACTGTGACCAAAAAAAGAATAGACCAACTAAATATAGTTGCACAAATTGTGAAAAATAATATGTTTGATCTGTTCTGAGTAATTGAAAATAGATGATAATGCTTATGTGAGCTCTAATACTATTTTTATAAAATTCTTGTTAAAACTGTTATTATTTAACTTGACTAGTTTATGACTGCCCGCACCAAAGTAATTTCATATCGTATTTAAGATAGGTGTTATTTTTTAAATGTAATAACCAAAAAAATGCTCATGTGAACTTATGCTAATCCACTGGCCGATCACATAAAGTATCAATAATGTGGTTACATCGCAATGGTTATTTTTTAACTAAAATAAAAAAAAATGCTAGGTGAACCTATGCTAACCCAGTGACTGATCACATATGGTAATCAAATAAATACTATCCTGTTCTCAACATCTCAATTTCTAATGTTTTTCTTGCAAAATAATGTATTCTATATTATTAGTTTGTTTACTTCCAAATTTTCTAAATTGGTGCAATCCAGCCAAAGACGTCATCCGACTACGTTCGGTTGCGTTCGGTTTCGATTATACCTCTTGACGATTAGACCGTTTGCGCGTTTCCCGTACCGCCACTAACAGCCCCCACCGTTGGTTTTGTGTATAAAAGACGGTCGCGCACCGGAAAACGGGGTTTCTTCGATCGCTAAAAGATTGAAACCAACTAGCCTAGCCGTTCCGTGCCGTGGATATCTCTTATCTCCGCGTATCTAGTAGGATTAGCGGCTGGGTGACTGGCGACGTTACGAGACTTGAAACCTCTGTTGCATGACGAACCCCGGGGAATCGGAGCGACATAGAGATATTAGGTCGAGTGACGAACATCGCTGGTCACGTAATTGGGCCTCTTTGGGATTTTGAAGCAAACGCCGGCGCCGAGCAGCCAGTTCTACAAAACCGTACCGTGCCGCCGTACTTACACCGTGTCTTAGACAGTCATAACTTTCAGTAGTCAGGCTAAACAAGTAGTAAAGGGTCCGTAGCTAGTTTTCTTTACCGTTACACGCTTTCCCCGAACCACCGAACAGTGTAGCTTTCGATACATTAGGTAACCGTTACCGTAAGTATATGCTGTAAGTTCAGAGAGCAGCAATACAGTACATTTAGTGAAAACAGTTGTTTTAATTTAATTTATTTCCCGAACCCCCTGGAACTTTCTCCAGCTGTCTAAAGCCTACCCCGGCACCGTAAAGTGAACCTTCAGCCACTATAAATAACGAAGGTGGCGCCCGAGGCAACGTAACCGAGGAAATCCGTACGAAAAGCGCTACCACCTAACCGATTTATTAAACATCTTTTTGGCTCTGTATTATTTGGCTATCTTGAAATGAACAAACATATTGAAAAATTAAACAGCTTAATGGCTATATATCTTATTGGCTAAATGTTTTTGTGACTGTTGTGTGGACAATCGAGGATCACAAACCTCAAAATATAAAATCAGTCAGTCATATCCTTATATGACGAATTGACTGCTCGTATGACGAAAATATTTAATTCTGTTAATCATATTACTATAACAGAAATCTGGACCTACGTTTCTACGCAGGGCTACATAACAGTAACAGACATTTTGTTCATAAAAGAGCACTCAGAACTGTAGTTCTTGAAACCGCAAATTGGAAAGTCGCCATACAGCTGACTCATTCAAAGATTATTGTTATACACTGTATTTATTATATTATGTAAAACCACACATAAAGAGAAAAAAAATAGATACCTTTACAACACACTTATTTCAAAATTGTCAGGTCTGACGAATCCGTCGACAAATTTTGAGTAAAATGTGCCAGTAACAATGCGTCCAAAAGAGGACGGACATTATTTACTGATATTTTCTATAATATTATCTTATTATTGTACCGTCGTACTCCTTAATAACACACTTCTTGTACAACACTGTATATTGTTTACAAACAATAAACTGACACTGACTTTTAACCTCGTTATCTGACAACTTCGACTTTACTACAACCATCAACTCAACAACTAACTAACCAGGCCTGGTTCAGCTGCTTATATAGGCTTCCATGGTTTCTAGAAAGTTCCCAAATATTCATGAAATTGACTTTCTCTCTCACACTCATTAAGCTATAACATAAATCTCTCTCTATATAAGCAACGGAGCCAGGATTTTCTAGAACACAGACAAAAGAATGTAGAACGTAAACAAAGCAACGTAACATACAGGGGTAACAACGTATAACTAAAGAAATCCTAACTAATAATCAAAAGTTCGCTTCGCAACAATAAATTTCACCCTTTTTCATTTAAATTAGTGCAACACTTAAAAGAGGTTGACTTTCCGAAGAGAGTGTTTTTTAGTGAGTTTTTGCTGACTAGTCACTATGGAGAAGAATTGTTTTTGAATAATATTATTTAGAGCGACGAGGCCAAATGTTCAATAGACATAATTCACACTACTGGTGTGACATAAATCCACACGTAATTTGAGAGAGAAATTTTGAAGAAATCTAGAGTTTTAATAATAAAAAATCTTTTTTCTCAAATAAAACTAAATGGGTTGGATTTAGGTATAGGCAAGTAAATTGAAACGTATAGTAATTTTTAATGCTCAAAATGATTCCGTCATAAAAAATGTGGGTTTCTATTTAAAAAACTTGAAATTTTTTATTTTTTTTAGTGACAGGTTTATGAATTTTTTTACGACCCTGTATACAAATGAGTCATAACGCACCATCAGTTTAATAAAACGATCCTTTATTTACAATAACCCAAAGTTTAATTGCAAAATAAAATACGGTTTTGACAAAGTACAAAAATATGTTGAGCGTTGCAACTGTCACTTTTTTGGAAAAACATCAAATATTTCGAAAACGGCTACAGATAGACATACGGCATTGTACACAAAAGTTGGTCAGAATTTTGTGAGGAATCCAAATATGTAATAATATATAGGGTGTTCTATTTTAAATAAGAAAGTTGTGATCGACTTCCGGTATAAACGGAAGTGCAACCATCTTGAAAATATTTTAGTTAGATTGGGCATGCCCACATTAGTATCCTGCTAAATTTTCAAATCCCTCCTATTTATACTTTTTCCAATATCAATCGATGTCTTTCGTCGTGGGACACCCTGTATAAGTTTAGTATTTCATGTTAAACAGAATTTTATTTTAACAGAATGAAACTAAAATTACAGCCAAAAGAAAATGTAACTCTCAAGGGAGTCCTACTTTTACACCAAAATCTAATAATCCACCAACATCAGAACCTGGAAGTTAATTTAACAAAAAATTAGGTTAGACTTAAAAATATAATTTTTTTAGGTCCTTAATAACTATTAAGAATTTATAAATATAGAAAAGAATTGAAGCTTCTGACAAAAGCGAAATGCTAAGCCGCACTTCTTGAACTAAATGTATTTAGTATTAAAAGGTAAAAAGTTAAGTAACTATTGCCTGTTGTTAAACAGTGCGTTTTTTTTAACGCGCAACATAGGATTTTACATGTTAAATTTTTAAGCCCATGTTAGACCATTTTATTTTGGAACTGCAAGTCTATAACTTGACGGGTGTGTCTTTAGTACCCTGAAGCTTAAGTAAGTCTACCAATGTGGTCTAAAAAGTGATTAAAAACTGGAAAAAAATCATTTTTTTTCGAAAAGATTTTATCGTTCCATACTCCCTGTATGCATTGTTGTTCCTTGTTGTTTTTATACTGGCAGGGCAGGTAACAGGTAAAGTGACATATTTTGACTGCATCACGACCCGACATCTTTTGAACGTCAAAACTGTTTGGCTTCAAACGGAGGTCACTTTGAACAATTCATTTATAAAAATACTTCTTTTGTTCTTAACTTTCTTGATATAAAGTTAATGATCACCCTGTTTTACTTTCTACGCCAAATTTGACCTGCTACGTGCCGTGCCAGTATCAAAAACAACAAAGAACAACAATGCATACAGAGAGTATGAAACGATAAAACCTTTTCGAAAAAAGATGATTTTTTGCAAGCTTTTTAACACTTTTTAGGCCATATTGGTAAACTTACTTAAGCTTCAGGGTACGAAACCGCCACCCGTCAAGTTTTATACTTGTAGTTCCAAAATAACATGGTCTAACATGGGCTTAAAAATTTAACACGTAAAATCCTATGTTGCGCGTTAAAAAAAACGCACTGTATATTCTAGTTCTCATATTTTATATTGTCACGAATGGAAAATCCATTAATTCAAAAGATGGACTTATTGACTTAAAAACATAAGAATATTCGAGGATTGCGAAATGTTAAGCGCACGAGGCAAGGTCACACCATGATGCACCGAGTGCATCATATCGGTGATGATTCACCACCACCTGCTTTGCAGGAATATGAAAAATAGGCGACGAACAATAACAAACTACGTCAGCCGATCAATCGGGTATAAAACACGCCGATTTCAGCAGTATGGGGGGACTGTGAACCAATCGACAGTAGTGCGAACAGCTGAACCAGGAAGTCGAGATGTCGACTCTCCTCGGAAAAGAAGATCAAGTTAAGTAGTCCATTCTCCAGAATTGTTCCAACACGAAAGTGACCAAGCCAGCCGACAGAAAATGCTAAGTCCTTAGCGTATGAATTTATGTAAGTACAATTGTTAAATTGTCAACTTTTAGTGTGTTAGTTTATGACTGTATTGTACCGGTCCACTTATAAATGTTTGGTTAATAGATTTAAGTGTTTAATAGAAAACTCAGTGTTTGATTCCATCCTTAAAACTGAGATCCTGGCGCGACGTTTAACGTCGTGAGTCAGTTTAATTGATGAACCCAGAAGGGCTCATAAATTAAACGTGACAATATTTTTTTCTTTATTCTTAAATAATAATCTTAATATTATTATAAATTATTAATCTTATAATACCAATTTACCAGATCTCCTTCTGACGATTCAGCCGCCAAGATGGTGAATGTGGAGAACGTCTCCAATTTAGAATCTCCTGCAACGTTCGAAAGCATAAAATCGGATTTTTTGCTGATGGCCAACGGTTACAGTCAGTTCGATCCCTTGTCCACGTACAAAAACTTAGTATTGCCCTTGAAAGCTTCGAAATTATGCCCTCCCACATTGTTGCCGATCAGGAGAAGGCTGATCAGACGATGGTCCAAAGCAGAATTCCTAGAAACATAACTAAGAAAAATTGACGGCAGCCGTTTTATTCTCATCCAATCTGCGGTGGGCTCAAACTGTCGTCGCCCTAACCTTTTTGCGACCCAAATTTATATTTCCTTACACACTAAAGGATAACGTTAGACGAGTCGTTCTCGCAGCTGGCGGTAACGCCACAGGATAATAATAATAATACAAATATGTTTGGAATGCGTCACAAGTCAGATACGAACACTTAACACAGTAGACACTTAACACACTTAACAAAATAACTGTTCACACTGTTCTTTCCAGTTTAATTTGTCATCAAAAATGAGCCCTACAAATTTTGTAGTATTAGAATGTGAAACTAATTCATCTCCAACTCTCAAAGACAGAGCAGGATTACTCTTACTCTGATAAGTATGAAATCTCAAAAAGACGGTTTTCTGAATGTTTAAACAGAGAGAGTTATTGTAACACCAACTTCTGAATGCTTCCAAACCCGAGCCACACCTGTGCTCTATATCATCTGCATTATCGGCCACAATGAACGAAGAATCGTCAGCAAAAAGTGTTGTATCCATCTTACTGCCTATCTCCGAAATAAGGTCATTGACATAAGCAAGAAACAAATTAGGTCCCAATACGCTACCCTGCGGTACCCCCGTATTTATTGACAGTAAACAAGAACGCTCCAATTTTACTCCTCCTGCGGGTTTGATGTGGGTCACTACCACATACTGATACCTATTTAACAAGAAACCCGACAACCAGTTCAAAGCTGGTCCCCGAACACCGTACGTGTCTAACTTTGCGAGTAAAAGCTTTATGTCGACGCAATCAAAAGCTTTACTGAGATCGCAAAAAACGCCCACTGTGCACTTTCCCTGCTCCAAGTAATGTATAAGCTTTTCGTAAAAGTGTTGAACGGCTGTCATAGTAGAACAGCCCTTTCTAAAGCCAAATTGTTCAGGGAGCAGGACATTGTTAAAAGAAAAAAAATGTTCTAATCTACTTAAGAACGCGTATTCTAGAATCTTTGAATAAAAAGGTGTTAGGGCTACTGGTCGGTAATTATCCATAAGGCTATCATCACCCTTCTTAAAAACAGGGACGACCTTATTTATTTTAAGGATTGAAGGATAACCTTTAGTAAATGATAAAATAATGAGGTACTTTAAAACTGGTAACAATGGATAAAACGTCTTCCGAGTCATGTAACCGGAAACGTCGTCAAATCCCGTTGATCGTTTGTTTTTAATTTTATTTGTAACAATGTCATACAGTTCTTCTTCTGTTATTGTTTTTAAAAAGATAGTAGAGGAGAGGTTATTTTTTGAATTGGTGCTTTGTTGAACTCCTGACCGAATATTTTTGATTACTGATTCGGGAGCCTGCTTAAAAAACTTATTGAACTGCTCAGCTATCGCTATCGGATCACTCACCATGCAGCCGCCAATCGAAAGTTCAATATTCTTACGTAAAGGAGATTTGTTAGTGACTTCCGTTACAACTCTCCATCCTTCTTTGACAGGATTGTCAGAACACGATATTCGAGATTGATAAAACTGCTTCTTAGAGCGGGATACCAACCTTACATGCTCTAACTTTTTGGTTTTATATAATTGATTGACAGCGGGATATTTTGTCTTGAGTTTAAATAGATCTTTCAACCTTAAAGCCGATTCTACTACGTTTGGGTTTATCCAAGAATTTTTTTTAGGTCGCACAGTTATACGCTTTAAAGGAAAATGTACATCAAAATAGTGACAGTATATATTATAAAAATTTTCGAAAGCAATGTTCGCGGTTGTCTCTTGGTAAACCGAAATCCAGTCTTCACGGAATAAGCCATCAGAAAATGCGGCCATGCTTGCGTCAGAAAAGACTCTCCTCATAATTGATTGCGGCCGCTTGTTATTGGGGTTAGAGCACCCAATACAGACATTCAGAGATCTATGATCGGAAAAGTTGTTGTCCTGAACAGACAGAGAAACCAATGTACTACTGGTGTAAAAGTGGTCCAAAGTATTATTGCCTCTAGTGGGCTCGTTCACAAAATTACCCGAAAGGCCGTGAGTAATTAAAATATCACGTAATGCTATGTAATCGTTCGAATCCCTGTAATGGTCTATGTTAAAGTCGCCAACCAAGGAAATCTGCATTCGCTTCGGTGGCTTAAATAAACTATCTAAAACACAAATAATCTTATCACAAAATAGTTTAAAATTACTTCCTGGAGATCGATAACAGGTCAGTATAGCGCATGATACGATACCATCGAGGTCATCAATGAGAATAACGCTTATTTCAAATTCTCTCTCGATACACATAGTCGAAAGATCGAGAGGTGATGCGCAAATGTCCTTATGACAATATACAGATATTCCACCGCCCCTCTGAATGGATCGACAGTAATGTGATACTAAATTGAAATTTTCAAAATTAATTGACCTTACACTATCCCTGCTTGCCCAGGTTTCACAAAAACATAAAACATTTATTTTATTTGACAGCCCAACGGCAATCAAATCAGCCTTTTCTTGGCTGAGAGCTTGACAATTGCTATAATAAATATCATACCTAGTGTTGCTAATTGTTTTGGTAGCCGTTCTCGTTTGATCCTTACTCAGACGAGGTGAGATGGCTTCCCTCTCCGTGAAAAAATACCGGCTCACTATAATGCCCGCCGGCCAAATTTCCGGATCCAAAAACCGCTTTCTGTTGCTCTCGAAAATGGAGACTTTGAATGACGAGTAGCTGTTGGGATACTTGGATGTAATTTTTTCACATTGAATTTCAGGGAATGTCTCTTTGAAAAGCGCTTTCACCATCTCGATGGCAATGGATGGCAACAACCAGAAGCATGCTGATGTGGCAAGAGCTGAGCACGGCAGCTCGCGCAGCAGGCAACGAATATTGGCTGAGCTCAAGGAGCAGGCAGACACAAAAGGTTTTATTGACTCCTAGTAAAATCAAGGAAATAATGAATATTTTACGGTTTTCAATGGTAGAAGTACAAAAGTTTCTTGAATTTTATTGGCTTCTAGAACAATGAAGGAAATAATCAGTTTGGAACGGCTCTCGTTGGTCGAACAAAAAAGGTTTTATTGATTCCTCGTAAAATTAAGGAAATAATAAATATTTTACAATTTTCAATGGTGGAAATAAAAAGGTTCCTTGTATCTTATCGGCTCCTAGTGAAATCAAGGAAATAATCAGTTTGGAACGGGTCTCGTTGGTCGGACAAGAAAGGTTTCTTGAATTTCATTGACTCCTAGTAAAATGAAGGAAGTAATGAATACTTTACGGTTATCAATGGTGGAACTTCAAAGGTTCCTTGAATCTTATTGGCATCTAATAGAATGAAGGATATAATCGGGTTGGAACGGCTCTCATTGGTCGAAGTAAAAAGGTTTTTTAAGTTCATGGGCTCCCAGTAAGATAAAGGAAATAATCAGTTTAGAATGGGACTCATTGGTCTAGGAAGAAAGGTTCAATGAATTTTATTGACTCCTAGAGAAATGAAGAAAATAATGAATATTTTACGGCTTTCAATGTTGGAACTTCAAAAGTTCCGTGAATCTTATTGACTCCTAGTAGAATGAAGGAAATGATGAATATTTTACGGCTTTCAATGGTGGAAGTACAAATGTTTCTTGAATATTATTGGCTACAAGTAAAATGAAGGAAATAATGAATATTTTACGGCTTTCAATAGTGAAATTTCAAAGGTTTCTTGAATCTGATTTTCATCTAGAACAAGAAAGGAAATAATCAGTTTGGAACAGCTCTCATTGGTGGAACTAGAAAGGTTTCTTTAATTTTATTAACTCCTAGTAAAATAAAGAAAATAATGAATATTTTACGGTTTTCAATGGTGGAACTACAAAAGTTCCGTGAATCTTATTGACTCCTAGTAGAATGAAGGAAATGATGAATATTTTACGGCTTTCAATGGTGGAAGTACAAATGTTTCTTGAATCTTATGGGCATCTACAACAATGAAGGAAATAATCAGTTTGGAACGGCTCTCAGTGGTCGAACTAGAAAGGTTCCTTAAGTTTTTAGCTCCTAGTAAAATGAAGAAAATAATCAGTTTGGAATGGCTCTCAGTGGTCGAACAAGAAAGGTTTCTTTAATTTTTTTGATTCCTAGTTAAATGAAGGAGGAAATGAGTATTTTTCGGCGTTCAATGATGGAACTACAAAAGTTCCTTGAATCTTATTGGCATCTAGTGCAATGAAGGAGATAATCAGTTTGGAACGGCTCTCATTGGTCGAACTAAAAATGTTTTTTAAGTTTATGGGCTCCCAGTAAAATGAAGGAAATAATCAGTTTAAAATGGCTCCCGCAGGTCTAGCAAGGAAGGTTCCCTGAATTTTATTGACTCCTGTGAAATGAAGGAAATAATGAATATTTTACGGCTTTCAATGGTGGAACTTCAAAGGTACCGTGACCCTTATTGGCTCCTATTAAATTGAAGGAAATAATTAATATTTTACGGCTTTCAATGGTGGAAGTACAAATGTTTCTTGAATCTTATGGGCATCTACAACAATGAAGGAAATAATCAGTTTGGAACGGCTCTCAGTGGTCGAACTAGAAAGGTTCCTTAAGTTTTTAGCTCCTAGTAAAATGAAGAAAATAATCAGTTTGGAATGGCTCTCAGTGGTCGAACAAGAAAGGTTTCTTTAATTTTTTTGATTCCTAGTTAAATGAAGGAGGAAATGAGTATTTTTCGGCGTTCAATGATGGAACTACAAAAGTTCCTTGAATCTTATTGGCATCTAGTGCAATGAACGAGATAATCAGTTTGGAACGGCTCTCATTGGTCGAACTAAAAATGTTTTTTAAGTTTATGGGCTCCCAGTAAAATGAAGGAAATAATCAGTTTAAAATGGCTCCCGCAGGTCTAGCAAGGAAGGTTCCCTGAATTTTATTGACTCCTAGTGAAATGAAGGAAATAATGAATATTTTACGGCTTTCAATGGTGGAACTTCAAAGGTACCGTGACCCTTATTGGCTCCTATTAAATTGAAGGAAATAATTAATATTTTACGGCTTTCAATGGTGGAAGTACAAATGTTTCTTGAATCTTATTGGCATCTAGAACAATGAAGGAAATAATCAGTTTCGAACGGCTCTCATTGGTCGAACTAGAAAGGTTCCTTAAGTTTTTGGGCTCCTAGTAAAATAAAGAAAATTATCAGTTTGGAATGCCTCTCGGTGGTCGAACAAGAAAGGTTTGTTAAATTTTTTTGACTCCTAGTAAAATGAAAGAAATAATGAATATTTTACGGATTTCAATGGTGGTACTACAAAGGTTCCTTGAATCTTATTGGCTCCTAGTGAAATGAAGGAAATAAACAGTTTGGAACGGCTCTCATTGGTCTGACACAAAAGGTTTTATTGACTCCTAGTAAAATTAAGGAAATAGTGAATATTTTACGGTTTTCAATGGTGGAACTACAAATGTTTCTTAAATCTTATTGGCATCTAGAACAATGAAGAAAATAATCAGTTTGGAATGGCTCTCACTGGTCTAGCAAGAAAGGTTCCCGGAATTTTATTGACTCCTAGTGAACTGAAGGAAATAATTAATATTTTACGGCTTTCAATGGTGGAACTTTAAAGGTTCCGTGAACCTTATTGGTACCTAGTAAAATGAAGGAAATAATTAATATTTTACGGCTTTCAATGGTGGAAGTACAAATGTTTCTTGAATCTTATTCGCATCTAGAACAATGAAGGAAATAATCAGTTTGGAATGCCTCTCGGTGGTCGAACAAGAAAGGTTTCTTTAATTTTACTGACTCCTAGTGAAATGAAGGAAATAATGAATATTTTACGGTTTTCAATAGTGAAATTTCAAATGTTTCTTGAATCTGATTTTCATCTAGAACAGGAAAGGAAATAATCAGTTTGGAACAGCTCTCATTGGTGGAACTAGAAAGGTTTCTTTCATTTTATTAACTCCTAGTAAAATAAAGAAAATATTGAATATTTTACGGTTTTCAATGGTGGAACTAAAAAGTTTCCTTGTATCTTATCGGCTCCTAGTGAAATAAAGAAAATAATCAGTTTGGAACGGGTCTCGTTGGTCGGACAAGAAAGGTTTCTTGAATTTCATTGACTCCTAGTGAAATGAAGGAAATAATGAATATTTTACGGCTTTCAATATATGAACTTCAAAAGTTCCGTGAATCTTATTGGCTCCAAGTAGAATATTTACGGCTTTCAATGATGGAAGTACAAATGTTTCTTGAATCTTATCGACTCCTAGTAAAATGAGGGAAATAATCAGTTTGGAACGGCTCTTATTGGTCGAACCAGAAAGGTTCCTTAAGTTTTTGGGCTCCTAGTAAAATGAAGAAAATAATCAGTTTGGAACGGCTCTCAATGGTGGAACTTCAAAGGTTCCTTGAATATTATTTCCTCCTAGCGAAATGAAGAAAATAGTCAGTTTGGAACGGCTCTCATTGGTCTAACAGAAAAGGTTTTATTAACTCCTAGTAAAATGAAGGAAATAATGAATATTTTACGGTTTTCAATGGTAGAACTACAAAGGTTTCTTGAATCTTATTGGCTCCTAGTAAAATGAGGAAAATAATCAGTTTGGAATGCCTCTCGGTGGTCGAACAAGAAAGGTTTCTTGAATTTTATTGACTCCTAGTGAAATGAAGGAAATAATGAATATTTTACGGTTTTCAATAGTGGAATTTCAAAGGTTTTTTGAATCTGATTGTCATCTAGAACAAGACAGGAAATAATATAATCAGTTTGGATCAGCTCGCATTGGTGGCACTAGAAAGGTTCCTTAAGTTTATGGACTCCTAGTAAAAAGAAGGAAATAATCAGTTTGGAATGGCTCTCATTGGTCGAACAAGAAAGGTTTCTTTAATTTTATTAACTCCTAGTAAAACGAAGAAAATAATGAATATTTTACGGTATTCAATGGTGGAACTACAAAGGTTCCTTGAATATTATTGGCTCCTAGCGAAATGAAGAAAATACTCAGTTTGGAACGGCTCTCATTGGTCTAACAAAAAAGGTTTTATTGACTCCTAGTAAAATTAAAGAAATAATGAATATTTTACGGTTTTCAATGGTAGAAGTACAAACGTTTCTTGAATCTTATTGGCTTCTAGAACAATGAAGAAAATAATCATTTTGGAACGGCTCTCGTTGGTCGAACAAAAAAGGTTGTATTGATTCCTAGTAAAATTAGGGAAATAATGAATATTTTACGGTTTTCAATGGTGGAACTAAAAAGGTTCCTTGTATCTTATCGGCTCCTAGTGAAATAAAGTCTCGTTGGTCGGACAAGAAAGGTTCCTTGAATTTCATTGACTCCTAGTAAAATGAAGGAAGTAATGAATGTTTTACGGCGTTCAATGGTGGAACTTCAAAGGTTCCTTGAATCTTATTGGCATCTAGTACAATGAAGGATATAATCAGTTTGTAACGGCTCTCATTGGTCGAAGTAGAAAGGTTCTTTAAGTTTATGGGCTCCCAGTAAAATAAAGTAAATAATCAGTTTAGAATGGGTCTCATTGGTCTAGCAAGAAAGGTTTAATAAATTCTATTGACTCCTAGTGAAATGAAGGAACTAATGAATATTTTAAGGCTTTCAATGGTGGAAGTACAAATGTTTCTTGAATCTTATTGGCATCAAGAACAATGAAGGAAATAATCAGTTTGGAACGGCTCTCAATGGTCGAACTAGAAAGGTTCCTTAAGTTTTTGGCTCCTACTAAAATAAAGGAAATAATCAGTTTAGAATGGCTCTCAGTGGTAGAACAAGAAAGGTTTCTTTAACTTTTTTGACTCCTAGTAAAATGAAGGAAGTAATGAATATTTTACGGCTTTCAATCGTGGAACTTCAAAGGTTCTGTGAACCTAATTGGCTCCTAGTAAAATGAAGGAAATAATCAGTTTGGAACGGCTCTCAATGGTCGAACTAGAAAGGTTCCTTAAGTTTTTGGCTCCTAGTAAAATGAAGAAAATAATCAGTTTGGAATGCCTCTCGGTGGTCGAACAAGAAAGGTTTCTTTAATTTTATTGACTACTAGTAAAATGAAGAAAATAATGAATATTTTACGGCTTTCAATGGTGTAACTACAAAGGTTCCTTGAATCTTATGGGCTCCTAGTGGAATGAAGGAAATAGTCAGTTTGGAACGGCTCTCATTGGTCTAACAAAAAAGGTTTTATTAACTCCTAGTAAAATTCAGGAAATAATGAATATTTTACGGTTTTCAATGGTAGAACTACAAAGGTTTCTGGAATCTTATTGGCTTCTAGAACAATGAAGGAAATAATCAGTTTGGAACGGCTCTCATTGGTCTAAAAAAAAAAGTTTTATTGACTCCTAGTGAAATGAAGGAAATAATGAATATTTTACGGTTTTCAATGGTGGAACTACAAATGATTCTTGAATCTTATTGGCATCTATAACAATGAAGGAAATAATCAGTTTGGAATGGCTCTCATTGGTCGAACAAAAAATGTTTTATTGAATCCCAGTAAAATTCAGGAAATAGTGAATATTTTTCGGCTTTCAATGGTGGAACTACAAAGATTTTTTGAATCTTATTAGCTTCTAGAACAATGAAGGAAATAAACAGTTTGGAACGGCTCTCATTGGTCTAACAAAAAAGGTTTTATGGACTCCTAGTAAAATTAAGGAAATAATGAATATTTTACGGTTTTCAATGGTAGAACTACAAAGGTTTCTTGAATCTTATTGGCTTCTAGAACAATGAAGGAAATAATCAGTTTGGAACGGCTCTGATTGGTATAATAAAAAAGGTTTTATTGACTCCTAGTAAAATTAAGGAAATAATGAATATTTTACGGTTTTCAATGGTAGAAGTACAAACGTTTCTTGAATCTTATTGGCTTCTAGAACAATGAAGGAAATAATCAGTTTTGAACGGCTCTCATTGGTCTAATAAAAAAGGTTTTATTGACTCCTAGTAAAATTAAGGAAATAGTGAGTATTTTACGGTTTTCAATGGTAGAACTACAAAGGTTTCTTAAATCTTATTGGCTTCTAGAACAATGAAGGAAATAATCAGTTTGGAACGGCTCTCGTTGGTCGAACAAAAAAGGTTTTATTGATTCCTAGTAAAATTAGGGAAATAATGAATATTTTACGGTTTTCAATGGTGGAACTAAAAAGGTTCCTTGTATCTTATCGGCTCCTAGTGAAATAAAGTCTCGTTGGTCGGATAAGAAAGGTTCCTTGAATTTCATTGACTCCTAGTACAATGAAGGAAGTAATGAATGTTTTACGACGGTCAATGGTGGAACTTCAAAGGTTCCTTGAATCTTATTGGCATCTAGTACAATGAAGGATGTAATCAGTTTGTAACGGCTCTCATTGGTCGAAGTAGAAAGGTTTTTTAAGTTTATGGGCTCCCAGTAAAATAAAGTAAATAATCAGTTTAGAATGGGTCTCATTGGTCTAGCAAGAAAGGTTTAATAAATTCTATTGACTCCTAGTGAAATGAAGGAAATAATGAATATTTTACGGCTTTCAATGGTGAAAGTACAAATGTTTCTTGAATCTTATTGGCATCTAGAACAATGAAGGAAATAATCA
The DNA here is from genome assembly GCF_016097725.1 of Ips typographus. Classification (NCBI taxonomy): domain Eukaryota; kingdom Metazoa; phylum Arthropoda; class Insecta; order Coleoptera; family Curculionidae; genus Ips; species Ips typographus. The sequence goes on along the minus strand of NC_138433.1, from coordinate 9,667,013 downwards.
GTTTGGAACGGCTCTCAATGGTCGAACTAGAAAGGTTCCTTAAGTTTTTGGCTCCTAGTAAAATGAAGGAAATAATCAGTTTGGAATGGCTCTCAGTGGTCGAACAAGAAAGGTTTCTTTAATTTTTTTGACACCTAGTAAAATGAAGGAAGTAATGAATATTTTACGGCTTTCAATCGTGGAACTTCAAAGGTTCTGTGAACCTTATTGGCTCCTAGTAAAATGAAGGAAATAATTTATATTTTACGGCTTTCAATGGTGGAAGTACAAATGTTTCTTGAATCTTATTGGCATCTAGAACAATGAAGGAAATAATCAGTTTGGAACGGCTCTCATTGGTCGAACCAGAAAGGTTCCTTAAGTTTTTGGGCTCCTAGTAAAATGAAGAAAATAATCAGTTTGGAATGCCTCTCGGTGGTCGAACAAGAAAGGTTTCTTTAATATTATTGACTCCTAGTAAAATGAAGAAAATAATGAATATTTTACGGCTTTCAATGGTGTAACTACAAAGGTTCCTTGAATCTTATGGGCTCCTAGTGGAATGAAGGAAATAGTCAGTTTGGAACGGCTCTCATTGGTCTAACAAAAAAGGTTTTATTAACTCCTAGTAAAATTCAGGAAATAATGAATATTTTACGGTTTTCAATGGTGGAACTACAAATGTTTCTTGAATCTTATTGGCATCTAGAACAATGAAGGAAATAATCAGTTTGGAATGGCTCTCATTGGTCGAACAAAAAATGTTTTATTGACTCCCAGTAAAATTCAGGAAATAGTGAATATTTTTCGGCTTTCAATGGTGGAACTACAAAGATTTTTTGAATCTTATTAGCTTCTAGAACAATGAAGGAAATAAACAGTTTGGAACGGCTCTCGTTGGTCTAACAAAAAAGGTTTTATTAACTCCTAGTAAAATTCAGGAAATAATGAATATTTTTCGGCTTTCAATGGTGGAACTACAAAGGTTTTTAGAATCTTATTAGCTTCTAGTAAAATGAAGGAAATAAACAGTTTCAAACGGCTCTCGTTGGTCTAACAAAAACGGTTTTATTGACTCCTAGTAAAATTAAGGAGATAATGAATATTTTACGGTTTTCAATGGTAGAACTACCAAGGTTTCTGGAATCTTATTGGCTTCTAGAACAATGAAGGAAATAATCAGTTTGGAACGGCTCCCATTGGTCTAACAAAAAAGGTTTTATTGACTCCTAGTAAAATTCAGGTAATAGTGAATATTTTATACGGTTTTTAATGGTGGAATTACAAATGTTTCTTAAATCTTATTGACATCCAGAACAATGAAGGAAATCTCATTGGTCGAACAAGAAAGGTTTCTTGAATTTTATTGACTCATAGTAAAATGAATATTTTACGGCGTTCAATGTTGAATCTACAAAGCCTTGAATCTTATTGGCTTCTAGAACAATGAAGGAAATAACCAGTATAGAACGGCTCTCATTGGTCTAACAAAAAAGGTTTTATTGACTCTTAGTAAAATTAAGGAAATAGTGAATATTTTACGGTTTTCAATGGTGGAACTACAAATTTCTCTTAAATCTTATTGGCATCTAGAACAATGAAGGAAATAATCAGATTGGAACGGCTCTCATTGGCCTAGCAAAAAAGGATCCCTGAATTTTATTATTTTATTGACTCCTAGTGAAATGAATGAAATAATGATTAGTTTACGTCTTTCCATAATGGATCTTCAAACGTTTCTTGAATCTGATTGGCATCTAGAACAAGGAAGGAAATAATCAGTTTGGAATGGCTCTCATTGGTTTAGCAAGAAAGGATTCTTTAATTTTATTGACTCCTAGTAAAATGAAAAGATAATGAATATTTTACGGTTTTCAATGGTGGAACAAAAAAGGTTCCTTGAATCTTATCGACTCTTAGTGAAATTAAGGAAATAATCAGTTTGGAACGGGTATCCTGGGTCGAACAAGAAAGGTTTCTTGAATTTTATTGACTCCTAGTAAAATGAAGGAAGTAATGAATATTTTACTGCGTTCAATGATGGAACTACAAAGGTTCCTTGAATTTTATTGGCATCTAGTACAATGAAGGAAATAATCAGTTTGGAACGGCTCTCATTGGTCAAATTAACAAAGTTTTTAAGTTTATAGACTCCCAGTAAAATGAAGGAAATAATCAGTTTGGAATGGCTCTCATTGGTCTAGCAAGAAAGGTTACCTGAATTTTATTGTCTCCTAGTAAAATTAAAGAAATAATGAATATTTTACGGTTTTTAAAGGTGGAAGTACAAAGGTTCCTTGAATTTTATCGGCTCCTAGTTAAATGAAAGAAATAATTAGTTTGGCTCTAATTGGTCGAACTAAAAAGTGTCTTTAAGTTTATAGACTCCCAGTAAAATGAAGGAAATAATCAGTTTGGAATGGCTCTCATTGGTCTAGCAAGAAAGGTTACCTAAATTTTATTGTCTCCTAGTAAAATTCAGGAAATAATGAATATTTTTCGGCTTTCAATGGTGGAACTACAAAGGTTTTTTGAATCTTATTAGCTTCTAGAACAATGAAGGAAATAAATAGTTTCGAACGGCTCTCGTTGGTCTAACAAAAAAAGGTTTTATTGACTCCTAGTAAAATTAAGGAGATAATGAATATTTTACGGTTTTCAATGATAGAACTACAAAGGTTTCTGGAATCTTATTGGCTTCTAGAACAATGAAGGAAATAATCAGTTTGGAACGGCTCTCATTGGTCTAACAAAAAAGGTTTGATTGACTCCTAGTAAAATTAAGGAAATAGTGAATAATTTACTGTTTTCAATGGTGGAACTACAAATTTTTCTTAAATCTTATTGGCATCTCGAACAATGAAGGAAATCTCATTGGTCGAACAAGAAAGGTTTCTTGAATTTTATTGACTCATAGTAAAATGAAGGAAGTAATGCATATTTTACGGCGTTCAATGTTGAAACTACAAAGCCTTGAATCTTATTGGCTTCTAGAACAATGAAGGAAATAACCAGTATAGAACGGCTCTCATTGGTCTAACAAAAAAGGTTTTATTCACTCCTAGTAAAATTAAGGAAATAGTGAATATTTTACGGTTTTCAATGGTGGAACTACAAATTTCTCTTAAATCTTATTGGCATCTAGAACAATGAAGGAAATAATCAGTTTGGAACGGCTCTCATTGCTCTAAAAGAACAGGTTTTATTGACTACTAGTAAAATTAAAGAAATAATGAATATTTTACGGTTTTTAAAGGTGGAACTACAAAGCTTCCTTGAATTTTCTCGGCTCCTAGGTAAATGAAAGAAATAATTAGTTTGGCTCTAATTGGTCGAACTAAAAAGTGTCTTTAAGTTTAAAGACTCCCAGTAAAATGTAGGAAATAATCAGTTTGGAATGGCTCTCATTGGTTTAGCAAGGAAGGATTCTTTAATTTTATTGACTCCTAGTAAAATGAAAAGATAATGAATATTTTACGGTTTTCAATGGTGGAACAAAAAAGGTTCCTTGAATCCTATCGACTCCTAGTGAAATTAAGGAAAAAATCAGTTTGGAACGGGTATCCTGGGTCGAACAAGAAAGGTTTCTTGAATTTTATTGACTCCTAGTAAAATGAAGGAAGTAATGAATATTTTACTGCGTTCAATGATGGAACTACAAAGGTTCCTTGAATCTTATTGCCATCTAGTACAATGAACGAAATAATCAGTTTGGAACGGCTCTCATTGGTCAAACAAAAAAGGTTTGATTGACTCCTAGTAAAATTAAGGAAATAGTGAATAATTTACTGTTTTCAATGGTGGAACTACAAATTTTTCTTAAATCTTATTGGCATCTCGAACAATGAAGGAAATCTCATTGGTCGAACAAGAAAGGTTTCTTGAATTTTATTGACTCATAGTAAAATGAAGGAAGTAATGCATATTTTACGGCGTTCAATGTTGAAACTACAAAGCCTTGAATCTTATTGGCTTCTAGAACAATGAAGGAAATAACCAGTATAGAACGGCTCTCATTGGTCTAACAAAAAAGGTTTTATTCACTCCTAGTAAAATTAAGGAAATAGTGAATATTTTACGGTTTTCAATGGTGGAACTACAAATTTCTCTTAAATCTTATTGGCATCTAGAACAATGAAGGAAATAATCAGTTTGGAACGGCTCTCATTGCTCTAAAAGAACAGGTTTTATTGACTACTAGTAAAATTAAAGAAATAATGAATATTTTACGGTTTTTAAAGGTGGAACTACAAAGGTTCCTTGAATTTTCTCGGCTCCTAGGTAAATGAAAGAAATAATTAGTTGGCTCTAATTGGTCGAACTAAAAAGTGTCTTTAAGTTTAAAGACTCCCAGTAAAATGTAGGAAATAATCAGTTTGGAATGGCTCTCATTGGTTTAGCAAGAAAGGATTCTTTAATTTTATTGACTCCTAGTAAAATGAAAAGATAATGAATATTTTACTGTTTTCAATGGTGGAACAAAAAAGGTTCCTTGAATCCTATCGACTCCTAGTGAAATTAAGGAAATAATCAGTTTGGAACGGGTATCCTGGGTCGAACAAGAAAGGTTTCTTGAATTTTATTGACTCCTAGTAAAATGAAGGAAGTAATGAATATTTTACTGCATTCAATGATGGAACTACAAAGGTTCCTTGAATCTTATTGGCATCTAGTACAATGAAGGAAATAATCAGTTTGGAACGGCTCTCATTGGTCAAACTAACAAAGTTTTTAAGTTTATTGGCTCCCAGTAAAATGAAGGAAATAATCAGTTTGGAATGGCTCTCATTGGTCTAGCAAGAAAGGTTACCAGAATTTTATTGTCTCCTAGTAAAATTCAGGAAATAGTGAATATTTTTCGGCTTTTAAAGGTGGAACTACAAAGGTTCCTTGAATTTTATCGGCTCCTAGTTAAATGAAAGAAATAATTAGTTTTAGCTCTAATTGGTCGAACTAAAAAGTGTCTTTAAGTTTATAGACTCCCAGTAAAATGTAGGAAATAATCAGTTTGGAATGGCTCTCATTGGTTTAGCAAGAAAGGATTCTTTAATTTCATTGACTCCTAGTAAAATGAAAAAAATAATGAATATTTTACGGTTTTCAATGGTGGAACAAAAAAGGTTCCTTGAATCTTATCGACTCCTAGTGAAATTAAGGAAATAATCAGTTTGGAACGGGTATCCTGGGTCGAACAAGAAAGGTTTCTTGAATTTTATTGACTCCTAGTAAAATGAAGGAAGTAATGAATATTTTACTGCGTTCAATGATGGAACTACAAAGGTTCCTTGAATCTTATTGGCATCTAGTACAATGAAGGAAATAATCAGTTTGGAACGGCTCTCATTGGTCAAACTAACAAAGTTTTTAAGTTTATAGGCTCCCAGTAAAATGAAGGAAATAATCAGTTTGGAATGGCTCTCATTGGTCTAGCAAGAAAGGTTACCTGAATTTTATTGTCTCCTAGTAAAATTCAGGAAATAGTGAATATTTTTCGGCTTTCAATGGTGGAACTACAAAGGTTTCTGGAATCTTATTGGCTTCTAGAACAATGAAGGAAATAATCAGTTTGGAACGGCTTTTATTGACTCCTAGTAAAATTAAGGAAATAGTGAATATTTTACGGTTTTCAATGGTGGAACTACAAATTTCTCTTAAATCTTATTGGCATCTAGAACAATGAAGGAAATAATCAGATTGGAACGGCTCTCATTGGTCTAGCAAAAAAGGTTCCCTGAATTTTATTGACTCCTAGTGAAATGAAAGAAATAGGGACTATTTTACGTCTTTCAATAATGGATCTTCAATCGTTTCTTGAATCTGATTGGCATCTAGAACAAGGAAGGAAATAATCAGTTTGGAACGGCTCTCATTGCTCTAAAAGAACCGGTTTTATTGACTACTAGTAAAATTAAAGAAATAATGAATATTTTACGGTTTTTAAAGGTGGAACTACAAAGGTTCCTTGAATTTTCTCGGCTCCTAGTTAAATGAAAGAAATAATTAGTTTGGCTCTAATTGGTCGAACTAAAAAGTGTCTTTAAGTTTAAAGACTCCCAGTAAAATGTAGGAAATAATCAGTTTGGAATGGCTCTCATTGGTTTAGCAAGAAAGGATTCTTTAATTTTATTGACTCCTAGTAAAATGAAAAGATAATGGATATTTTACGGTTTTCAATGGTGGAACAAAAAAGGTTCCTTGAATCTTATCGACTCCTAGTGAAATTAAGGAAATAATCAGTTTGGAACGGGTATCCTGGGTCGAACAAGAAAGGTTTCTTGAATTTTATTGACTCCTAGTAAAATGAAGGAAGTAATGAATATTTTACTGCGTTCAATGATGGAACTACAAAGGTTTTTAAGTTTATAGGCTCCCAGTAAAATGAAGGAAATAATCAGTTTGGAATGGCTCTCATTGGTCTAGCAAGAAAGGTTACCTGAATTTTATTGTCTCCTAGTAAAATTCAGGAAATAGTGAATATTTTTCGGCTTTCAATGGTGGAACTACAAATGTTTCTTATTTCTTATTGGCATCTAGAACGATAAAGGAAATAAGTAGTTTGGAACAGCTCTCATTGGTCTAATAAAAAATGTTTTATTGACTCCTAGTAAAATTAAGGAAATAATGAGTATTTTATGGTTTTCAATGGTAGAACTAGAAAGGTTTCTTAAATCTTATTGGCATCTAGAACAATGAAGGAAATAATCAGTTGGGAACGGCTCTCGTTGGTCGAACAAAAAAGGTTTTATTGATTCCTAGTAAAATTAGGGAAATAATGAATATTTTACGGTTTTCAATGGTGGAACTAAAAAGGTTCCTTGTATCTTATCGGCTCCTAGTGAAATGAAGTCTCGTTGGTCGGACAAGAAAGGTTCCTTGAATTTCATTGACTCCTAGTAAAATAAAGGAAGTAATGAATATTTTACGGCGTTCAATGGTGGAACTTCAAAGGTTCCTTGAATCTTATTGACATCTAGTACAATAAAGGATATAATCAGTTTGTAACGGCTCTCATTGGTCGAAGTAGAAACGTTTTTTAAGTTTATGGGCTCCCAGTAAAATAAAGTAAATAATCAGTTTAGAATGGGTCTCATTGGTCTAGCAAGAAAGGTTTAATACATTTTCTTGACTCCTAGTGAAATGAAGGAAATAATGAATATTTTACGGCTTTCAATGGTGGAAGTACAAATGTTTCTTGAATCTTATTGGCATCTAGAACAATGAAGGAAATAATCAGTTTGGAACGGCTCTCATCGGTCGAACCAGAAAGGTTCCTTAAGTTTTTGGGCTCCTAGTAAAATGAAGAAAATAATCAGTTTGGAATGCCTCTCGGTGGTCGAACAAGAAAGGTTTCTTTAATTTTATTGACAGCTAGTAAAATGAAGAAAATAATGAATATTTTACGGCTTTCAATGGTGTAACTACAAAGGTTCCTTGAATCTTATTGGCATCTAGTACAATGAAGGATATAATCAGTTTGTAACGGTTCTCATTGGTCGAAGTAGAAAGGGTTTTTAAGTTTATGGGCTCCCAGTAAAATAAAGTAAATAATCAGTTTAGAATGGGTCTCATTGGTCTAGCAAGAAAGGTTTAATAAATTCTATTGACTCCTAGTGAAATGAAGGAAATAATGAATATTTTACGGCTTTCAATGGTGGAAGTACAAATGTTTCTTGAATCTTACTGGCATCTAGAACAATGAAGGAAATAATCAGTTTGGAACGGCTCTCAGTGGTCGAACTAGAAAGGTTCCTTAAGTTTTTGGTTCCTAGTAAAATGAAGGAAATAATCAGTTTGGAATGGCTCTCATTAGTCTTACAAAAAAGGTTTTATTGACTCCTAGTAAAATTAAGGAAATAATGAATATTTTTCGGCTTTTAATGGTGGAACTACAAAGGTTTTTTGAATCTTATTAGCTTCTAGAACAATGAAGAAAATAAAAAGTTTGGAACGGCTCTCGTTGGTCTAACAATAAAGGTTTTATTGACTCCTAGTAAAATTAAGGAGATAATAAATATTTTACGGTTTTCAATGATAGAACTACAAAGGTTTCTGGAATCTTATTGGCTCCTAGAACAATGAAGGAAATAATCAGTTTGGAACGGCTCTCATTGGTCTAACAAAAAAGGTTTTATTGACTCCTAGTAAAATTAAGGAAATAGTGAATATTTTACGGTTTTCAATGGTGGAACTACAAATTTCTCTTAAATCCTATTGGCATCTACAACAATGAAGGAAATCTCATTGGTCGAACAAGAAAGGTTTCTGGAATTTTATTGACTCATAGTAAAATCAAGGAAGTAATGCATATTTTACGGCGTTCAATGTTGAAACTACAAAGCCTTGAATCTTATTGGCTTCTAGAACAATGAAGGAAATAACCAGTATAGAACGGCTCTCATTGGTCTAACAAAAAAGGTTTTATTGACTCCTAGTAAAATTAAGGAAATAGTGAATATTTTACGGTTTTCAATGGTGGAACTACAAATTTCTCTTAAATCTTATTGGCATCTAGAACAATGAAGGAAATAATCAGTTTGGAACGGCTCTCATTGCTCTAAAAGAACAGGTTTTATTGACTACTAGTAAAATTAAAGAAATAATGAATATTTTACGGTTTTAAAAGGTGGAACTACAAAGGTTCCTTAAATTTTATCGGCTCCTAGTTAAATGAAAGAAATAATTAGTTTGGCTCTAATTGGTCGAACTAAAAAGTGTTATTAAGTTTATAGGCTCCCAGTAAAATGAAGGAAATAATCAGTTTGGAATGGCTCTCATTGGTCTAGCAAGAAAGGTTTCCTAAATTTTATTGACTCCTAGTGAAATAAAGGAAATAATGAATATTTTGCGGCTTTCAATGGTGGAACTAGAAATGTTTCTTAAATCTTATTGGCATCTAGAACAATGAAGAAAATAATCAGCTTGAAACGGCTCTCAATGGTCGAACTAAAAAAGTTCTTTAAATTTATGTGTTTCCAGTAAAATGAAGGATTTAATCAGTTTGGAATGGCTCTCATTGGTCTAGCAAGAAAGGTTACCTGAATTTTATTGTCTCCTAGTAAAATTCAGCAAATAGTGAATATTTTACAGCTTTCAATGGTGGGACTACAAAGGTTTCTTGAATCTTATTGGCTCCTAGTGAAATGAAGGAAATAGTCAGTTTGGAACGGCTCTCATTGGTCTAACAAAAAAGGTTTTATTGACTCCTAGTAAAATTAAGGAAATAATGAATATTTAACGGCTTTCAATGGTGGAACAACAAAGGTTTCTTAATTTTTATTGGCTCTTAGTACAATAAAAGAAATAATCAGCTTGAAACGGCTCTCATTGGTCGAGCAGGAATTTTTTTTTAAAATTTTATTGACTCCAAGTCAATTAAGGAAATAATGAATATTTTACTGCTTTCAATGATGGAACTACAAAGGTTTCTTGAACCTTATTGGCATCTAAAGCAATGAAGGAAATATTCAGTTTGGAACGGCTCTCATTGGTCGAATTATAAAAGTTCTTTAAGTTTATGGGCTTCTAGTAAAATGAAGGAAGTAATCAGTTTGGAATGGCTCTCAGTGGTCGAACAAGAAATGTTTCTTTAATTTTATTGACTCTTAGTAAAATGAGGGAAGTAATGAATATTTTACGGCTTTCAATGGTGGAAGTACAAATGTTTCTTGAATCTTATTGGCATCTAGAATAATGAAGGAAATAATCAGTTTGGAACGGCTCCGCTGGCCATAATTATTTTACCTTTGATAACCATCTGTGCGGTTCCAAATGCCGGTTGCCACTTCTGGGTATATCATCTTTGCCACTGCATGAAGACAGCGAATAAATGAATCTATCAGAAGTTCATTAGATATCTTTTAAGTCGAATTACTTGCAATTTTGTTTTAAAATTAATTATTGCACACGCGACGTTCGTTTTTTTCAGGCAGAATTATCAGCATGTCAACTGCATAAAAATATTGGAGTGGTGTAATGAGGTATGGTTGAAAATTAATTGCTTGAGTAAAATTAAAGGTAAGAACACTCAGCCTTCTCTACCAAAAATTTATTTAAACTTCTAATTGTTAGATACATACATTTCTGCATAAATATAAAATCAGTGCAATTTCTAGTAAAGACAGCTCAATCAGGTGTATCAGACCGATCATGACGTACGGTACAGAAGTCCGCGAAGACATCAACAAAACGAAACACGTGCTAAGGGTGGCCGAAATGAAAACACTGAGAACAATAGTGAAGAAAATAAGAAGAGACAGAGCAAGAAACACAGATATCAGAGAACAATGCGAACAAGATATTGTGAGATGGGGAAGACAACGAGACAGTGGTACAACCATGTAAGACGGATGAACGAGAACAGAAATAGCCCTACAAAATAACCCGCCCGTATCAAGACCCCCGGGAGACCACCCAAAAGATGGAGAGATAGTTGGCAATCTACCTCGCAGGAAAAGTTGCAGAGGCAGCTTCAAAATCAACAGATCGACAGATCTCCAAGAAGTAGAAGAAGAATAAGATTTTCTAGTAATATACTTATGAATATCCTTACCAAATTTTAATCTATCACAGATATATTCGGCTAACAAGTTGTGTTTCAGCTTAAATACAAACAAATTCATGTTGAACTTAAGTGTTTGTCTAACTGACAGTATATTCAAAACATTTAACGGGAGAATAACGACACTTGAAAATGATTCGCATTGCTCTGGTATGGGTTTATTCTAATTCGTCAAGTTTATATTGTGGCAAATTACGCAATAAAGTTGAACAAAATTGTAAATGAGGATAGATACTTAATTTCATTACTGTGAATAATATACACTTTCTTACCTTCGAAAAGTTTAATTTCTGAATATTATTCATCAATCCTTTTCTGACTCAATCAGATGAAATAGTAGTCGATGTAGTGATTGATGAAGCTCCCTCATCACTTTCTAATTCCATAATAATTTTGGTCTCGTTATTTTGATACAAAACAGGTGTTTCCTCAAATCTACGTTTAGATTTAGATTGCTGGAGTTGCTCCGCTTTCGCTCACATTTATGTTTTCTTATAACATGATTCATGAGATTAGTTGTATTTTCAAAAGATTTATGTTTTTCTATGGAAAAGTTTGCATTTACCTCCACCACTAGTTCTAATAAAGCTGATCCAAACCTCTCTTTTGCGTGTGGACATATTGTACAGGGTGATTGATTGAATTTTGAGTCACGTTTAGATTTTGTACAGACGACGCCATTCTGTAAAAAAATTATATCCTTTTTCATATTTTGTTCTGAATTTCTCTGGTAATTAATTTGCGTTCCCTTGTGGTCAGTTCAAAGATGTAATCAGAAATATCTGGATATTTCCTGAGTTTATTTTAAAGTATGCTTCTTTAAATAAAACTATGCGTTGTTTGGAATGATTAACACATCACTGTTTTTATGACTAATTTAATTTTCAAAAGTTATTTAATTATGGTTGTGATTTACTTATTGAATTTAGTACAGTCAGGCAATGTCCATAAGGCCTCTAAAAATATTGAAGAAATATATCTAAATATTCCATGATAAAACATCAGACAGGTTTGTGCTAAATATTAATGAGATTCTAAATTTTATTAAATGTAATATTGGTGCTGTTTGTTTCTATGTTAAAGCCATTTATTCAGCAAACGGCAAAGTTTTTTATGCGGTCGCTCGGAAAAAAATTCTGAAAAACTCGTTTTCCGTTACTTCTAATAGATGTGAAAACACAGTGTTTTTAACGAAGTATAATAAAAAATATTTTCCGATTATTCTCCCATAAGATACAACAGCAAATTGTTTTTCTTTTCATCAGATTTTTCCAAGTGTCCTGCAATACTTACGTATCTTTCAAATCTGGGCGAAGTTAAAACTTCTGGAAGTTGACACTGTGGTTTCTATGTTTGTATTCTATTTCTATAATTCTAATGACGACTTTTCTTCTTGGTCACTTCTTGGTCATCTTAAGATTTTTAACTTCAATCAAAACACACATTAGAGGATAGCCTTTATTATCCTTTTACAGAACCACTATGTTTAGTTAAGAGTTTCGTCTACGGAGCTTTCAATGTCTAACTGAATTACTTCTGTGACCTTAAACTTTACAGAGACTGTAGCGCTTTTATTGCAGTTTTCCTCGGTTTTGTTGCCTCGGGCGCCACCTTCGTTGTTTATAGTGGTTGAAGGTCCACTTTACAGTGCCTGGGTAGCTTTTAGACAGCTGAAGAAAGTTCCAGGGGCTTCGGGAAATAAACAAGATTATAACAACTGTATTCACTAAATCAAGTGTATTGCGGCTCTCTGTACTCACAGCAAATACTTACGGTAACGGTTACCTAATGAAACGAAAGCTACCTTGTTCGCTGGGTCGGGGAAAGCGTGTAATGGTTAAGAAAGCTAACTACGGACCCTTCACTACTGTTTAGCTTGACTACTGTTGATTATGTCTGTTTAAAATGCGGTGCTTGTACGGCGGTACAGTACGGTTATGTAAAACTGGCTACTCGACGCCGGAGTTTACTCCAAAAAGCCCAAAATGGCCCACTTACGTGACCGGCGGTGTTCCCCTCACTCGACCTAATCTCTACATGTCGCACCGTTTCCCCGGAATCCGACAAATAGAGCTCCCGTTGCACACTAGTTTCCCAGAATCATTCAACAGAGGTTTCAAGTCTCGTGATGTTGCCAGTCACACAGCCGCTATTACCTCCAGTTCCCAAACTCACTTACCATACCGATTCCCCGGAGTCAAGTAAACGAGTTACGGGATTCACCGTTCCTGCTTGCTACCCCGTTTCCCCGAAGTCAAACAAACAGGAACAGGATCAGAAAGATTACATGACTATTTTCAAACAGTTACTGTAGCCGGCGTCGATTTGCCAGAACTACGGAAAGATACTGATAGTGCCCCAAACGGAAAACCCCGGGAAAATACTGATAGTATCCCAACTTACAGTTTAAGAAATTACTACGGTTAACGGTACGGTTTTAAACAGCAAAATAGAACAAATACCGGACGGACGGTATGTGCCTATTTATTTACTTACTAATACGCGGAGATAAAAAAGGCAAACGGCACGGAACGGCTAGACAAGTTGTTTTGACCTTTAAGCGATCAAAAATCCCTCGTTTTACGGTGCGGGGCCTCCTTTTATACAAAAACCAACGGTGGGGGCTGTTAGCAGAGGTACCCACTCCCTGCACCCACCGAACCATTTCGAACGGCTTCGGACGGCCCCGACAACATCGACGCTACGACGGCCGCGGCCAAACACCCTGCAGTAAAGGTCACGCGTAATCCAAAAATCAAAATTAGTAAAACTTAGTAACTCTACAAGACATTTATCTTTATGATCTTTTCTCTACCATGGCGTCCAACTCACTTAGTCACCCTAACCTTAACTTCTCAACCGTCGCTACATGTTTGCCAGGAATCTCTTTAACAAACAAATATAATGAGTACGAAAGGAAGAAAATGACAAACACTCCACAATACTTTATTATGACCTTAGATGGTAAGGTCTGCTCAACAAGTTTCGGTCACATAAATGACCATCTTCAGGAGCTACAAGAATAACCTACTTTACTTGGTGTACCAGAAGTTAAATGTTAAAAAACGAGAAAACGTACCTCAAATCAGTCGACCAATGTGACTACTGTCTTTTTACAAGGGGAGAGACAGAGAGACCCATGTTATGACGAAATAGTGAAATTAACAAAGTTAAATAGGTGAACAAAGCTGTAAAATTTAACACATGTAACTATGAATTAAAAAGATTATGTGAAATTTAATAGTTAGATCATTATGGAGAAAAAATAACTATCGCACATTAAATCAAAAAATTAATTAAAATTAAACACAAAACTTAAACTAGACCCATTTAGGGCTGGGTGAGACCCTAGGGGGGAAAAAGAGCTTAACACTTGTGCACCATCCACAGAAGAGGCGATGAAACAGGAAAACAAAATGGAGGTTCAAAAATTTTTAAAAAAAAATTTCACATTGATAAGCCGTTAATTCGAAGGCAGAAGGGGAACCGTTAAGAGGGGGGTTACAATAAAATAAAATCAATAACTTAGCTGACAACAAGTAGATAGTTCTGCAACCCACAAAGCAATTGAGGATTAACAATAGAACGGTTAAAAACCCGCAACCATTCATACCGCAGGTAGTGAAGTTGAAAGTAAACAATGCACCAAACCAGCAAACAGGTGGACAACGTGTTAAGCCAGATGGGGGTGGCTAATAGGGGTTCAAACAGGGTGGTAAAACTCGAAGAAGTGCCGACACCGACACAAACCACGGTGAGGGAGGGGATGGTGAAAGAGGAGGTGTTAGGGTTGTGTAAAAGGGTATGTGATGAATTAAAAGGTTAAGGACCTAAAAAAGGAGGTTGATGTATGGTTAAGCTGATCATTCAGGCAGGTGCACCCACTACAACCAGAAGCCCTGTTAATCTCAAGCACCTCAAGGTGGTTAAGGAGGCTGCCCTTACCACACACATGAAGAATCTTGAAACCCTGTTCGGTGTTGAAGGTATGATCATTCTGACGAAGATGTCGAGAGAAATTAGACTTCATGTAAGTGGTATTTAGGTTGGGGTTGTTGGTGAACTTCAAGTACTCCCGAGTGTGCTCATGAATGCGAGTGGCAAACTTCCTGCCCGTCTGACCAACATAGAGGGCATTACATCCTGGGGTACAACAGGACAGTTGGTAAACGCCTGATTTATGGAGTTGGGGAGTAGGATCTTTGGAGTGGGAAAGGAATTGTCTAGAGGTGTTGGAGACTTTGAAGCAAATATTTATATTATTTGACCTGAAAATGTTTTTAATTTGAAGTGACAGTGGACCCAAAAAAGGGATGGAAAAGAATTTTGGGTTTTCAGGTTTGTCTGAATGTATTAAGTTCTTATTAACAAATTTTTTAAAATGGTTAAAATAAATTTTATTAACTAATGTGTTTGGAAAATTATTATTAGTTGCTACTGTTCTGATCCAAGAAAGTTCTAAGTTAAAGTTTGTTTCAGACATTGGTATGTTAAAAAGACGGTTAAAGAAACAATTTAATGACGCAACCTTTTGATTAATTGGATGATTGGATTGGAAGGGGATTATGCAGTCAGTGCTTGTGGGTTTGTGATAGATGGAGATCTCAATGTGGTTACAAGACCTGTAAAGCAAAATATCAAGGAAAGGTAGTTTATGGGATGACTCTAGTTCCATGGTGAATGAGATTGAATGGTGTAAATCATTAAGAAAAATGAAAAATTGTTGGAGGTCATCAAGAGACCCATCAAAAATACAAAAAATATCATCCACATATCTTGTGAAAAAGAGTATTTTGTTGAAGGAGTGGTAGGATTCTAGGGAATGTTCGATGTTGGACATAAAAATCTCTGCTAGCAGAGGGGAAAAGCATGAACCCATAGCCAGGCCCCCGGACTGTGAGTAGAAGGTGTTGTTGAACTGGAAAAAGTTTTGGTCCAGTACCAGAGCCACCAGGGTTAATAAGTCTTCTACCTGGAATGGGTCCAGACCTTCCGAAGCTGACAACAAATCCTGGACCAAGTTTAAACAATCAGGTGGTGGGATGCTGGGAAAGAGGTTGGAAACATCGAAGGAGACCATGATTGCTGAGTCTGGGATGATTAAGTCTTTGAGTTGGGAGCAAAGTTCAAATGAATTTTTTATGGAGTATTTACTTTTAAATCCGGTGGTTTTAAGGATAATATCATTTAACCAGACAGAAAGATGGTGGCAGGGAGAACCGCAAAAGGAAACCACTGGTCTGATGGGGATATTGGGTTTGTGGATTTTGGGAAGGCCATAGAGTTTGGGAACGGAAGGGTTGATAGGTATGATTTTGTATTTATTAAATCCCAAAGGTGTTAAAGTAGTCTGGACTCTATTAATAATTGACTTAAATTTCACCAGGAATTTGTCCAGAGGGGAGGAGTTTAAAATTTCAAAGGAGTCCGAACTCAGAAAATCCAGGACCTTGTCCACATACTGAGTTCTGTCAAGAACCACTACGCAATTGCCTTTGTCAGCTTTTGTTACTATCAAATCGTTGTCTTTGACTTTTCTCTTAAGTGAGGACAAGTTCTTGTTTTCGGTCTTGCTTACTGCAGGAACCGCTGAAGAGAGACCTCCTGCGTGAAACCTATTAAGATGGACGGCGCAAGCAGATCGAACTGCACTTTGTGAAGCTTCAGTGAGACTTCTAGAAATTACGTTCTCCAAATGGGCAGAGAAAACTTGTAAATCATTAACTCTAGGTGAAAAAGTGAAATTGTATTTAAGTCCTAAATTCAAAATACTTAAATCGTTTTGGGATAGGGTACAGTTTGACAGGTTTAAAGTTCGAGGGTGGAAAGAAAAATCTGAGTTATGAATGGGTTTAACACCAAAATCACCAATAAAGATGTTATTGACAAAAGTGGCTCCATCTGTCGGAATAAGTGGGGGGTTATTGGAGGCTAGATGTGAGGTAGAGGACGGTGTAAGGGTTGCATTGGGGGTTATGTTGGAAGTGGCTTGATTGACGTAGTTAAGAGTCGGCACTGTTAAGGGGTTCAGTCTTGATAGTTCACGTTGTAAAACCTCGAATTTGTTAGTCCCCATGTCACACACAAATTGCAATAAAGAATGGTGCAGTGAATCAAATTCAACAGGGTGCAGAACACTGGTTAGTTTGAAAAATAAACACTTAAGTTTAAGGTCAGTATTACTAAGTCTAAAATATAACCTCTTGACCTCATCCCTAATCCAGACCCGTGTGGCCAGCTGGATCGCCCTCTTTGATGATGTAGACTTGGAGTTGCAGCGTAGGGAGACATAATTCGGTTTTAGATTCCTCCTCAGGCACTCGCCATTGAACCCTGCACCTGCCTGAATGATCAGCTTAACCATACATCAACCTCCTTTTTTAGGTCCTTAACCTTTTAATTCATCACATACCCTTTTACACAACCCTAACACCTCCTCTTTCACCATCCCCTCCCTCACCGTGGTTTGTGTCGGTGTCGGCACTTCTTCGAGTTTTACCACCCTGTTTGAACCCCTATTAGCCACCCCCATCTGGCTTAACACGTTGTCCACCTGTTTGCTGGTTTGGTGCATTGTTTACTTTCAACTTCACTACCTGCGGTATGAATGGTTGCGGGTTTTTAACCGTTCTATTGTTAATCCTCAATTGCTTTGTGGGTTGCAGAACTATCTACTTGTTGTCAGCTAAGTTATTGATTTTATTTTATTGTAACCCCCCTCTTAACGGTTCCCCTTCTGCCTTCGAATTAACGGCTTATCAATGTGAAATTTTTTTTAAAAATTTTTGAACCTCCATTTTGTTTTCCTGTTTCATCGCCTCTTCTGTGGATGGTGCACAAGTGTTAAGCTCTTTTTTCCCCCCTAGGGTCTCACCCAGCCCTAAATGGGTCTAGTTTAAGTTTTATGTTTAATTTTAATTAATTTTTTGATTTAATGTGCTATAGTTATTTTTTCTCCATAATGAGGTAACTATTAAATTTCACATAATCTTTTTAATTCATAGTTACATGTGTTAAATTTTACAGCTTTGTTCACCTATTTAACTTTGTTAATTTCACTATTTCGTCATAACATGGGTCTCTCTGTCTCTCCCCTTGTAAAAAGACAGTAGTCACATTGGTCGACTGATTTGAGGTACGTTTTCTCGTTTTTTAACATCTCGTTTTTTAACATTTAACTTCTGGTACACCAAGTAAAGTAGGTTATTCTTGTAGCTCCTGAAGATGGTCATTTATGTGACCGAAACTTGTTGAGCAGACCTTACCATCTAAGGTCATAATAAAGTATTGTGGAGAAGACTGTTTGTCATTTTCTTCCTTTCGTACTCCTGCGACTCCACTGAAAGAATATGGACTACTACTTCTTTCCCAAATATAATGAGTATTCTATTGTCACGTTTAAATTGTAAAGCACTTTTGGCCTAACAAGTTAAACGAGACCTGCGTTTATTACTTTAATAAACGCCTTGACCGAGATCTTGTTTCAGAGGTAGAATCAAACCATTTGGTAGAAAAATATAATTTAATAACTAAATAACAGTTAAAACTAATTGACAAAATGGTTGGTTTATCAACTTAGTGAATCGGAAAAAAACCTTCAACAACAATACCTTTTACATGCACAAAATATTACAATAACAAATACATACTTGCATTTGTTAAAAAATTATGAGGGCAGCTTTCTGGAGGGTTTGGCACTCGCGATTTATTATAGTTTAAAATATAGTTTACTATTTAATTAATTTGTGAACCCGGTGCGGGTTGCAGAATTCGGGACGACTACATTCTGTAGCGTGAGCGGAGTCTTCTGGCTAGGTACTGCCTTCTCCGACGTGGTGCACAGCAAAACTGGACTGACTGGACTGAACCCCTCTCTAGGGTATAACTTTCTTCTTATAGCATTCCAATCACTGGTTCCACCAATCAAAAACTCCCATAACTGGTCTCCTCTAGCCGACAACTCGTGACGACCTTTGGACCCTCGGTACTTGGAAATATTCCGCATATTTCGCAACCCAGCGTCCGGTCACACTCCGGTGCATAGTTTAGCTATTGCATCATAAGTGCAGTTGCACTTTGACCGCATTCCACAATTTTAATGTTTCCGCTCAAGTAATATAAATTCCACATTTTTTAATGTTTCCGTTCAAGTGAAATAAATTTGATTTATTTTCTTCGTGACACTAGCAGATTTTTTGTTGAATTAGTATTTTATTTACAAATGTAGTATTATGAAATAATATTCTTTAGATAAGCACCTTATAAACCATCAAGAAACAGTATCTTCAGTGGTGCCAAGTACTCTACAAAGTCAAATAAAATTATAGGCCTAGGTTTAAAAAATTAAAGTTATTTAAAAATATTAACAATTTCACTAACAAAAAGTAACCCCAAAAAAGAGTATGTTAATAAAATTAATAGAAAAAAAGAGAATAGCATCTAGACATCGTTAAAAGGCTTTGCAGGAAGAGTGGTAAGAATATTAAAGCCCTTTCAGATTTGACACAATGTCGAGTGTCGAAGCACTGAGGAGTACTACTGCAGACTTTATGATGAAATAGATCAGGTCTTCGAGGTAAGAGAGACACGTGCAATATTGAAAAACATCCAAAATGCTATAATCTCCTCAGAATATTTGTCTGACTACCTAGCAAAAATTGTTGGTATGATTTTTTAGGCAGTTCCATTTTCGACAGGAATACAATTTTGTTCAAGCACATAGTTTGAAAGTTTTCTCATCCTATTCAAAGGTGTAGTTTTTGTGTCTATCATTACATTAACAGTAGGGCCCTACATACAGTACGGTACAGTACTTACTTGTAAGTGTTTTTAATTAGTGCTTGATGCAACAGACATAAAAAAATGTCCAATACAATACTGGGCAGGATCGAATAATTGGATTTGAAGATTTTGAGACAACCGCTTCCAACAAAATAGCTAATAAAGCTCATCTTTTTATGCCAGTTCGTTTAGAAAACACCAGTAGCTTACTACGTGACCCATAATTGATATAACTCTGAGATACTTCAAAAATGTGTATTTGAGGTATTGAAAGCAGCAGAGGAGATGGAAAAGTTGATGTAATTGCAACATAGGAGTGTCAAATTTTTAAAAAAGGATAAATGTACTTCATATGTCTTTACAACCACATATAAAATTACTGCCCTCTATTTGCAACCTATTATACAGTATTCAATAAAAGTTTAAATAGTAGCACAACTCATAAGCCACATAGTTGCATCATGTTTATATTCTCTTGCAAGTATTAATAGGTCGGTCGATTTTTTATGTATTATTGTATTCATCATTTAAAATTAACAGGTGCAATTGATCAGCTAACAATAGCCACTGCAACATTTATTCATAGGATGTCCAAACTCTTTGACAGTTTTTATGGTCGAATTCATACTGTACCTCCAGGAAAACAATTGAAATGTGCGATAAAAAAAAATTACCTCACATGACATATTGAAGCCTGTTCCATGATATTAATAGCTGGACACATCGTGGAACTGGTATGTCCAGGTACTGCAAATGATTTGTTGGGTTTATTTAGAACTCAATATTTTACTTTTTATATTTTGGGTGTGGGGTAATCTGTAGGTTGTAGTAGCCGTTGTGGGTATTATATTTATATTCGTATTTATATGTACCAATAAAATTATGGTAAATATAATATATATTTTATTATTTTCTGCTTTTTACTACAACTGCAACTGTGGAGTTAAAATTTAAGGTTCTATTAAAATGTCTAAACCCCGTTCTTAGATCGGGTACAAATCATTAAATGTATTAAATCAAGAACAGTGATGCAAATTACATGTGAACATAGCACCAAACAAAAAAGAATCAACTTTTTAACTTTTAGAAATGGAAAGGTTACAATCAGTCTAAATTTTGTTATGTTGTTGTTTTAATTACATTTGAAAAATCTCGACTAATGTGCCGGAGATATGAGGTGTTTTACGACCAATTCCTTACTTACGCCCAAATATAATATAATATATATAACAACCCTAACACTGTGCATATGGTTACCATAGGGCAATCAAGCCAAGGTTGTCCCACACACTTACTTCGCTTTCTGTAGTAATTTATAAGTGAACGACATTTCTAGGAAGTGCTACTTACGTTGTATCCATTACTGCTCACCTTAGATAAACCACTGACCCCAAATTTGCCCATTTTATTGAAGCAGGTTGGAATGGTCCAGACTGTTTGGAAGAGTCCAACGACCTGTACATAATCAATTATTTATCGAAACACCCTTGTCCTGTGAGGCTAATGGACTATATTATAGCACCGTGCGGAAACCAGGACGCTTACGGCCAGTCTGTAAGAAGTAAAGGCACACTCGCACTTCGCCGCAGCTTGCGGAAGCAGACAGCAACATCCAAACTCCAGGAGGTGGCAAAACTAAGCCCCGTCACCCTCTCTAATCGGGGCCCAAAGTGCTAAGCTGTCTGATTGACTAAACAGAACCCCTTAAGGAAGTTCTAATGTTGAATAAAGACCATCGAAAATATTCTACTAATTTAATATTTCGAGCTGAAACTTAATTTTCGAAACATTCGAGTTAATTGATTCTGTCGTGATCATTTTTAAATTAATATTTTTTACGGACAAAAATGAACAACGAACAACTGAGAAAAATTTATCAGTCAGCCAATGTGCCTCCATAGGATTGGATGGGTGCAGTGTATTATGTTATTGTGAAGAAACATTTTACTTTTACTAAGTGGATATGTGAACAGTGCACTCCCCATAATATGGTAACATAACCATGCAATGCAATGACTTTGACAATAAATCCTTGGAGTAGTGAGTTTTTAAGTTTTCTTTTAGTACTCAGTTAGTTTTAATTGATTGAGCCAGTATTACTTCCGCAGCCTCATTATTGGTAAAATCATTACCATTATGTTTAATTTTCTGCTAAAAAAGTTTATCCCAGTTTATCTGCATCCGAACTGGACCATTTCAGTTTATTGTTTGAATTACAGCGGACTTAAAGTCATTATAGCTGCAAGCTTCTATACAATGTATTCAAGTTTATTGTTTTTCTTTATTACTGTGGTTGTTAAGTGATATCTGCATGAATTTAGTTATTGGTATGAGTTTTACTCGCCTAGACCAAAACCCAAGTAGAGTCAGACATGTTAATACATTAAATTGAAGTGACAACGCGTCCGCAGAATAAACAGCAAATGTATTTTCCTATACAACTGGAGATCAGTAAATATTAGTGTATATTATTTTATTCTATTGCAGTAGTGAGTAGATCATTTGTATCTCAATTGATAAAATGTCTCAAGGATGTTTTTGTTCGTCCTGAATTAAAATCATCTGCTGATTTTGTAGTTATACAGGTAAACATCATTCAAGTAGTCCATGTCGGTACAGAATAATTCATGATTTATTTTAGATATTGTAAACCATAGCGAAGGGAGCATATTCAGCTGCGCTAGAAGATCTACAAAAACCAGCCAAGATTGATTGCAGCCAAGTTTTTATTATCATCAAAAACTGCCGTAAATTTAAGTGAAACTCATAAAATAAATTGTAAGATAACCAAATTTGAAGTCAAAAACATTTTACTGAAATATGCCGAAGAAGAACTACAGGCAATCATGTTTGTTGAACTAGACAAGTCGACGTCTACTCCATCTTACTTGTCAAAACCATCAACCTTGTGGTGCAGCAGCAAACCGTTCAAATGACACCTCTGCACTTGGTAATTAATATTACGAACGTGCACTAACTTGGCTGATGACAAATTAAAACAGATCTCAGATGAAAACTTTGGTAGCAAAGGCGTCACCAAACTCTTATCTGGCCAGTAGTATTCCGCATACCGAACCAAAACTCATACAGAATTTTTGTTAAAATGGACACTGCTCTGATGAAACACAAGATGAGAACAAAAGGAAGGGAATGACACGCAGTCGTCTCCACAATTCTTTATTTCGACCTTTAAAAGGTAAGGCCTGCTCTACTACTTTCGGACATATAAATGGCCATCTTCAGGAGCTACAAGAATAACTTACTCTACTTATGCGTAACAGGTGTTTAACAAACGGGAAAAAACCTACCTCAACTCGACAATCAACGCGCGGGCTGTCTTTTTAGAAAGGGGGAGACAGTGAGACCCATGTTGTAAAGATTTTGTGAATTTAAAGTTGTTAAAGGTGGGAATAAAGCTATAAAATTTTAACACATGTAGTATAAATTAAAGGGTTTTTAAAAAATTGAATAATTACCTGATTATGGAGAAAAAAGGAAAACTGACACTACATATTTAAAAGACAAAGACTTAAAATTAGACCCATTTTAAGGGCTGGGTTAGACCCTATGGGGAGAAAAAGATAAATTCAGATACAATCCACCATCCACGGCAGAGGCGATCGAACAGGAAACAAAATGGAGATTTTTAAAAAACTTTGAAAAAACCGCAGTGATAAGCCGTTAATACAAAGGCAGGGGGAACGTTTAAAAGGGGATTACAATAAAATTAATAACCTAGGTGACAACAGGTGAGTAATTCTGCAACCCACAAATCAATCAAAGATTAACAATAAAAAGGTTAAGGCCGCAACCATTCACACAACAAGATGTAAAGTTAAAATTAGACGGAAACATAAACAATGCACCAACCAGCAAACATGTGGCGGGTGGACAACGCAATGAGCAAAATGAGGGTAGCCAAGGGCTCAAATAAGGTTCTAAACCCCGCAGAAAGTGCAAACACCGACCAACACGCTAGTGAAGGAGGGGATGTTGAAAGATGGGGTGCTGGGAGTGTTTACAAGGGATTAGGAAGCATTAAAAGGTGAGGGACTTAAAAAAGGAAGTTGATGGATGGTTAAGCTGATCATTCAGGCAGGTGTGCCCACCATCATCAGAGGCCTTGTTGATCTCAAGCACCTCAAGGTGGTTGAGGAGGCTGCCCTTAGCACACACGTGCAGAATCCTGAAATCCTGTTCAGTATTGAAGGTGTGGCCATTCAGACGAAGATGCCGAGAAAAATTGGATTTCATATAGATAGTGTTTAGGTTGGGGTTGTTAGTGAACTTCAAGAACTCCCGAGTGTGCTCGTGAATACGAGTGGAGAACCTCCTGCCCGTCTGACCAACATAGAGAGCATTACATCCGGGAGTGCAACAGGACAGTTGGTAAACGCCTGATTTATGCAGTTGAGGAGTAGGATCTTTGGAGTTAAAAAGAAAATGTCTGGAGGTGTGGGAAACTTTGAAGCAAATATTTATGTTGTTAGACCTGAAAATATTTTTCATCTGAAGTGAGAGAGGGCCTAAAAAGGGGATTGAAACAAATTTTTTAAAATGGTTAAAATAAATTTTATTGATTAAAGTATTGGGAAATTTATTATTGGTTGCAACTGTTTTTATCCAAGAAAGTTCTAAATTAAAATTTGTTTCAGACATTGGAATGTTAAATAGGCGGTTAAAGAAACAGTTTAGGGACGCAACCTTCTGATTGAGAGGATGATTGGATTGGAAGGGGATAATGCAGTCCGTACTGGTGGGTTTGTGATAAATGGAGAACTCAATGTGATTATAAGACCTGTAAAGCAAGATATCAAGGAAAGGTAGTTTATGGGATGACTCTAATTCCATGGTGAATGAGATTGAATGGTGTAAATTGTTAAGAAATATGAATAGTTGTTGAAAAAGAGAGAGATCTTTTGAAAAAGAGTATTTTATTGAAGGAGGGGTAGGATTCTAGGGAATGTTCAATGTTGGACATAAAAATTTCTGCTAGTAGAGGGGAAAGACATGAACCCATAGCCAGGCCCCCGGACTGTGAATAAAAAGTGTTGTTGAACTGGAAAAAGTTTTGATCCAGTACCAGAGCCACCAAGGCTAGTAAGTCTTCCACCTGGAAAGGGTCCGGACTTTCGGAAGCAGACAACAGATCTCGGACAACATTTAAAGAATCAAGGGGTGGGATGCTAGGAAAGAGGTTGGAAACATCAAAGGAGACCAGTATCAGGAATGGTTAGGTCTTTAAGTTGTGAGCAAAGTTCAAATGAATTTTTTATTGAGTATTTACTTTTAAATCCGGTTGTTTTAAGGATAATATAATTTAACCAGCCAGAAAGGTGGTGGCAGGGAGAACCGCAAAAGGAAACTACTGGTCTGATGGGGATATTGGGTTTGTGGATTTTGGGAAGACCATAGAGTTTGGGAACGGATGGGTTGATAGGTATGATTTTGTATTTGTTAAAGCTCAGTGGTGTGAGTGTAGTCTGGACTCTATTAATAATTGACTTAAATCTCACCAGGAATTTGTCCAGAGGGGATGTGTTTAGAATTTCAAATGAGTCCGAACTTAGGAAGTCCAAGACCTTGTCCACATACTGAGTTCTGTCAAGAACTACCACGCAATTGCCCTTGTCGGCTTTTGTTACCACCAAGTCGTTGTCTTTGACTTTTTTCTTCAGTGTGGACAAGTTCCTGTTCTCCGCTTTGCACCAGGCAGGATGCACTGAAGAGAGATTTCCGGCGTGAAACCTATTGAGATGGACGGTGCAAGCAGATCGAACTGCACCTTGTGAACCTTCAGGAAGACATCTAGAAATTACATTTTCCAAATGGGCAGAAAAAACTTGTAAATCATTGACTTTAGGTTGAAAGGTGAAATTGTATTTAAGTCCTAAATTCAAAATACTTAAATCGTTTTGGGATAGAACACAGTTTGACAGGTTTAGAGTTCAAGGGGGAAAAAAAAGCTGAGCTTTGAGGAGGCTTTACGCCAAAATTACCGATAAAAATGTTGTTATCAAAGGTGGCCTCATCTGTCGGACTATGTGGAAGGTTACGGGAAGCTAGGTTTGTGGTAGAAGGAGATGTAAAGGTTGCATTAGGGGTTATGTTGGAGGTGGGCTGATTGGTGTAGCTAAGTGTTGGCACTGGTAGGGGGTTCAGCCTTGATAGTTTACGCTGTAAAACCTCGAACTTATTGTCCCCCATGTCACACCCAAATTGTAACAATGAATGGTGCAGTGATGCAACTCCAAGTCTACATCATCAAGGAAGGCGATCCAATTAGCCACAAGGGTCTGGATCAAGGATGAAGTCAAGAGGTTATATTTTAGACAGTAATACTGACCTAAAGCTTAAGTGCCTATATTTCAAACTAACCAGCATTCTGCACCCTGCTGAATTTGATTCACTGCACCATTCTTTGTTACAATTTGTGTGTGACATGGGGGACAATAAGTTCGAAGTTTTACAGCGTAAACTATCAAGGCTGAACCCCCTACCAGTGCCAACACTTAGCTACACCAATCAGCCCACCTCCAACATAACCCCTAATGCAACCTCTACATCTCCTTCTACCACAAACCCAGCTTCCCGTAAACTTCCACATAGTCCGACAGATGAGGCGACCTTTGATAACAACATTTTTATCGGTAATTTTGGGGTAAAGCCTCCTCAAAGTTCAGCTTTTTCTTTCCACCCTCGAACTCTAAACCTGTCAAACTGTGTTCTTTCCCAAAACGATTTAAGTATTTTGAATTTAGGACTTAAATACAATTTCACCTTTCAACCTAAAGTCAATGATTTACAAGTTTTTTCTGCCCATTTGGAAAATGTAATTTCTAGATGTCTTCCTGAAGGTTTACAAGGTGCAGTTCGATCTGCTTGCACCGTCCATCTCAATAGGTTTCACGCCGGAAATCTCTCTTCAGTGCATCCTGCCTGGTGCAAAGCGGAGAACAGGAACTTGTCCACACTGAAGAAAAAAGTCAAAGACAACGACTTGGTGGTAACAAAAGCCGACAAGGGCAATTGCGTGGTAGTTCTTGACAGAACTCAGTATGTGGACAAGGTCTTGGACTTCCTAAGTTCGGACTCATTTGAAATTCTAAACACATCCCCTCTGGACAAATTCCTGGTGAGATTTAAGTCAATTATTAATAGAGTCCAGACTACACTAACACCACTGGGCTTTAACAAATACAAAATCATACCTATCAACTCATCCGTTCCCAAACTCTATGGTCTTCCCAAAATCCACAAACCCAATATCCCCATCAGACCAGTAGTTTCCTTTTGCGGTTCTCCCTGCCACCACCTTTCTGGCTGGTTAAATGATATTATCCTTAAAACAACCGGAATTAAAAGTAAATACTCAATAAAAAATTCATTTGAACTTTGCTTACAACTTAAAGACCTAACCATTCCTGATACTGGTCTCCTTTGATGTTTCCAACCTCTTTCCTAGCATCCCACCCCTTGATTGTTTAAATTTTGTCCGAGATCTGTTGTCTGCTTCCGAAAGTCCGGACCCTTTCTAGGTGGAAGACTTACTAGCCTTGGTGGCTCTGGTACTGGATCAAAACTTTTTCCAGTTCAACAACACTTTTTATTCACAGTCCGGGGGCCTGGCTATGGGTTCATGTCTTTCCCCTCTACTAGCAGAAATTTTTATGTCCAACATTGAACATTCCCTAGAATCCTACCCCTCCTTCAATAAAATACTCTTTTTCAAAAGATATGTGGATGACATTTTTTGTATTTTTGACGGGTCCCCTAATGACCTTCAACAACTATTCATATTTCTTAACAATTTACACCATTCAATCTCATTCACCATGGAATTAGAGTCATCCCATAAACTACCTTTCCTTGATATCTTGCTTTACAGGTCTCATAATCACATTGAGTTTTCCATTTATCACAAACCCACCAGTACGGACTGCATTATCCCCTTCCAATCCAATCATCCTCTCAATCAAAAGGTTGCGTCCCTAAACTGTTTCTTTAACCGCCTATTTAACATTCCAATGTCTGAAACAAATTTTAATTTAGAACTTTCTTGGATAAAAACAGTTGCAACCAATAATAAATTTCCCAATACTTTAATCAATAAAATTTATTTTAACCATTTTAAAAAATTTGTTTCAATCCCCTTTTTAGGCCCTCTCTCACTTCAGATGAAAAATATTTTCAGGTCTAACAACATAAATATTTGCTTCAAAGTTTCCCACACCTCCAGACATTTTCTTTTTAACTCCAAAGATCCTACTCCTCAACTGCATAAATCAGGCGTTTACCAACTGTCCTGTTGCACTCCCGGATGTAATGCTCTCTATGTTGGTCAGACGGGCAGGAGGTTCTCCACTCGTATTCACGAGCACACTCGGGAGTTCTTGAAGTTCACTAACAACCCCAACCTAAACACTATCTATATGAAATCCAATTTTTCTCGGCATCTTCGTCTGAATGGCCACACCTTCAATACTGAACAGGGTTTCAGGATTCTGCACGTGTGTGCTAAGGGCAGCCTCCTCAACCACCTTGAGGTGCTTGAGATCAACAAGGCCTCTGATGATGGTGGGCACACCTGCCTGAATGATCAGCTTAACCATCCATCAACTTCCTTTTTTAAGTCCCTCACCTTTTAATGCTTCCTAATCCCTTGTAAACACTCCCAGCACCCCATCTTTCAACATCCCCTCCTTCTCTAGCGTGTTGGTCGGTGTTTGCACTTTCTGCGGGGTTTAGAACCTTATTTGAGCCCTTGGCTACCCTCATTTTGCTCATTGCGTTGTCCACCCGCCACATGTTTGCTGGTTGGTGCATTGTTTATGTTTCCGTCTAATTTTAACTTTACATCTTGTTGTATGTTTGGTTGCGGCCTTAACCTTTTTATTGTTAATCTTTGATTGATTTGTGGGTTGCAGAACTACTCACCTGTTGTCACCTAGGTTATTGATTTTATTGTAATCCCCTCTTAAACGTTCCCCCTGCCTTTGTATTAACGGCTTATCACTGCGGTTTTTTCAAAGTTTTTTAAAAATCTCCATTTTGTTTCCTGTTCGATCGCCTCTGCCGTGGATGGTGGATTGTATCTGAATTTATCTTTTTCTCCCCATAGGGTCTAACCCAGCCCTTAAAATGGGTCTAATTTTAAGTCTTTGTCTTTTAAATATGTAGGGTCAGTTTTTCTTTTTTCTCTATAATCAGGTAATTATTCAATTTTTTTAAAACCCTTTAATTTATACTACATGTGTTAAAATTTTATAGCTTTATTCCCACCTTTAACAACTTTAAATTCACAAAATCTTTACATGGGTCTCACTGTCTCCCCCTTTCTAAAAAGACAGCCCGCGCGTTGATTGTCGAGTTGAGGTAGGTTTTTTCCCGTTTGTTAAACACCTGTTACGCATAAGTAGAGTAAGTTATTCTTGTAGCTCCTGAAGATGGCCATTTATATGTCCAAAACTAGTAGAGCAGGCCTTACCTTTTGAAGGTTGAAATAAAGTATTGTGGAGACGACTGCGTGTCATTCCCTTCCTTTTGTACTTGTACAACTCCACTGAAAGAATATGGACTACTACTTCCATTTTACAAGATGAGAAGTTCTTTTTAGATGCCGCAGATAATTTACAATAATTTGTTTTATTTTTTTTTACATTTATAAGAAATAAGAAAAATTTTAAATTTAAATTTGTAACTGTGTTAAAGTAATGATTAAATTTTTTCCCCAACTCGAGAGGTTATTTTTGAATATCAATGACCAGACACCCATCTAGATTTTAGTGGACTTATCCATTTAAGTTGTTTTTAAGAAAATTGAAACTTCGTATGTCATAATGTCGTTTGGAGAACTCTAAGCCAATTTCAGTAGATCCTTAAGTATTAAGGGAATTGAAAACTGTTGACCCAATTTAACCAGCTTGGTACTTCATCCCATTAAAAAGGTTGAAGACGATGAACCTGTCACTTTGTCGGAGCCGCACGCTTTTGGAAAATTGCAAAGTCTATTTATGAATACATCCTACTGCAAAAATCTCTTAAAACCCGTTCTTTCCAAAGCCGTGAACATTAATTACGTTCACTTAGATTGGCCACTGTTATGCATTATTCACATTTCCGAAATATTCTACGAATTAATCCAATTAAACTGTTGATAAAGCTAAGAGTATTCCCTCATTATAATGGGGACATACGTACCGAGCATCTGCATTTATACAGCTGTCGCCAGATAAAATATTTTAACGATATAGAATACTTGTTGTATTTATTGTGTTAGGGAGATTCTTGGCAACCACATAGCGACGGTTGAGAAGTTAAGATTAGGATAACTTAGTGAGTTGGACGGCATGGTAGAGAATAGATCATAAAGATTATGGTGTTTGTACTAATAAATGTCTTTATAAAACTCAAAGTTGCTTCTATCTCCGTAATAAAGTAAATCCTGCTGAGATGGGGGTTGGTGTTTCCATGGGTCGAGCAACTAAAAAGGGGAGTCTTATTATAAACTGTAATAGTGAAAAATCAGTTATCGATATACAATCTGAAATGAAGAATAAACTTGGTGAAGAATATAGTGTAGAAAGACCCAAAACGTTAAACCATCGTTTAAAAGTGATTGGAGTGAATGAAAGTGAATTTAATAATAGTGTCGAAATTATTGTTTCAAAAATAGTGAAACAGAATGCTCTGAATCTAAAGGATACAAATTTTAATATACAAATTTTGCGCAGAACAAGAGTTATAAACCAAAGATTTAATGTAATTTTAGTAGACGATTTAATGTATGATTATCTCATAAACAAAGAAAAGTTAAACATAGGATGGTGTCGTTGCCCTGTATATAACGAATATGGCGTAATTCGATGTTTTAAATTTTGCAAGTTTGGTCATATGGCAAAAGAATGTACTGATCATGTAGTTTGTCCTAAGTGTAGTGAGGAACATAAAATAGAAAATTGTAAAAGTCAACTTAATAAATGTATAAATTGTGTTATGTCAAACCAAAAATTTGGTATGTCACTAAAAGTAGACCACGTAACATGGGACAACTGTGATTCTCTAAAAAGAGTTGAAAAAATTCAACGCGACAAATTTGTAAAATAGCAATTAGATTCTGAAATATCTTTAAATTCCAGTGTCATATATTTGAACTGCCAAGGTTTTTTAAATAATAAAGATAAATTGCATGTTTTTGTGAATGGTTCCAAGTCTAAACTGTTGCTTTTGTCCGAGACCCATGTTTGTACAGAAATTGAATTATGTGAATGGTTTATTGCCGGTTATCAGATTGAACAATGTGTTACAAATATTAAAAGAACTGGTGGAGTCATGGCTCTAATTAGAGTTTAATTAGTAAAATATACATACATAGTACATTATACAGTGAAAAATATAATCATTTTTTAAAATTTATTTATATTCAATTTAAATTTACTTCTATTTCGTTCCATTGATGTCCCTTACGTATCCTCAAAACTAAACTGCTTGTTCCCAACAAAAACACACATTGATTCTAGGTTTCAATAACGTTCTCACCAATGTTTTAACATTTCTCGTTGATTTTTGGGAGTGGTTTTTTAATTGATTTGAAGTTGAATTTTCGTTGAACAGAAAACCGCCACCATATTGTCACGACTAGCGTGACGTGTTGAATTTAATTCAACTTATTTGCCTGGAATCTCGTTTCAGCGTGAAAATAAAACACAGTTAACTCTACCATCAAGTTCTATTAAATAAGTACCTTAACCTAACAACTCCTAACTTACTAATAAAATAACCGGCTTCCTAACCCAACGAAAACGTTGCTAACTCCCAATAAGATCATAATAAACCAGGCGTAAATCAATACACAACATAGAAGTACAATAAACATACTTACATTTCTATTGAAGACAGAATCTTGGAAGAGGCTTGTCACTTGGAACGCGTTCACGAATAACTTTACTTGAGAGTTACGGACATGTCTAATAGACATTTGCGGTTCGGTCACTGACGTGGTGCACAGCAAAACTGGACTGACTGGAATGAACTGAACCCCTCTCTAGGGTACAACTTCCTTTTTGTAGCATTCCAGACACTGGTTCCACCAATCAAAACTCCCAGACCTGGTCTCCTCTAGCCGACAACTCGTGTCGACCTTTCGACCTCCGGTACTTGGAAACATTCCACAAATTTGATTTATTTCCTTCGTGACATTTGCCCCTCCTCCATGAAACTGGTCCTCCAGTTTAAACTAAGAGAGGTAACCCCTACATTTGACAATTCTAATTACTAATCTAAGTTATCGCTAGCCTTATATAAAATTCATCTTATTACAATATTATTAGAAAAATGGAGTAAGCGAAAATTTTGATTTTAATTTTAATTTTTTATCATATATTTTAGACAGTAATACTGACCTAAAGCTTAAGTGCCTATATTTCAAACTAACCAGCATTCTGCACCCTGCTGAATTTGATTCACTGCACCATTCTTTGTTACAATTTGTGTGTGACATGGGGGACAATAAGTTCGAAGTTTTACAGCGTAAACTATCAAGGCTGAACCCCCTACCAGTGCCAACACTTAGCTACACCAATCAGCCCACCTCCAACATAACCCCTAATGCAACCTCTACATCTCCTTCTACCACAAACCCAGCTTCCCGTAAACTTCCACATAGTCCGACAGATGAGGCGACCTTTGATAACAACATTTTTATCGGTAATTTTGGGGTAAAGCCTCCTCAAAGTTCAGCTTTTTCTTTCCACCCTCGAACTCTAAACCTGTCAAACTGTGTTCTTTCCCAAAACGATTTAAGTATTTTGAATTTAGGACTTAAATACAATTTCACCTTTCAACCTAAAGTCAATGATTTACAAGTTTTTTCTGCCCATTTGGAAAATGTAATTTCTAGATGTCTTCCTGAAGGTTTACAAGGTGCAGTTCGATCTGCTTGCACCGTCCATCTCAATAGGTTTCACGCCGGAAATCTCTCTTCAGTGCATCCTGCCTGGTGCAAAGCGGAGAACAGGAACTTGTCCACACTGAAGAAAAAAGTCAAAGACAACGACTTGGTGGTAACAAAAGCCGACAAGGGCAATTGCGTGGTAGTTCTTGACAGAACTCAGTATGTGGACAAGGTCTTGGACTTCCTAAGTTCGGACTCATTTGAAATTCTAAACACATCCCCTCTGGACAAATTCCTGGTGAGATTTAAGTCAATTATTAATAGAGTCCAGACTACACTAACACCACTGGGCTTTAACAAATACAAAATCATACCTATCAACTCATCCGTTCCCAAACTCTATGGTCTTCCCAAAATCCACAAACCCAATATCCCCATCAGACCAGTAGTTTCCTTTTGCGGTTCTCCCTGCCACCACCTTTCTGGCTGGTTAAATGATATTATCCTTAAAACAACCGGAATTAAAAGTAAATACTCAATAAAAAATTCATTTGAACTTTGCTTACAACTTAAAGACCTAACCATTCCTGATACTGGTCTCCTTTGATGTTTCCAACCTCTTTCCTAGCATCCCACCCCTTGATTGTTTAAATTTTGTCCGAGATCTGTTGTCTGCTTCCGAAAGTCCGGACCCTTTCTAGGTGGAAGACTTACTAGCCTTGGTGGCTCTGGTACTGGATCAAAACTTTTTCCAGTTCAACAACACTTTTTATTCACAGTCCGGGGGCCTGGCTATGGGTTCATGTCTTTCCCCTCTACTAGCAGAAATTTTTATGTCCAACATTGAACATTCCCTAGAATCCTACCCCTCCTTCAATAAAATACTCTTTTTCAAAAGATATGTGGATGACATTTTTTGTATTTTTGACGGGTCCCCTAATGACCTTCAACAACTATTCATATTTCTTAACAATTTACACCATTCAATCTCATTCACCATGGAATTAGAGTCATCCCATAAACTACCTTTCCTTGATATCTTGCTTTACAGGTCTCATAATCACATTGAGTTTTCCATTTATCACAAACCCACCAGTACGGACTGCATTATCCCCTTCCAATCCAATCATCCTCTCAATCAAAAGGTTGCGTCCCTAAACTGTTTCTTTAACCGCCTATTTAACATTCCAATGTCTGAAACAAATTTTAATTTAGAACTTTCTTGGATAAAAACAGTTGCAACCAATAATAAATTTCCCAATACTTTAATCAATAAAATTTATTTTAACCATTTTAAAAAATTTGTTTCAATCCCCTTTTTAGGCCCTCTCTCACTTCAGATGAAAAATATTTTCAGGTCTAACAACATAAATATTTGCTTCAAAGTTTCCCACACCTCCAGACATTTTCTTTTTAACTCCAAAGATCCTACTCCTCAACTGCATAAATCAGGCGTTTACCAACTGTCCTGTTGCACTCCCGGATGTAATGCTCTCTATGTTGGTCAGACGGGCAGGAGGTTCTCCACTCGTATTCACGAGCACACTCGGGAGTTCTTGAAGTTCACTAACAACCCCAACCTAAACACTATCTATATGAAATCCAATTTTTCTCGGCATCTTCGTCTGAATGGCCACACCTTCAATACTGAACAGGGTTTCAGGATTCTGCACGTGTGTGCTAAGGGCAGCCTCCTCAACCACCTTGAGGTGCTTGAGATCAACAAGGCCTCTGATGATGGTGGGCACACCTGCCTGAATGATCAGCTTAACCATCCATCAACTTCCTTTTTTAAGTCCCTCACCTTTTAATGCTTCCTAATCCCTTGTAAACACTCCCAGCACCCCATCTTTCAACATCCCCTCCTTCTCTAGCGTGTTGGTCGGTGTTTGCACTTTCTGCGGGGTTTAGAACCTTATTTGAGCCCTTGGCTACCCTCATTTTGCTCATTGCGTTGTCCACCCGCCACATGTTTGCTGGTTGGTGCATTGTTTATGTTTCCGTCTAATTTTAACTTTACATCTTGTTGTATGTTTGGTTGCGGCCTTAACCTTTTTATTGTTAATCTTTGATTGATTTGTGGGTTGCAGAACTACTCACCTGTTGTCACCTAGGTTATTGATTTTATTGTAATCCCCTCTTAAACGTTCCCCCTGCCTTTGTATTAACGGCTTATCACTGCGGTTTTTTCAAAGTTTTTTAAAAATCTCCATTTTGTTTCCTGTTCGATCGCCTCTGCCGTGGATGGTGGATTGTATCTGAATTTATCTTTTTCTCCCCATAGGGTCTAACCCAGCCCTTAAAATGGGTCTAATTTTAAGTCTTTGTCTTTTAAATATGTAGGGTCAGTTTTTCTTTTTTCTCTATAATCAGGTAATTATTCAATTTTTTTAAAACCCTTTAATTTATACTACATGTGTTAAAATTTTATAGCTTTATTCCCACCTTTAACAACTTTAAATTCACAAAATCTTTACATGGGTCTCACTGTCTCCCCCTTTCTAAAAAGACAGCCCGCGCGTTGATTGTCGAGTTGAGGTAGGTTTTTTCCCGTTTGTTAAACACCTGTTACGCATAAGTAGAGTAAGTTATTCTTGTAGCTCCTGAAGATGGCCATTTATATGTCCAAAACTAGTAGAGCAGGCCTTACCTTTTGAAGGTTGAAATAAAGTATTGTGGAGACGACTGCGTGTCATTCCCTTCCTTTTGTACTTGTACAACTCCACTGAAAGAATATGGACTACTACTTCCATTTTACAAGATGAGAAGTTCTTTTTAGATGCCGCAGATAATTTACAATAATTTGTTTTATTTTTTTTTACATTTATAAGAAATAAGAAAAATTTTAAATTTAAATTTGTAACTGTGTTAAAGTAATGATTAAATTTTTTCCCCAACTCGAGAGGTTATTTTTGAATATCAATGACCAGACACCCATCTAGATTTTAGTGGACTTATCCATTTAAGTTGTTTTTAAGAAAATTGAAACTTCGTATGTCATAATGTCGTTTGGAGAACTCTAAGCCAATTTCAGTAGATCCTTAAGTATTAAGGGAATTGAAAACTGTTGACCCAATTTAACCAGCTTGGTACTTCATCCCATTAAAAAGGTTGAAGACGATGAACCTGTCACTTTGTCGGAGCCGCACGCTTTTGGAAAATTGCAAAGTCTATTTATGAATACATCCTACTGCAAAAATCTCTTAAAACCCGTTCTTTCCAAAGCCGTGAACATTAATTACGTTCACTTAGATTGGCCACTGTTATGCATTATTCACATTTCCGAAATATTCTACGAATTAATCCAATTAAACTGTTGATAAAGCTAAGAGTATTCCCTCATTATAATGGGGACATACGTACCGAGCATCTGCATTTATACAGCTGTCGCCAGATAAAATATTTTAACGATATAGAATACTTGTTGTATTTATTGTGTTAGGGAGATTCTTGGCAACCACATAGCGACGGTTGAGAAGTTAAGATTAGGATAACTTAGTGAGTTGGACGGCATGGTAGAGAATAGATCATAAAGATTATGGTGTTTGTACTAATAAATGTCTTTATAAAACTCAAAGTTGCTTCTATCTCCGTAATAAAGTAAATCCTGCTGAGATGGGGGTTGGTGTTTCCATGGGTCGAGCAACTAAAAAGGGGAGTCTTATTATAAACTGTAATAGTGAAAAATCAGTTATCGATATACAATCTGAAATGAAGAATAAACTTGGTGAAGAATATAGTGTAGAAAGACCCAAAACGTTAAACCATCGTTTAAAAGTGATTGGAGTGAATGAAAGTGAATTTAATAATAGTGTCGAAATTATTGTTTCAAAAATAGTGAAACAGAATGCTCTGAATCTAAAGGATACAAATTTTAATATACAAATTTTGCGCAGAACAAGAGTTATAAACCAAAGATTTAATGTAATTTTAGTAGACGATTTAATGTATGATTATCTCATAAACAAAGAAAAGTTAAACATAGGATGGTGTCGTTGCCCTGTATATAACGAATATGGCGTAATTCGATGTTTTAAATTTTGCAAGTTTGGTCATATGGCAAAAGAATGTACTGATCATGTAGTTTGTCCTAAGTGTAGTGAGGAACATAAAATAGAAAATTGTAAAAGTCAACTTAATAAATGTATAAATTGTGTTATGTCAAACCAAAAATTTGGTATGTCACTAAAAGTAGACCACGTAACATGGGACAACTGTGATTCTCTAAAAAGAGTTGAAAAAATTCAACGCGACAAATTTGTAAAATAGCAATTAGATTCTGAAATATCTTTAAATTCCAGTGTCATATATTTGAACTGCCAAGGTTTTTTAAATAATAAAGATAAATTGCATGTTTTTGTGAATGGTTCCAAGTCTAAACTGTTGCTTTTGTCCGAGACCCATGTTTGTACAGAAATTGAATTATGTGAATGGTTTATTGCCGGTTATCAGATTGAACAATGTGTTACAAATATTAAAAGAACTGGTGGAGTCATGGCTCTAATTAGAGTTTAATTAGTAAAATATACATACATAGTACATTATACAGTGAAAAATATAATCATTTTTTAAAATTTATTTATATTCAATTTAAATTTACTTCTATTTCGTTCCATTGATGTCCCTTACGTATCCTCAAAACTAAACTGCTTGTTCCCAACAAAAACACACATTGATTCTAGGTTTCAATAACGTTCTCACCAATGTTTTAACATTTCTCGTTGATTTTTGGGAGTGGTTTTTTAATTGATTTGAAGTTGAATTTTCGTTGAACAGAAAACCGCCACCATATTGTCACGACTAGCGTGACGTGTTGAATTTAATTCAACTTATTTGCCTGGAATCTCGTTTCAGCGTGAAAATAAAACACAGTTAACTCTACCATCAAGTTCTATTAAATAAGTACCTTAACCTAACAACTCCTAACTTACTAATAAAATAACCGGCTTCCTAACCCAACGAAAACGTTGCTAACTCCCAATAAGATCATAATAAACCAGGCGTAAATCAATACACAACATAGAAGTACAATAAACATACTTACATTTCTATTGAAGACAGAATCTTGGAAGAGGCTTGTCACTTGGAACGCGTTCACGAATAACTTTACTTGAGAGTTACGGACATGTCTAATAGACATTTGCGGTTCGGTCACTGACGTGGTGCACAGCAAAACTGGACTGACTGGAATGAACTGAACCCCTCTCTAGGGTACAACTTCCTTTTTGTAGCATTCCAGACACTGGTTCCACCAATCAAAACTCCCAGACCTGGTCTCCTCTAGCCGACAACTCGTGTCGACCTTTCGACCTCCGGTACTTGGAAACATTCCACAAATTTGATTTATTTCCTTCGTGACATTTGCCCCTCCTCCATGAAACTGGTCCTCCAGTTTAAACTAAGAGAGGTAACCCCTACATTTGACAATTCTAATTACTAATCTAAGTTATCGCTAGCCTTATATAAAATTCATCTTATTACAATATTATTAGAAAAATGGAGTAAGCGAAAATTTTGATTTTAATTTTAATTTTTTATCATATATTTTCTAAAAAGCTTACTTTCTCCATTTTCCGTCATCGCTTCGTCGTACCTTAAACTTATAGTAATCCTAATCATTAAAGTAACCCTTAAATTAACATAACACATTTGAAACCTTGGGTAGCCCTTAAATACGCACCATTTTACTCTAATATAAGTTCTGATTTTGCGACTTACATTGCGCCATTGTTCGCACAAAAATGTTTGCCACAATCATAAATTGCCCTGTCTATGACTTAACACATCGTCTTTCACTGGTCACCAAATAGTCCAGTAGCTGAAGTCTAGCAATGTCCTTTTCATAGTCTCTTCTGCTTAGGCTTTATTTTCATCATGTTGTTGACTCTGGTGATAAGGTTAAATGTCATCTTCAATGGTCGTTCATTACAGGCTTTGCACAGCGCCACTTAGTACATTGGCTTCTTATGGCTCCCTCAAGCGGTTTTTTTTTACATGTAATGAAAACAAGAACAAAGGTTAATATGCGTTACTTAAGGCTTAATAACAACATATAATAATATATAATATTACACGCATATTTCTTTTATATCTCAATTAAATCCATAACCTTTAACCGAGTGAATTTTATTCACTGGTATACTTCAAACCGATTGCAATAACTTCTGCATATGTTTAACTAATGCCCCAATTTCCATATCAATTAAGTTGCTCTAAAAACTGGA
The DNA here is from genome assembly GCF_016097725.1 of Ips typographus. Classification (NCBI taxonomy): domain Eukaryota; kingdom Metazoa; phylum Arthropoda; class Insecta; order Coleoptera; family Curculionidae; genus Ips; species Ips typographus. Next base: position 9,628,579 of record NC_138433.1, on the reverse strand, counting down.
ACATATTGAACATTCTAACTTTATTTCAAATCCGTGCGGAGAAATATTTTATTTATCCAAAAAAAAAAACTAAATTGACGATAACGTTCTGATTGCTTCTTCCCTAGATTATCTGTAAACAAAAATAAGAAAGTAAATTATCAAAACGTAAACACAAAACAAAATTTACGGTTGTCTAACGACCATATGGTTTGAAATGCACTCTACTTAAGTAGTGTAAACACCCTATACTCGGTTTATTTTGTCTTGGCAGCGGTTTTGAGGTAGGTCAGGGTAACGCTTGTGTCATCATTATCATATTAATAAACAGTGACGTATTGACGCCTTTATACGTATTACGCCTTTATTAACTGGGGTTGGGGAGGTTGATATGGTTCACGCCGCCTGAATTGTGAAATCCTTCTGTACGCACAAACATTCCATGCGCAACCATCCACAAACAGATTTCCCCAAATTTCCCAAAATTGTCTTGGTTGATAGAATGGCACCCTCGGATGTGCGCAAATTGCACAACCACATCTTTCCGTAGGGTTTCTTCCATGTCTCATCATTGAATCAATAAGAATCATCTGGTATTCCATGTGAATTATTTGGGTCCAAAGTGCAACGCCTTTGTGACTCCCAAATACACTATTCCTGGTCGCTGTATTTCTTGGTGTAATTCCCATAAATGGTATAAAGCCATGTCATATAAATGTAATTTGACATTTATGTCCGAAACACATCGGGCATAATACAGAAACATCACAATCCACTCCATTTCTTATAAACTTTCGATCGGTATTTTTTTCAAGGAAACGCACTTGCGGTACTATTACGGTACTTCGCTAATTAAAATGCAAATCACAGCGATGGAGTTATTTATATACTCTTAATTTCATGTCAGCACTTTTACGGGACGCCTGCGGTCGCATATTATTCATTTGATGCATTTATTTTGACCGAATACATTATGCTGGTATTCACAAATATCCAACATTAAAATAAAACGAAAACTCGTTATTTTAATCTCTCTATCCCCCAATATCACATACCCCTGACATTTATATTTATTCAAGTATTTACTTGTTCGGCACATATGGCATTTCCCGATATATTTAACGTCCCTCGTATTTTTGTCTAAGTATGCCATTTTAATTATATCATTTTTTCTATTGTAGTCAAATAACTTGTAACACGCGCGCTTAGATAATCATTTTACACACTTTTGGTGTAACTGCGGAAAATTAGTCTAATATCCGTTCGTGAATTTTTCAATTGGCCATTAAATTCAGACGCGGATAAGGGAATAAAAATCCCTGAGCTCAGTAACTTCAAATTTAGGTACAACTGGGCATGTGAAATTTGTACCCAACAAATGTAATATTTTCATTTCAACAAAATTAATACTTTGGATATAAAGTGTTACAATCTTCATGTCAGTTAGGGATAGACGGTGCCTTATTATCGTTTATTTATTTTACTTATGCGGCACTGCATTCACAGCAGTTTTGTCATTTTATGGACGAAACGGTCTTTTACTTTTTCGTCTCCAGTCACTTTCTTTGTGAGTCTGAGTGAAGTTCTCCGTCGAAAAAAAAAATTATTTTTCTGCTTTGCTAATCATGGGCGGTAAATTGATTTGTGCTCTTTGGCTCGTTACTCGTAGGGTATGTAACCTCGTGTTTTTCTTTATTCTATAGACAATTCAATACCACGATTCACCCCAACTCCCGACAGTGGGTGCGCGGGTTGCGCATTGCCGCCCTTCTTGTCTTGGGCTGCCTGGGGCTCCCGTATGAACGGTGGAAATGGTGAATCCGGTTCCCGACCACTCACTCGTCACAGCAACCCGTGGGTGTCCCCTGAGCCGTCGAGGCCTGCGACGCCCCCGGCTCAAGACCAGGAACCTGCCAAAACGGGGGACAGGGCTGCAACACAGCCCGCTGATGGGGAGACTCCTGCTCCCAAGAGAAATAAATTTACTGTTGATAAAAAGAAACCAAACTTAATACTTTTCAAAGCAAAACAGCACTACACTGATTATAGTAATATCCACATAAATATTATAGAAGATGAAATGTGTCACAGCAGCAATGCTACATTTTTGAGAGTGACAAAAAATCCAAATCGAAAAAAATGGGAAGGAAACACACCAACCCCCACTACACCAACTCACGCATCAAAAAAGGCTGCATTTGAAAGAACAGCTTCAAGTTCAATCACATCAACTTCGACAAAAGCAACAACTAACTACCCACAACAACCAACATTCTCATTCACGTTTTTTGTGACTGCCCCGGCGTCACTGACGAGAGTGCAACTAGCGGTAAAATGGGAAGAAATCAAACCAAACAGCAAAGACATCATCACCAATCAAGAGTCTAATTTTTTGATTAAAACTAATGACGAAGATAACACGACAAAAACCCTCAACAATTTACAACAGTACTCAACAGAAACAGTTTAAAAGTTTATTTTGGTAAACATTAGTCTTTTACTGGTTTATTCTCGTGTGGCGCTAGAAATTTTACATTTTGGTGCACTGCAATCTCTAAGTGCATGCGCTTTTATTGGCATCGTGGCCTTTATACAGACGCTTGTCGTTCAGGTTGCCATTTTTCTTCTGGGTACCGACGGTTGAAATGTATGTCGATATCAATAAAACATTATTACTTTGTTGTTACCGCCCTCTATGGTAAATGTCAAACAAGTTTTAGTTTTAACTGCTCTATGAGCACTTGCCCAAATAAAAGTCAGTTGTTTTGCTGATTATTCCGAGGAGAGAGCGTTTTATTTCAATCCCGAATAATAGGTTATGGGCCCAGGCCGCTCAGACCCAGATTGGTTGCACGTGGTCGTGTTCGTCGAAAAGTAAAAAAAAGGTTAGTGTCGTGAATTTCGTGAGTGCGAAATGGCTGCAAATGGTATTTATATTGCCAGTATACCCACACTAAAAGGTCGCGAGAATTACGCAATGGGCGTTTGCAGCCGACAATTTTCTTTTGCTAGAGGGCTTGCAAAAGTGCATAAACGGACAGGAGATTAGTGCAGAGAAGAAAACTCAAGCCAGAGCTAAATTGATCTTAACTATAGATACATCTTTGTTCATCCACATTAAAGACACAAAAAGTGCGGATGAATTGTGGGAAAAATTGAAGAGAATCGGATTATTGAGATCTCTGATATCAGCCGTTTGGAGAACATGGACAATATGGCCGCCTACGTGAACCATGTGATAGAAACTTTCCAAAAGTTACGAGGCACCGGATTCAACATCGATAACGAGTGGGTTGACTGCTGCTTGCAGGCCTACCCGAAGGGGTGAAGAAGGGTGACGGACGACGTTCTGTGAAATGTTACAAATGTAAACAAGTTGGTCATTTCAAAAATAACTGCCCCATGTGGAAAAACAACAATCGCCATGGAAATCATGGAAATGGCTTCAGTGCAGTATTCATGGGTGCACATACCTTTGGCGAGCGTGATTGGTATTTGAATTCGGGTGCAAGTGTGCACATTACCAGGTGCAAGGATTGGTTGCAGGACGTAACTGACTGCCCAGTGCTTAAAGAAATTTTGGTGGCAAATCAAAATGCAGTTACAGTTTTGTGCAAAGGCAACGTAAAAATCACAACTAAGGTTGGTAAATCAACATATCAGATTCTTGTATGGGATGTGTTTTATGTACCTGATATAGCAACAAACCTTTTATCTGTAGGTTTATTAATTAAAAATGGAAACCAAGTTTATTTTATTGGTCATGGTTGCAATATATTTAATTCAAATCATAAATTGGTTGGTACAGCAAAATTGTGCAATAATATGTACAAAGTAAACATTGAAACAATGGATATGTACCAGTTTGCGTTGTCAAGTGCTGTCAGTGGTTCTATTTGGCATAGACAGATGGGACGCTTGAACCAAAAAGATCTTTGCAAAATGAGGGATGGAGCTGTAGAGGGGATGAATGTATTGGAGAAATTCAGTCCAGAAAAAGCAATTGTAATGTGTGCAATGAAGGTAAGCAAAGCAGATTACCCTTTGAACAAATTTTAACAATTTTTTGATAAAGTGTGGAATTCTCACCTGTGAGAAATGAAAAATGAGCTAGAAGTAAGTAGAAAATCGTCTCCTAGGCCAAAACCAAAGCATTTTGATGACTATGTGATGTAGACTACTGCAAATGATGTATCACTGCCTGATCCAAACACTATGAAGGACGAAGCTTTGTCAGGACCAGAGGCAAGTCAGTGTGGGCAAGCTATTCAGGATGAATTGGAGAGCTTCAAGTCCAACAATGCCTGGGAGGAGGTCAATTATCCTCAAGATGGCTCAACACTTGTGCAGTCTAAGTGTGTGTTTGAGAAAAAGGTCAGTGATGATGGTGTAGTTCGTATCGTGCCATGCTAGTGGCTAAGGGTTTTAACGTTACAATAACAGAATAATACGTATTCTAGAGAGAACGAGCAAATCTTTAATAAGAGACAGAATACAATTCCACAGACATCATATATTTGTTTTCAAAAATAATATTAACTTTATTAAGAATGACCTTCAGTCGAAAGTCTCATTTAATGATTTTAATCATATATTGCACTGTATTCTGAATAGCTATCATAAATATTAAGCAAAGTCACGCTTGACAACATCCCGGCGCCTGCGTGATGGCGGTACATAATGATCAACGCGGTACTTCTTTGCCTCTAATTTCAAGCACTCACTCTCCAATGTTGACACGACAGGGAGCTGAGTAGTATAGAATGGGGACAAATTACGTGTAATGATATCCAACTGAACGTCAACCGAGAGTCTACCATGGCACCTAAACAATGCGTTCATGTTGGAAAAACAGTCCACGATAGTTTCACCTATCTTGCGTTTGGTCTAAAATCTCTTTAAACGACCTGGCACGGTAGTCTAAAGGTTCAAAATGTCGAGTTAAAAGTTCAGATAATGATTGCCAGTTATTAAACCGATCGCGATTTACCCTAAACCAATTCAAAGCTTTTTCGGAAAATAAGTCAATAGCCGAATCGAAAAGTTCCGCTTCTGAAAGACCGCGAGCTAAACGTAACTCGGTAGCTCGTTCAAGAAAATTATGCACTGACATTTGATTCGTATGCCCCGAAAACTTAAGACCCCATTTTTAGAGCCCCCATTAAAAGTTTTATTAGGTGTAGATTTGTGAGCGGCAGTTCTATCAATCCGGTCACTCAAATCAGACTAGTTATCGGAATCACTCTGTTCAACAGCGGAGCTTAAGTTCGGCTCAGAAGCTAACAACTTGGTCTAAAGTTGACAAAACCTCAACAGTCACTTGAGCACGTTTCTCAATCAGATCAGCAGATTATCCTCCCAAAGGAATACGATCTAAACGTTGATATTAATGCATTAAACGCGATTGTGCCAGTTCAAAAATATTTTTGGCTTCAGCCCCTGATATTTCCTTAATGAGTTTTAAAGCCTGAGCAAAAATTTCAGTTATCGCGTCAAGCTCTTCTTCGGCATCGAAAGGGTAAGCTGGGTTCTTCAAACCCTTGACTTTCTTTTCTAATTTCAAAAGAGGACCGAAAGCAGCGCGTAATTGGTCAACGGTATTTGAATCTGAGGTAGGCATACCTCAAACTGCAAGTTTATAACGAAGCATGTCTTTAGTCAAGTGTAAGATTGTCATATTATACTCCATCTCGAATAATTTCGAGCAGAAAAAAATAAGTTCTATATGTTTGTTGAGACGAGTTACTCATTTTTTCTTGGTCTCTGTCTCACACAAAAAAGGTTTGTTGGGAAAATAAAATTTCGCACTTTTCAACTAAGTTGAAAATAACATTAACCTCGTCGTCCCAACACAAGACCACTAACTTAGGCTCGGACTTGATACCTAAAAACGCTGACGTTTTGGTGGAAAATGTACCACCGTCTTCAAAGAATCTAAAAAAGAACACAACGGCATAACACAGAAAACAACAACTTAATAAATATTAAATCTGATAATGTTCAATTTGGAACTTCGAGAAGGGTTTTGTCAATGAAAATTGACATAAATTTAGACTTTTGTCATTCTAATAGGAAAGGTTATCTATTGTTGTAGTGAAAGGTGGGTTTTATAATGAAAACAAAATTACAAGAAATTTCAGTTTCGTTTGGTCAATATTAATAGAGGATGTCGCAAACACAGGAGTCATGCTTTAACCTAATATATGCACTTTCTTTTATTTTACGTCATTTTGAAAAAGTTGAATAAATGTAGTATCATAGTCAAAGAAAATTTTTCAAAAAGACGTAAAATAAAAGAAAGTGCATATATTAAGTTAAACCATGACTCCTGTGTTGCGACATCCTCTATTAATATTGACAAAACTTGGTTAAATATTCTAGAAGAGGAGATAACACTTGGTCATATCAAACGAAACTGAAATTTCTTGTAATTTTGTTTTCATTGTAAAACCCACCTTTCACTACAACAATAGATAACCCTTCCTATTGGAATGACAAAAGTCAAAATTTATGTCAATTTCAATTGACAAAACCCTTCTCGGAGTTCCAAATTGAACATTATCAGGTTTAATATTTATTAAGTTGTGGTTTTCTATTCTGCCGTTGTGTTCTTTTTTAGATTCTCTGAAGACGGTGGTAGATTTTCCAACGAAACGTCAGCGTTTTTAGGTATCAAGACCGAGCCTAAGTCAGTGGTCTTGTGTTGGGACGGCTAGGTTAATGTTATTTTCAACTTAATTGAAAATAATGCGAAATTCCATTTTCTCAACAAACCTTTTTGTGTGAGACAGAAGACAAAATAAACAAAAAGAAACAAATAACACACACTTTAACAGAACAAAATACGGTGAAAAAAATTCAAATAACAAGATAACAGATCAATAAATCACCAATGTTCAATAAAACAAAATCAATAAATCGGTGAATGCAAATCAAATTTTAAACAAAATCAATCAATAAAACAATAAAGCAAAGTTAATTGGTTAGTAACAAGGTAAATTTCAATGCACAGGTCACCAGGAAGTTGGAAAAGCTGCTTAATTTTTCAAAAACTAGGCCCACGTTGGGCACCAAATTGCTGCACGTGAAAGTTGATTAGAGCATGCGATAAATTTTTTAAAAAGTACTAAAAGCAAAAAAACTAAGAAGATCGGGAAATTTAAATTTATCAGACAAACTTTGGCTCCGTCAACTAGCTCTTAGATACGTGTGCAAAAACTCGGCTAGTTCAGGGGTTCTAAGTGCCACCGACTTTAAAAGAGCAGGAACTAAAGTGGGAAACCTTCAGATGATCTGATAGCCTCCTGATCCAAAGTACAGTGAAAGTAAATGATAACCACTGAAAAGATATAGGTACTTACTAAACAATGCAGCTGAATGATAAAGTGAGCTGATTATGTGAGGATAACTAGCTATTTTAACCAGCCAACAACGGCATCCATGAACTCACTTCAAAACTAATGAAAATGAAAACAAAACTAATGTAAATTAGTTCTGACGATGACGTCGAGAGGTACGGAAGAGCACTTCGACCGTTACGTCATCGCCTTTGATAATGTCCGCCACAGATGTGGACGAAACGTCAGGAAGAAATTCCATTGGACCACGGCTTATAAGCCCGGATAACTTTTGTATTTCAATTAATGACTGTTCTGGGAATAAGAAAAACTCGAACGACACCACTGCACCCTCAGTCCGATGGAATGGTCGAGAGAAATAACAGGACCATCAATCAGTACCTTTTCATGTTTGTGAACGATAATCAACGGAATTGGGACAAGCTGATACCGCTATTCCTCTTAGCTTACCGGAGTTCACAGCATGAGTGTACAGGCTGTACATTATCTATGCTTTTAACTGGACGAGAAATGAGGCTACCCGAAGATCTCACGTTTGGCAAACCAGAAGATGATCCAGACCAGCCAGCGGTTCAACTTCCTGACTATGTGGCCAACCTAGAGAAAAGGTTACGAATCGTTCATGAACTTGTCAGTAATATGTTAAAACTGAACAGCGACCGTATGAAGATGAGACTGGACCACAGACCAGCTGTTGGCAATTATAAGGAAGGGGATGCTGTATGGTTGTATCAACACAGAAGAAAGAAAGGATTGAGCCCAAAATTACAACGACGAGAAGGACCATACAGGATAGTGAAGAAAATAAACGATCTAGTATACCGAATTCAACTTTCAGCAAGATCTAAACCAAAAGTAGTTCATGTGGAGAGACTAAGTCCATACAGAGGAAAGAATCCGCCATCTTACGGGGACGAATAGCTTTTAAAGAGGGGGACAGTGTTACAAAGGCCTCATTACCAGATTTAGATTTCCTGAAATTTGGGGAAAAAGTGCACAACTTGGCAAACACTGCATCCCAGGGGTGTCCCAAACTTACCCCCCTAATACGAAGTCTTAACTCTGTAGGCCTTAAAATAAAGGAGTTACCCATTCCACCACATTTAAAATGCAAATCTACAAAACAACTACTTTTGGACATGTTCCAGTATCATTAAACTGGGATCGGCGCATCGGATGGAATATTCGCGATACAATAAACGCTTACTGGACGTATAGCGAGAACATTCTGTGCATACAGCAATGTTCGAGAATCGATCACCCACACATATATAAACCGACGGAGCCGACGGACAGTCAGTTGTGAAATAGTCGTGGTGAAATAAAGCAAAAAACGAAATAGTGAAAAGTGGTAAAAGTGACTTTAGTGGTTTAAAAGTGATTTTTAGTGTTGTAAATTGTTTGTTATTTGTAAGTAAAGTTTGTTCAGTTTATTCAAAGTCTCACTTATCAAAAAGAACCCAGTAAAGTGTAACACTATTCACCAGAATAATCACAGATTACAGCAAAAACTCGAAACTTACTAATCAAAGAAACAGGTTGGGTTGTGAACCCATTATAGTACGACAGAACATCTACACACAAGGAGATGATCGAGAAAGATACAGAATATAACATTAGTATATTAAGTATCAAGAACAGTAAGTAAGCTTTACTGATCGATAGAGTCCGGATTAAAAAGCACTAAAATCGTGAAAAAAAGAGCTTAAAAAGCAAAATCATTTTCCTCAAAAATGCATAAAAATCTGTAAAAAAGCTTTAAAAAAGCACAAAACTCTGTCAAAGATAAAAAATGTTTTACTTTTTTTGAGTTCAACTTCCAGAAATTTTTTGAAGTTTTCAAACTGCTTCAGAAGCATACGGAAGATTATTACTGTTTCGAAAATTTTCGAAAATCTTTTGAATTACTTGAGGAGCATTTGGAAGGCTTCTGGACTGTTTTGATATCTTCTGGTAGCCTCTAGACTAGTGGAAAAGCATTTGGAATCTTTTCGATGACTGTTCTAAATGCTTTTGGAAGCTTGTAGACTGTTTTAAAAAACTTTCGACTGCTTTGGAAGCAGTTTGGAGTTTCTGTAATGTTTTGAAATCTTTTTAGCTCTGTCTATCTTAAGCTTTTAAACTGCTCTTGAAGCCTGCGGAAGCTTTTTTTTTAGAGCTTCTAGACTAGTTGAAGATTATTTGGAATGCTTTAGACTGCTTGAGAAGCATTTTGGAGTTTCTCCAGTGTTTTAAAACCTTTTAAGACTAATTTAGGAGCATTTGGAATGTGTTTGGACAGTTTAAAGAGCTTTGAAGGTTCTGGACTGCCTTTCAGGCATTTGAAACCTTGTAGAGTGTTCTAAAAGCTTTTGGAAGCTTCTAGGCTGTTTTGTAAGCTTTTGCAAGGAATCTTAGAGCTCCTATAGTGTTTCGGAATGTTTTTACATTTTTTTAGACTTAGAAACATTTGGAAATTTTTTGGTCAGTTTAAATTTGTAAATTGATACTTTTGCAGCATGTTTTTGTCGTTCCTCAGCAAAAGTCAATATTACCCCAATGGCCTACTGTATGACGTTACAGAACCAATAAGATTACGTCAAAACTCCTGCGTTTTTTTGTCAAAGCAGTTATTAGTTTAGTTTGTTTTTAAAAACTTGAAAACTTGTTAAAAACTAGTTAAACCATACAAAAATAGCAGTAAATAAGCACAAAAAACTAAAATAAGCACAAAAAGAAGAAAAAAAACAAAAAAAGCAGCACAAAATCTGTCAAATGACGTGTTTTTGCATAAATCGTTCACATTAGATGTCAAAAGTTGGTTGTTTTATTATTTACAAAAAGCTAAATTTGGCTGTTCGTGATGCCTACACTATTTTTTGTTCGACTTCAACAAAATCATCCTAATTATTAAATAAAATTAAAATATTCTAACAAATTCCCTTGAATCCAATATGTTACTTCCCGGTTTGTTAGCCCTAGCAACCAGAAACCAGACAGGAACTAGTCCTTCCCGCCTTCAAAACAGGTGCTGTAAACACTCATCACATATCGATAAGACTCCTTGAATCATCTAACAAAATAAACGCTAACAGGGGAGCTCGGCAAGAGGTACGTAATATCTCCAAAACTTTTCATATTAGTAATAATAAGGATATTTTTAGCAAAATGGAAAAACAAAAGATTGAACATATTTAAACAGTTTAAGATTTGCTGACGATATTGTACTATTTGCAAAAGATAAATAAAAATTGATGAGATGAAGCTGCAAAAGTAGGATTTATGTAGGACACATAAACACGTAAATATCCACCTGTTTATGTAATTCGTTTCTTTGTGCATGCGGTATCCGATATGGCTTAACCTAAACTGGACTTGCTTGTTCTTTTAAACGAATTTTTTGTTTCCTTTTCTTGTTAATACGCATATTAACGTTTGATAACCCCAATGGAGTTGGACTGTCCCGGATACTCCCTTAATTGTTATCTTTTTTGAAAAATCAATTTGTTCCGATTTACTTAATTGAAAAATTAAAAAATTTTGATTGTGTGACTGAATTGGCTTTTTCGAATTGAAATAGAATACTGACTGCGTGGACGAAGTGGCACTAGATATGGGAAACTGTGCTGCCTTTTCCTCCGCGGCGGCAATTGCCTCTCTTAGTGTCTTGTGATTTCTTGCTTTGATGATAGTGGGTGCACCACAGTTAATTGGGTGTTTCTGTTACCCTCCTTATCCTACGACTACCCAAACCGTTGTTCTAAAGTAAGGAGACGATAATAAACCAATTTGATGATAGTCCTCAGTTCAGAATTTCTTAAGACATTTGCAAAGGTGTTAATTGCAATTTTTTTATTTACTTTATTACGGCTTTCGACTAGCGTATCCTCATGTCCCGATTGCGATAATATTAACTCGGTGCTCGATTGTCGATGAAAATTCTTTTAATTCTCGATTTCCCTGTTTTTCGTTATTTAATTTTGAAAATAATACAGTAGTTGACTTTTTCGTTATCCACAATTTTTTCATGTCTGACAGTAATGTTTCTACATCTGTATAGGATTTTTCGATACGCATTTTTGCATTTTGATTGAACTGGGCTTTCAACACGTATTTAATAAGCATTGCTTTCCCGGCTTGCTAAAGTTTAAAGTGTCATTATAAAATTCGACAGCATCGATTATCTGTTTAGTAATTAGTGAGCCTGCGGCTCGTAGGTCAAAATGGTCGCCCATATCTGCACTGTTTACTGGACCCTTTACTTTCACAAAACTCTCTCTAAGTGCTAATCCTATCCTACTAACGTATGCTTCTATACTCTTAAAGTATTCTTTAATCCTGTACGCTTTGTCTTTATCTATTTCTTCTAATTTCGCTCGTAGGTTGCTTCTGGGACGCGGATTGTGAAATGCCGCCACTGTTCCCTGCCTGAGCCACGATGATTTCTTCTCGGCTTTGACTTCCGCCCATTTTTTATGTACATTTCTTTTTATTTGTACTTTCCACTTTCTAGCCTACGACTGACAGGATCGCTATGTGATAAACTCGTGTGTTATTTTATTGGACCTACAGTTGTACAATAGAAGGGTTCTTTAGTTCCAGTGCGTAGGGCTAGATTCAGTGAAACTCGAATTACAACAATAACAACAACTTTAATAACTCCGCCATAACTAATCGCACACAGTAACGCGTACCGACTATATGCGAGTTTGCGTGCTGCGCGATCCTCTTCTTTTTGACTGCCGCTTATTACGATCAATCCCTCGTTATCTACTCAGTATTTGTTATCTTACATCAGGTTTTTTGGGGTTGATTGCCTCCTAAAACCTCGTGCTTTCTTCTGAGATTTATCTTTTTCAAGATAAAGTACACCAGCGCTGTTATTAGTGATACGTAAATGAATACAGTCCAAATACTTGGGACTTTTATGTTATCGGGAATCACAAATCTGGGTTCATTATCAATAAGTCATCGAGTCGAATATCATCGAGATTAGCACTTAAGTTCAACTATTAATGGCATTAATTTTATGTCACCGGCGAGGTCAGGAAAAAGCACTATTTGATTCTGGCTATTGGTAGAATGAAGGTTGTTTATCGTTTTCCCTCCTAATGCTATTTGACACTCCATTGGAATTTTAGCAACATACGTCACGATTAATTTCAAATGGTCTTCTTGGTTGAAACAAGTCAATTGTAGTGACTCCATATGTGGAAATACTATTAGCCATTGACTGGAATAGTCTAGTCGATTCACTATCGGTTGGTTTAGTTCTAGTTGAACACGATGACAGGTAGACAGATGATGGGACTTGGCTTCCAGCCGGACCTCACATGAGCTGTTTACGCCCAAGGTCTGCAACTCCATTTTGTCGCACAGGTTATACTGGTCCTTTATTTTGGTTCCTTCAGTGTTACGATATGAATAGTGCAATTTGTTTTTTAGTAAATATTTACTTTTTGGCAAAATAACCTTAAAGAGACTCTGTGCATATATTGGAGCTAAATAAAAATGATAGTAGTTTAATTTAGCATTGTAAGCATGGAGATTACGACCATGCTGTGGTCTTGTCTAATTCACTAAACATACACAAAACGTAAAAAAAAAACATCAAAAAGAACAAAACACTTCATAACACTTATATACAAAGACAAAGGAATAAGTACAAAGACCGCAACTAAAATATACAGGGTGATTCCAAAGTTGGGGCTTTCCTTTCACCTACGAATAGGGCTTCAAAAAATAAGTTTTTTTTTTCCTTTGGCGCTTTTTTCGAAATATGAACATAAAACGAAGATACAGGGTGTCAAAGTTTTACTGAAAAAAGAAAAATTTAATGATTTTGGCCAAACCACTTGAAGTAATTAAACAAAATTTTGTAGGTATCAATAGCTACGTGGAAAGGAAATTTTCCCAGAAACAACAATTTTTTTGCGTTTATCAGTGGCGCGCGTATAATATTATTAAAACATTTTCGAAAAAAAATAGTACACTACTGGTAAGGCGCTGCAATGATATACTCCCAGTGGTTCATCAAGTTGGTCGGAGCTGGCGATTTCATAAGATACCGGTGATACACGGCGGATGATTGTATAAGGTCCATCTCTTTTAGGATCCAGCTTGGCGGTTACATGCTTGTCTTGACTGCTTCGGGTGTGTGAATTAACCAGTACTTTGTCACCTATAGCGTAATCAGGTGTCTCTGCTCGTTTTAGATCAGCATACTGCTTTTGATAATCTTGTTTTTTCTCATTAGTTGTTTGCGCTTCTATCAATGTCATGTAAACTTGCTTCAAGTAAGGGGTTATTTTTGGAAGGAAATTGTCGGATTAGACTACTGGTCGTAAGTCATTAACAACTTCATCAGGACTCTCTGGCAAAGTTTAAGTAAGCAGCACTAAATCCAGTCGATTGACAATTAGCACTATTCATGGCAAATCATATACTCGGAAGATGTTCAGCCCAAGTTGTGTGGTCTTTGCCTAACAAAGTTGCAAGTCTCTGCTTCATGTCGCGGTTCTTCCGTTCGACCATATTAGCTTGTGGATGGTATAATGGTGTTAAACTCTGTTTAATGTTCATTGCTTGGCACACTAGTTGCATGACATGTGAGACAAATTGAGCACCATTGTCTGATATGATTCGGCGAGGAAATCCGAATCTAAGGAACACTTCGTCAATTAGTTTTGTAGAGCATTCTTGGGCGGTTGCTTTGATAAGTGGGAAGAGCTCGACCCATTTGGTAGAAGTATTTTCCAGTATAAATATCCATTGTTCACCTTTTGGTGTTTCAGGTAATGGCCCAAATAAATCAATTGCTAGAACCTCAAATCTTTGATTGTAAGCTGGCGTCTGAACTAATCCAGCTGGTTTTTGATTGGTTGCCTTATATTTTTGACAATCAGGGCAATTTTTGACATAATTCTGGATGAATTGTCTCATCGGGAAAATAATAAAGTCTTGATATTCTGTGAATAGTTCGTTCAGCGCCGTAATGAGCGGCGGTAGGGGCGTCATGATGTTCAGCCAACACTCTATTCCTTTCGTGAATTGGTACAACCAGTTGAGCATCTTCAAGATCTGGATCTTCGTACTTGTATAGAACGCCATTAGTCATGATATATCCCCTTGAGGTCCAGCGGGCGTATTCATTACTGTGTACATCCTCAAAACTTTCTATGATTTTCTTGAGATCTGGATCTTTCAATTGCTCTGCTCTCACTTCATTCGGAGTACGTTTTGGTATGTCAATAGTAAGGTAGCAAATACTACAACAGTCGTCATTAGAATGTTTACAAGGCGGTCTTGATAACATGTCTGCAATGGCATTGAGGTTTCCAGGACCATATTCAATTTTTAAGTTGTAACTTTGGATCATTAAAGCCCAACGTGCTAGACGTCCAGTTGGCGTCTTAATGCTGAGTAGCCATCTCAGTGGTTGGTGATCCGTGACTACAAATACTAATGAGTGATCCAAGTATCCTCGGAACTTGTTCAAGCTCCAAACTACAGCTAATGCCTCACGCTCTGTCGTCGAATAGTTACGCTCAGCCGTCGTTAGTAATCTACTGGCATATTCCACCGGGCGTTCCTCTAATCCTTCAGCTTGTAGCAGGACGGCACCTATGGCGTATGCTGATGCATCGGTTCGCAACATGTACGGTTTCGAGCCGTCATTTTGTTGTAGAATGGGGGCAGTAGTCAGCTTTTTCTTCAAAGTTAGGAAGGCATGTTGTTGCTGTGGTCCCCATGTCCAGGTCACATTTTTCTTTAAAAGATTAGTCAAAGGTCGGGTTATTTCAGCAAACTGGTCTATAAATCGGCGATACCACGAACAGCTTTGCAAAAAGGACTGAATCTGTTTTATGTTCTGTGGTGGTAACATTTTGTCAATGGCAGCTGTCTTCAATAAAATAAATAATTCAGTTATGTGTAGAAAGGTGCACTTTGTAAAATAACATAATAATAACAATATTGGTTTTAGTGCTGGGAGGCAAAATTATGGTGATTCTGCAATTAACTATAAGGACGGGTGTCCCACAGGGCTCAGTTCTGGGGCCTCTTCTCTTCTTACTGTACATTAATAACCTAACTTCAATAGCCCATGATGAGAAATATATACTATTCGCTGACGATACCACCTTTTCCGTCCGGAATGTCGACCTTAATGCGGCTGCTGAAGCCTTTCAAGCGGCTCATGCTCGAGCGCGGGTCTGGTTTGAGAAAAACAACCTAGTCCTACTAGACTATCATATAGAAGAACTAGCTTCCCGTCTCCGGAGCGCGGTTTTTGCACTTCGAAGACTATCGGGTGTGGTAAACGTTCAGATTGTGTGCACTGCTTACTTCGCCCTCTTTCATTCTGTCATGTCCTATGCTGCAGTAATCTGGGGTCACTCCGCAGGTAGGCGACGTGTTTTCGCTCTTCAGCGTAGGGCAATCAGGGTGGTCTCGGGTTTGGGCTACAGGGATGACTGTAGGGAGAAATTCACAGCTCTCGGTATAATGACGTTCCCTTGTGTTTATATATTTCAAAATTTAATGCATCTGAAAAATAACTTCAACCATTCCACAATGCATATCGATGTGCACCGCTGGGAGACTCGTTTCGGAGGTGACCTAGTGATACCTTTTCATAGGTTACAGAGAACAAGAATAGGTCCAAACTACTGGGCACAAAAATTTTATAATAAACTTCCACACAGTTATAGGCTGCTTCCTGTGGCCCGGTTCGAGAACCGACTTCGGGATTATTTGCTTCGGAACCCCTTCTATAGTCTTGATGACTTTTTGAATAGTAATAGCTTAGTATAGTGATACGTGTATGTGATTGTAGTATATTAGTTCTAAATTCATTGTCAAGTCTTTTGTTTTATGGATGTAATTGTCTAATTGTCCATTTTAACAAATCTAAATATTACTGATCAAGCTTTGTTTTAAACTATATTTTAGTACTTATTTTAGGGATTTTTTTAGCATTATATTTGCAATTACTTATCTATGTTAGTGATTGCTACTTTGTATCCTTGACGTGTGTAAACCATCTGGTGCTTAACATGAATAAAGTATTATTATTAATATTATAATAGGGTATGTGCAAATAAAGCGGGAAGCTAACATATGTACAGTGAAAGGAAAAATATGTCCAGAGCAAAAAATTTAATTAATTAATCTCATTTTTTCAATATTTCAGGTTAGGAACGAGAATTTAAAAAACGGTTTTCCCTGGCCTTTTTGGATGTTATTTGGCTACTTTTTCATAAAAAAGTCATATCATTCCATTTGTTTTTTTTTATCTTTTTTGGAATTTGAGTCATGGTGTCAAAACTAGCCCCCTGGCGGAGAATTATTCAACTAAATTAACTGTATTTTGGTTGATTCTTATTGCCCAAGAAATGCTCTTTTCAACAATACCGAATTTGTTAAAATTGGTCAAACCGTTAAGAGTTAAAGCAGGTTATTGCAAAAACAATTGAACACCTCACGCCATCTTTGTTTTTGAAATAACGGAAATTTATTTTTTACAAAAATGATAGATAAATTGGTTCGCTTTAAAAATGTGGAAAAAAGAATTCTAGTTTATTGTGCAAAATTTATAGAAAATGCAATTTAAAAATTTAAGATGGCAGTTACGGCCTCTGGTGGTCATTTTTAGAACTGGAAAATATTTTCCAACAATTCTTCATGGCCGATTTACCTAAAAAAATGTTACCCAAAATCATACGACGAACGGTTCCCGAGATATGGTCGAGGAACAGTCTTATTGGGTCAACCGGTACAACTATTTAAAGTAGAACTCGGAAAACACATTCGAGAAAAATGTATATGTAATTTGCTAGTGTTTGCTTGTTGGTTAATTTTTGGGACATGTGTGCATTGTAATGTTTTGTTTTTCATGTAGCATTATCGCTAAATAAATACTATTATTATATTAATACTGTGCACCCGAGCACCCAGTGTGACGTCACGCGAGGTAGCGTTTCGAGGAAACAGGTTTTGCTGATAGGGCCGCCCTCTTGGATCTGGTGTGTTGTCATTTGTCAAGTAAAATTCCCACTTGTCACTTTGCTTTTGTTTATTTGTTTTAGCATGCTGCTAAAATTAATTATATTTTTATGACAAAATCTAACAATTTAATTAATGAAAATTATACACTAAAATCAAGTAAATGTATATTTTTTGATTGACATAATGGATACAACAGCTGCTGGCCCAGGTAAGATTACGATAACAATTTCATACCTAACCTATGTAATAAACCATGCTATTCCTGATGCATCATTACTACACATTTTTGTACTAACATTTTTTAAGGGTGGTTCTAGTAACTAATTCAGCTAGTCTTACAGATCTGCAACTGGTATATGCTGCATACATCACTACTTTTACATGTGGATGAAAAAGAAAAAACTTTTATGAAGAAAGTGACTACATTTCGGTAAGGGTAGGGCTCTCGTGGAAAACGCTATATTTTTCGTATTTTTAAAGATATGGATCTGAAACTTTCTGTATGTACAGTGTGTAGTGTTGGCTCGAATCTGACGTTATCAGATGCCGGTTCTGTGACCTTGGGGGCGACCTTGAGCTGTCAAACATGACAAATTTCAATTTTTTTTTGGTTTTATTACCCAGAATCGTGAAGAGCATCATCAATAACCCCTATACCAAATTTGAGCACTTTAACTTCAATAGTTTTCCCTCTACGTCAAGTTAGATCTAGCAATTCCTATATGCAGAGTTCACGTAGAAAACGCGATAATTTCATCATTTTTTGAGACAAAATTTTGAAATTTGGTATATGGGCAGGGTAATTAAAGGGCTTGAATTTACCAAAGTCTGTTTTTCGCTATTTGATCTCCAAGGTGACCTTGAACTGTCAAATATATGTCAAAATAAAGGTTTTATAAATTTTGCTTTAGGAAACGATGAAAAGCACTATAGATAATTCACATACCAAATTTGAACCGTCTACGTAGCCCTGATAGCTTTCTACGTCAATATTTTAGTGCGGCTCCTCCTGTGAACAAAGCATTTTGTAAAAAACGCCTTAACTTTAACAGTTTTTATAATAAAAACTCGAAATTTGGGATACCAACGTTCAGTCTGGATATCTCGAGTGTGCCGTAGGTGGCTTCTCGGAATTCAATATTTGACATGACCTTTGCTTGTCAAATAATCGTGATAATGTTAAAATTTATTTATTTTTTTCTCAAAACTGTAAACGGTGCTCTCCAAAATCCCTATTTTGAATATAGTGCTTCTAGGTTGTTCCGTTATTATTATAGGTTAAATTATTTTCATCTTAAAAACATTCCGAAAAAAAAATTATTTCAGAGAATGCCCCACGCAAATGGTGGAGCACCGCGGCTTCTTTTGACTCTATTGTTACAGTTCATAGACGCGACGCCACCTCGTAAATTGCGTCGATCGCCGAAATGTTTATTTTCTGGTTTTATTTATTTAATATAAAATATAAGGCATTAATACACTACTAGTTATCATCTGGTTATTTGATCCTATTGTTCCTTACAAAGAAGTGTATACATTAACTATTTACCTGAATTAAAAACTTGCTGATAAAAAAACTGTAGTTACGTATAAGGCTATAAATGCATATTTGAAATATAAAATTTTGTTACTTATTAGATATAAATCTAATCTGGCGTTGATAGAATTTCTATTTTCGACCTTGGACGTCACCTTCACCTGTCAAAAATACGTCAATTTTGACAGAACATCATTTTTTCATTTTTTATCGAAAAGTATCACCTTTGGCGATATCTGTGTCAAATTTCAGATTTTTAAGCTGATTGGTTACCTCTCAAAGTACATTTAAGTCAGGACTGAACTAGCCAGGTAGGGATCTCGTGGAAAACCGGATAATTTCCACAGTTTTCAACTTAAAATTTTTAAATTTGGTGTACGTCTAAACTAACCGAATTCCTCAAATCTGGCGTTGATAGAATTTCTATTTTCGACCTTGGACGTCACCTTCACCTGTCAAAAATACGTCAATTTTGACAGAACATCATTTTTTCATTTTTTATCGAAAAGTATCACCTTTGGCGATATCTGTGTCAAATTTCAGATTTTTAAGCTGATTGGTTACCTCTCAAAGTACATTTAAGTCAGGACTGAACTAGCCAGGTAGGGATCTCGTGGAAAACCGGATAATTTCCACAGTTTTCAACTTAAAATTTTTAAATTTGGTGTACGTCTAAACTAACCGAATTCCTCAAATCTGGCGTTGATAGAATTTCTATTTTCGACCTTGGACGTCACCTTCACCTGTCAAAAATACGTCAATTTTGACAGAACATCATTTTTTCATTTTTTATCGAAAAGTATCACCTTTGGCGATATCTGTGTCAAATTTCAGATTTTTAAGCTGATTGGTTACCTCTCAAAGTACATTTAAGTCAGGACTGAACTAGCCAGGTAGGGATCTCGTGGAAAACCGGATAATTTCCTTCCACAGTTTCTTATAACTCTAATTTAAATCTAATGTAGTTCGTAATTACGAAGTAAGGTAAATTTTATATTGGTTTCATTAAGTCTAATAATTGAAAACATGATAAAGTCGTTGATACATTTTTTTATTAAGTTCAAACAATTTTAACAAAATATCAATTAAATTAAATTAACCTCTACCTTTCAGAGTATTTGCAAAAATGTATGTTTTCCGGTCTATGCAATATGCAGAATTCACCATTCTGCCTGTACAATTCGAGGTCTCTTTTTCCTGTGGTCTAAAAGTCTAAACTCCTCGGCGCTTCTGTGGGTGCTACGGTGCTCCTGTAGGTTGCAGCGGAAGGATTGACGTCTGTGGGAAAGTGGGGATGCAAAGCGATAAGGTTTTTAAACTCTCCTAAAGTAATTAGGTTGAAATTCGTGCACATGATAAGTTTTCTGGGACGTTTTAAGAATAAAAGAAAAACGAACACTTTTTTTTAATTATCTGATTTCAGAAAACCGGAATCGTCTACCGACCTCCCTGTCTTTTATCAAAGCAAAAATATTAAAATTGTTGTCTTTAAAGTGTGTCTAACTACAAATTGTCAACTTTGGGAGGCCAGATTGTTTTTCTTGGTTAAACAATCGAACCTTAGTTTTTATGTCCCAAAAACACTAGTTAAATCAAAATGATTTACTTTATTGACCGAGTGCCTGACTGGACAGGACAAGCGTTTACTTTATTTGCACACAAAAAAAATGGAGTTTGTTTTTTTTGAAGGAGGATAGGTAAATGGGGTACACGATAGCGAAAGTCCAAGAACAAAATGATGATTTACAAAACGTCCTTGGGGTTCATATTTTATTTCGTTAAATTGATTAAAAACAAAAAGTTAAAAAGGGTCAACTCAGTGTAAGTCCTACTCACAGTCAACTTGCTGTTTTCGACTTAACAAGTCATCATCTGTCAACCCTTATACTACTCCAGCGGGTACCGTAACGTTGATGATGATGATAATCCCTATTTTTAATTAAAAACCCCAAATTAATTTTATGAAAATTAATTAACAAAAATCAAGAACACTGGAGCAGTCTACCGACTTCCCTGTTTTAACTTAATAATTAAAGCGAAAAGAAAAGCAAAATCTTTAAAATGATTTCAAAACTCGACTTCGGGATGCCAATTGGTTTTTGGAGAAACCAACAAACCTTAGGTTTACTCATAAACAAATGGACGAACTGGACCAATTTTCATCCGTGCAATTTGGGTCAGAGAGTGGCCCGTATTTAATTAACTTTACTTTTAACAACTTTCAACCAGACGACTTCCCCGTTTAGGTGGCTTGGAATTTGGAGATTAGGTTAAGGAAAAATAAGGCGGTGTGGGGGAAAAACGGACACGTATTGTCCACCACATCCCGATCACTGCAAAAATGTATGTTTTCCGGTCTATGCAATATGCAGAATTCACCATTCTGCCTGTACAATTCGAGGTCTCTTTTTCAGTCAAGTAGGGAAAAATTGACATTTAGAGAGCACCGTTTACAGTTTTGAGAAAAAAATAAATAAATTTTAACATTATCACGATTATTTGACAAACAAAGGTCATGTCAAATATTGAATTCCGAGAAGCCACCTACGGCACACTCGAGATATCCAGACTGAACGTTGGTATCCCAAATTTCGAGTTTTTATTATAAAAACTGTTAAAGTTAAGGCGTTTTTTACAAAATGCTTTGTTCACAGGAGGAGCCGCACTAAAATATTGACGTAGAAAGCTATCAGGGCTACGTAGACGGTTCAAATTTGGTATGTGAATTATCTATAGTGCTTTTCATCGTTTCCTAAAGCAAAATTTATAAAACCTTTATTTTGACATATATTTGACAGTTCAAGGTCACCTTGGAGATCAAATAGCGAAAAACAGACTTTGGTAAATTCAAGCCCTTTAATTACCCTGCCCATATACCAAATTTCAAAATTTTGTCTCAAAAAATGATGAAATTATCGCGTTTTCTACGTGAACTCTGCATATAGGAATTGCTAGATCTAACTTGACGTAGAGGGAAAACTATTGAAGTTAAAGTGCTCAAATTTGGTATAGGGGTTATTGATGATGCTCTTCACGATTCTGGGTAATAAAACCAAAAAAAAATTGAAATTTGTCATGTTTGACAGCTCAAGGTCGCCCCCAAGGTCACAGAACCGGCATCTGATAACGTCAGATTCGAGCCAACACTACACACTGTACATACACTTGCACATTTCTAGTTGAAGTATTAATCATAAATTTAATTCTTGTCCATAACAGCCCAGAGTAAACAAGTAACCTGGACTACTTTGTTTACTATGTGTTGTTATGAACAAAAATTAAGTTAATAATTATGTCTATGTATACCTGCTAATTAAAATTAAACTGACTTTTCACTAAAGTCAATCAAAAGTTTTCTCAAAGTTAAAGCTACGCATTTGTATATGACATGCTATACTTAAAAATTACACTAAAATAAAATTAATTTTACCTAACTTAAAAGTAGACCAACTTCCAACATTAGGTGAATTTCAGGCTAATTTGTGAACCCTTTGTCACTTTGTGTTGTTATAAAATGTGAAACTTTATTTATATTTTTTCTCGTTTTTTGTTTTGGTCTTACTCCATATCTTCAATTTCTTTTCCGTTGTTTTATCAAGGATACACCAATTCCAACTAGAGCAGTAATCACAAACTATGTCACAGCCAAAGAAATCTTAATCAATTGTTAATTAGTTTTAATTTTACAAATGATTATTTTATAGGTGAACTTTTTTATGAATGAAATCATGAATCTTTCACCTTCTTTAGGTTAGAATATGTCCAAAGTTATAAACACATCTATGCTATCTAATTTAACATAACTTGAAAAGTATTTTGCCCGGTTTATACTTTTAAATTAAAAAATTTAATTTGGTTTTAATTACATGTAATGCCCGGTTTATACCTCCAAATTAAAAAATTAAATTAAACTTAAATTACCTACATGTAAAATTAAATGAAAATTCATGTGGTTAATGCCCGGTTTATACCTCCAAATTAAAAAATTAAATTAAATTTTAATTGCATGTAAAATTGAATGAAAATTATTATGGTTTATACTTTTCAAGATATGCTAAATTAAATGACATAGATGTGTTTTTGGCTTTGACATATTTTAGACATATTCTAACCTAAAGAGGGTGAAAGATTCATGAAAAAGTTCAGCTATAAAATAATCATTTGTAAAATTTAAAATAATAACTACTGGATGAAGTTTTCTTTGGCTGTGGTTACCACACTAGTTGGAATCGATGTATCCTTGACAAAACGATGGAAATGAAATTGGAGATATGGAGTAAGACCGATAAACAGGGAATGAAGGAAAAAACAGATCAAGTTTCAAATTTTATCACAACGAAAAGTGACGAAGGTTTCAAGAATTTGCCCGAATTTTACCCTTAGCTTAAAGTTGGCAAACATGTGGCTTTAACTTTTTAAATTTTAGTTAAAACATAACTTTTTAGTTTAATTCGTTAATTTGGAGGTATAAACTGGGTGATAAAATTGCCTTTAATGAACATTTACTTTAATTGTTAATTTGGAGGTATAAACCAGACATTGTCCCCTGTTTATACCTCCAAATTAACAATTAAACTATATTTTCGTTATAGTCAATTTAATTTTATCAAAGTTAAAGCTACACATTTGTATATGACATGCTGTACTTAAAATTTACACAAAACTAAAACTAATGTTAACTTAAAAGTCAACGAACTTTCACCATTGGGTGAAATTGAGGCTAATTTGTGAACCCTTTATCACTTTTCGTCGTGATAAAATGTGAAACTTTATTTGTGTTTTTTCTCATTCTCTGTTTATCGGTTTTACTCCATATCTCCAATTTCTTTTTCATCGTTTTATCAAAGATACACCAATTCCGATTATTGCGGTAACCACTGCCAAAGAAAACTTCATTCCTTGTTTAATATTTTTAACTTTACAAATGATTATTTTATAGCTAAACTCTTTCACCCTTTTTAGGTTAAAATATGTCTACAATACGTCAAAGTCAAAAACAAATCTATGTCATTTAATTTAGCATTTCTTGAAAATTACAAACCACAATAATTTTCATTCAATTTTACATGTAATTTAAATTAAAATTAATTTTTTTATTTGAAGGTATAAACCGGGCATAAACCGTATAAATTTACATTTATTTTAAATTAAATTAACTTTAATTATTTTTTTTAATTTGGGGGTATAAACCAGGCATTAGTTTTTTTTTTAAATAGAACCTTATATATTTTAATACATTTGTAGATACTAGGTAGAATTTGAAAAGTTTTATGTTGTCTACAGGGTAATTCAAATTCGACCCTCACCATTGGGGTCTCAGAAACCATAAGAGATACGAGAAAGTTTAAATTGGGGCAAAGTTGCGCAATATAAAGCTCAACCAAATGCTGTTTTAAAATTTTTGATTTTCCGAGTACTTCCAAATTTATCCGAAAAAAACTGAAAATTTGATTTTTTGTTTTTATTTATTTCAAACCTTATTTGAAGAGATATCCCAAAACTAAAAGCATCTTTTCATTGCCACTTTTTCCTAGCTATTCGATGATGGATACAAATTTGCCACACGACGTTTCGTTTTCTGTCAGTCATCATCAACTTTCTTTTTTCTTATGGGCGCCATATTGGATTTTTAGCCCACCAAATAGTACGTTTTATTCTGATTTTAGTGATGTATAATAACTTATGATTTGCTTCATAAATAACAAAATGATTCAATAAAACCTTTTTTTACTTTAGTTATTGGCTTTGAGTTAATGGGCCGTTTTAAAAAATGTCATTATTTGACAGTACTTACTACCTACACGATAATTCGGATGATCATTAGAGCGTCAATCATAGTTAAAAATGTATCTAGAAAAGAAACCCCCGCAGAAAATGTTATTATTATACAAGCATTGCTGAACTATTTAGGTTAATCAGAAAAAGAGATTTGTCAGCATTATCTCTAACTTAAAAGGCTTATTTATGTTTCCAAGAGAAAGATCATCATTTTAAGAACTTCATTTTTTGCCAAATTTCAATTTTGTATAATGTTAAGTGCAAGTTTATAGTTATTTATACAGTAAGTGACAAACCATTTTTTATTCATTCATATTTATTCGAGTGAATAAACCGGTTTAAGTCACGTGTCTTATACAGTATTTTATTAAATTTCGACTTTTTATATTAAAAAAAAAACTAAAATTACAGTTCTATTAAATTTGCACCGCGCCCCGCAGATGTAACATTGATGTTTGTTTGTTTACATCTGTAAATAGGCGAATGTCATTCCGAGTGATTTAATAGTTATTTATACAGCAAGTGACTTAAACCATTTTTTATTCACGAAAAGAACAACTAGGTCCACAAGCGTAGCGAGTGGCCTAAGCTCTTCGAGTGAATAAACCGGTTTAAGTCAAGTCACGTGTACACCTTTGTGACTAACTATGTTCAGGCCAATTGCGTGTGACAAGTACTACCAAGTAATCTTCAAAAAACGTCTCATTAACTCAAAGCTACCTAAGGTAAAATCTCTAAAAGCTCTAATGATCGTCCGAATTATCGTGTTTGACAAGTACTGTCAAATAATGACATTTTATAAAACGGCCCATTAACTCAAAGCCAATAACTAAAGTAAAAATAGTTTTTATTGAATTATTTTGTTATTTATGAAGCAAATCATAAATTATTATACATCACTAAAATCAGAATAAAACGTACTATTTGGTGGGCTAAAAATCCAATATGGCGCCCATAAGAAAAAACAAAGTTGATGATGGCTGCCAAAAAACGAAACGTCGTGTGGCAAATTTGAATCCATCATCGAATAGCTGAGAAAAAGTGGCAATGAAAAGGTGCTTTTAGTTTTGGAATATCTCTTTAAATAAGATTAGAAATAAATAAAAACAAAAAAACAAATTTTCAGTTTTTTTCGGATATCTTCGGAAGTACTCGGAAAATCGAAATTTTTAAAACTGCATTTGGTTGAGCTTTACATTGCGCAACTTTGCCCCAATTTAAACTTTCTCGTATCTCTTATAGTTTCCGAGATCCCAATGGTGAGGGTCGAATTTGAATTACCCTGTATACTTCAACCTGATAGTTTTCCTCAAGGTTTTACTAATATTTAATTCTTTAAGATATTAGTTTTTACTTTGATATAAAATTGGTTGTATTACCAATTACCATTGTTTGCACAGGGACCACAAATTAGATTTACGCAAATAAATTTGCGTTAGATGCTACAGGGCGTTCAATTTTTTTACAGTGTTTCACGATAAATGCGTCATATTTTATGGTTTGATTAAATATAACAAAATAACACTACTTTGCTTTATAAACCACGATCCAAAGATGTTTTGCTATGGAGATACATGGTGTCAAAGTTTGCATAAAAAGATCTAAAATTATTTATTTCTTCAAAAGGGCTGCAGATACCTATGTTCATAAAACTTTGTAGGTGTCAACAGCAGAGCACGCTTTGCAATAAAAAAAAACATTTTTCAATTTTGCCAGTGGTATCCAAGTGAACGAGTTGGTGAAGATTTTTGTTTTATCAAATATAAAGTTTTATGAAAATAGCTGCAGCCGATTTGAGAATTATAAATAAATTTAGATTTTATAGTATTTTTATAAATTTAGAAATATCAAAACTTTAAGACCCTGTACCTCCATAACGAAACATTTTTGGATCATGGTTTATATAGAAAACTAAGTTTTCTTTTGACGTTTAATCGAACCCTAAAATACAGGGTGTTTCACGATAAATGCGTCATATTTTATGGTTTGATTAGAAGTAAAAAAATACAGTAGTTTGCTAAATAAACCATGGGCCAAAGATGTTCCATTATGGATATACAGAGTGTTAAAGTTTGAATAAAAAAAACTAAATTTATCTATTTCTTCAAACCGGTTTCAGATATTTTTATACAACTTTGTAGGTGTCAACTGTCCACGATAAGGCACGTTTTGCAATAAAAAACATAATTTTTAATTTTGCCAGTAGCATTCAATCAAACACGTTCCTGAAGGTTTTTGCAAAAAAAATATGTATACACCACTCTTTTTCCATTAAACGCAAACCAATTTCGAATTCCCCATTCAATTTAGAACAGAAAAGCTATCTAGTAACTTTTCGGTACACCTTTCTGTTTCCCAATAAAAAATTGAAAATCATAAAAATGTACCCATAAAATCAATACTAAATCGTCGACTGTTTATTTTATTAATCAATATCTAAATTTTTATTAATTTACTTTTAAAAAAAAAAATTTATTCGATAGGAACAAGCAGTATCTTCCTATTTTTTCATTAAAAAACTGAATAAATCAAAATTTTAAAATTGAATAGAGGCGAAATTCGAAGATTTAGTATTAATTGTAAGGGTACTTTTGCAGGATTTATTTTTCTGATATCTTTTACAATTCAACTTTTGTGAAGTATGTCATATACCTACCTAATTTAAATGTCTGCGATTTATTTATATGTTTTAACTTTTACCTGCATTTTTTGTTATCTTAACTAAACTATAATCTGAAAATTGTCTTTAACAATTCAATTGAACCATAAACATTTTAAATTGTTGTTAATGACATACAAAATTAAAACATTTGTTTTTCTTATCAATTATACAGGGTTATTCACGTTATTCGACACGGAAAATTGTGACTAAAGTATTCACCTTCAACAAACTTTTGATTCTGGAATGGATATAGACCTATTTTAGGTATCTTTTAAAAATATTTTCAAGATGTACCGGTTGTCCCAAATGCAGAAAAAGTATCAAAGTTATATTTTTTCAAATGGAATACCTAGTATTTTATTTGATTTTCAGAATCTACGTTGAAAATAAAAGGTAATGAATGACATTGAGGTTTGGTACGTCTAAACTTTACAGTTTCTCAGATATTCGTTATTTTGTAAAAGCTTAGAACAAATTTTAATGTTGGGACCTACTAAGAGATCAAGTTTTAGGATCCATGGGTGAGAAATTGTCTAGCTCATACAGGATGTCTCAACATTTTTCTCCCAATAATTGCAACCTTTAAACTTTAACAACTTGTCAAAATCAAATTGAACACCACCTATTTTATGGTTAAAGTAGATGCAAAATTTAATTATCTATCGAAAATTATTGAGGTCTCCTATGGCTAAATGTTCGCGTTTTCTTGGAAAGTCAATTCATCATTCATTTCTCGAACTCGCACCGATTTTGAGTCATTTTTGATACCCTTGAGAAATGACCACAGATTAGCGAATTAGCGAAATTTTTAGGAGTATATCCATTAAGATACTTAATAATGTTGCTGAAGGACTCAAAAACGGAGTAGTTGGATGTTTAGTTTAGTTCTAGTAGTTTGTAGTCGAATTGTCGCCGTTTTAAACATTTTTATGAATTATTTTTGTTTGAATGATTTATTTAATTATTTTTATGAATTACTTGTATAGCAAATTTACAAAGTATTAAGCCACTATTTTATTCTAAGCTTTACTTAGATTAGAATGATAGATATGTAATTCGAAAAGATACCAAGTGATCTTTGAACGATATTAAAAATCAGTCAGAGTCAGCTCTACTTTAGGAAATGTCGATTTATCCAAGAAAACGTTAACAATTAGAGGTATGAAACCTTAATAATTTTCGATAGGTAATTAAGTTTGCATATACTGTAATTGTGGTTCCATTTGATTTTGACAAGTTTATACTACTTCAAAAATTTAGTTTTTGATTAAATAATTTTTTGAGACCCCCTATATGAGCTAGACAATTTATCACTTTTGGATCATAAAACTTAATCTGTTATCATCGCCCAAACCAATTTTGGTCAATTAATCTCAAAGGAAGGTTGAATGTTTAAATGTTAATATTTGTTCTACATTTTTACAAATTAAGGAATATCTGAGAAACTGTAAAGTTTAGACCTATCAAACATCAATAAAATTAATTTTTATTTTCAACGTAGATTTTGAAAATAAAGTAATATACCAGGTGTTACATTTGAAAAAACATGACTTTGATACTTTTTCGGCATTTGGGACAACCGGTACATCTTGAAAATATTTTTAAAAGATACCTTCAATAGGTCTGTAACTTTTTTGAAAGTGAATAGTTTAGTCACAATCTTCCGTGTCCAAATAAGGTGAATAACCCTGTATAGGGTGGACCATAAGTAATGGGACATAGAGCTACAGCATTACTACTACTATTTTGCAGTAGCTGATAGGAGGCGCCTATCTGCAACTATTTCAGCTGCTTAAAAGTACTTAAACTTTTTTTTACGCATCGAAACGGACATATGACTTCAAAATATTATTCTAATATGTTTTCTATTTAAAAAAAATTACTAGTTTTAGATCTTAAATGTTGACCGTTTTCGAGATATTTAATGTTTTAATATTGCATTGCTAATACGGTTAAATGGTTAAAGGGTAAAGTACATTTACGTAATTTATACACGCCTTAAAAAAACTAATTTGTATATCTTTTAGCTAAATCACACAACAAAAAGACTGATAAAAATAAATGAAAAATCCTTACGTATTTTCAGTGAATTTGGTGAAACAACTTACACCACAAACCACTGGAAATTAAAGTATTAACATTAAAAAAAGGTTTCTTTTGGACAACAAGTATTCTACAAAGGCAAAATAAAAACTTACTTTCATAAAATAAATATTTACCAATTTGAAAGTTGCTACATGCAATATCAAAATAGTGGATATCTCAAAAACGGTCAACTTTTAAGCCTTAAAACAAGTATACCTTTTTCACGTAGAAAACATATTAGAATCATATTTTGAAGTCGTGTATCTGTTTCAGTGGCGTAGAAAAAAAGTATTAGTCCTTTTAAGCAAATAAAAAAGCTGCAGGTAGCGCCCCCTATCAGCTACTGCAAATATATGAAACCATCATATTTACCGGCTGTCAAAATCCCCTTATACACATTTTTAGTAATTTATATCAAAATACCTAGATAATATGATAAAAAAACAAGAACAAAATTTCAACTTTCACACCCTGTATCTTTCTTAATATTAACTTTCGGTATAGGACAATTTAGCTAAATCGTTTTATTTTGATGTCTGGAATATGCTGTAACTCTACCAACGGTTGACAACACCTGCATTTTTAGTTTGTCGTAAGCTAGTTATAAACTTAAATTAAACTAAACTTAAACTTCAATCGAAGGTAAAAATTAAAAACCATAAATAAATTGCAATCTACTCAAATTAGGTACATGGCATACGTAAAACCTATCAGACAAAATAAATAATGTACAGGGTGTTCCATTTATAAAAGTCGAAACTGAATTAATGAAAATATATTTTAAAAAATTGCACGTCCTGTAGCATCTAATGCAATTATTATACGATTTATTTGCATAAATCATTTTTGTCGTTCCTGTAGAACGTTCATACCAAATATGAGTATTCTACTTTTAGAAACAATGGCAATACAGTCAATTTTACATCATAGTAAAAAGTAATATTTGTATAGAAAAATTAAATAATCTGACATTATTAACAAAAAAGTTTTAAATTGTTATGAAGAATTTAATAGTTATTTAACGAACGAGTGTATTAATGAAAGCGATTAATAATCGAAATGGTTTAACGCAGTGAACGCGTTACTAAAATTGAGATTATTAATCGCTTATTAATATAAAAGTTGGTTACAACATTTTTCCGTCATCTGTAGTTTATAATAAACGTTATAAAAGGATTATAAAATCCTACAAAGTTTTTTTTTGTCAGTAATGGTGGATGTCAACTAAAGAATGTGTGTTTATTTCTCTTTGTTTCATACAAATAAAAAAGGATAGAACTATACTATGAGCGTATTTGATTGCCTGATAATCTGAGCTGATCATGCATTAAAGTAAAACAATTGAAAAATCATGCATTAATGGAACTCAATATTGATTCGTTATCGTCCATCAAAAAAGGCTGTCAATACATAGTCGACGGAAAAAATGTTAAAAAAATTATATTTAAAAAAACTAATGCTTTCTGTCATGTCTTTAAGAACCTGTATATTCAAAAGTAATTTTAAACTATAAATATCAATATTCTCTAAAACTTTTGTATTTAACATTATTTTTCTATTTCTCAAATCAAACGAGATAATGAACTTTATCATTGAATCACCTGTACAGGGTGTTAGGATTTAGAGTGTTTTGACAGGAAAACCCCATTTTTCAGCTAGATACGGTGTTATGGCAAAAACCGTATTTCGATATCTTGTCAGATTGAGGCGCTAGAGGCCGTTTTTCGAATTTCGCCCATTTTAAAAACTTTACCCAACTTTTTTGTTTATTAAAATATCGGAGTAACACACAAACATTTTTAAGGCACTTTTTCGATGTGATTTCAGTTTCGTGTTTAGTTTTTAGCTACTGCGTTCAGTTTTCTCAAGAATTGACATAACTTTCTTCTTTTAAATGGAATTCATAATCAAATATAATTTTAAAAAATGTCTATTTTTAATATAATATGTAAGATACAGGGTGATTCACGCTGATGGTATATTAGAAGTATCTAGAGAACGACTTAATATTTTTCGTTTAAATTTGTAGCCTATCCAAACTCTCTATGTAAAATATTTTGGACTTTGAAGTGTTGCCATATCAGTCGGAAAGAACACCAACTTTTAATTTTCAAATGGAATACACTGTTTCTAATCTAATTTTTGAATTCCTCGCAAGAAGCCTAGTAATTAATGTTAATACTTCGCTATCCTATTCTATTCCCTATCTTGCACCGTTTCTTAGATATTTCATAAGAGTGGTGGATTTGGCAGCAAAATGGTAGTCTAAACATTTATTAAATTTTTAAGTCCTGAAAGGTTTGCTGGTGTGATCTTTTGTCCTCAGTTAGACAATACCACATGGTTGAAAAGCCCAGAGACGAAAAATGTCAAAAATTTATAGGGTGAAAAAAAGAACATTAAATTTAGAACAAATCTATGTGTACTCTTCCTCTACCTAACTTCAACCGTTTGTGACTTAATAACAGTTTTTCCTTAAAGTGCGTATAAAATCGTAATACATACTAATCTGAATACGGACCCCTGCTTGTGCTAAAGTTTCAACCAGTTTTGTATTTGACAAATATCTGTCAGAACATGTCTTTATAGAAACGACAACTAGTCATTAAGGCCAAGCAGGTGTCCGTATTCAGATTGGTATGACACGATTGTATGCACCCTTTAAGGAAACACTGTTAATAAGTCAGAAACGGTTGAAGTTAGGTAAAGGAAATGTTTACATGGATTTGTTCTAAGTTTAATATTATTTTATTACAAACCATAAAACACCGATGAATCATTTTAAAAGAAAACGAACTTTTGGCAGTTTTTATATCTGTGTGTAGGTCCGGTAGGTTTTTTTCATTTTCTGTGTCTGGGGTTTCAACCATATGTAGTATTGTCTAACTGAGGACAAAAGGTCACATCGGCAAGCCTTTCAGGACTTGAGAATTTAATTAATGTTTAGACTACCGTTTTGCTGACAAAGCCACCATTTTTATGGAACATCTAGGAACCGGTGCAAAATAGGTATAGGGAAGTATTAAGAATAATTACTAGCCTTCTTGCGAATAATTAAAAAAAAAGGATTAGAAACAGGATGTTTAATTTAAAACTTTTCCTCCCTAGGGAAGAAAAGTGCCACCCGTAAAAGTCACGCTGTCTAAAGACAGTTTGTCACTTTCTTGATAAATTGACAAACATATCTTTGGTAACAACACCTTCTTCAACCTGGTATTAACATAATATTTAACGGCTGCTTTTAACTATGC
Source organism: Ips typographus (assembly GCF_016097725.1). Classification (NCBI taxonomy): domain Eukaryota; kingdom Metazoa; phylum Arthropoda; class Insecta; order Coleoptera; family Curculionidae; genus Ips; species Ips typographus. Next base: position 9,595,942 of record NC_138433.1, on the reverse strand, counting down.
GCAAATAACTATTTTCTACGACCTCTATAGAAAATAAAAGTTTTCTCCCTCATTTGAGAGATGAAAATATCACTTTCACTACCTAGGGAGTAATTAAAAACTATCTATTTTTTGGTGGATTTGTTTAAAAAAATGTACCTTTTCCGTGAGGACGCTGGAAAGGGCCCATTTCCCGTGCGCTGTTTTTAACTGGTGGGTTTTCTCGTACGCTGACAAATACGTGTTTTGCATATAATCTTTTTTTTTTTCAGTCAGTCAGTGAATTTCTGACATTATACGTTAAGTTGTGTGCTAGATTACCATTCAATGTATAATGAATTTTTATACTGATTTTATGCTACAATATAAAATCAAGCTTCAGCTAACATTGGTTAAAACCGAGTTCAAACTTAAAACACATTGACATTTCTTATATTCTCGTGGTAATATTATTTTTTTTGTTTCAGATATTCTCCCGGTGAAGCGAGAAGCAAAAAAAAAAGTCATCCAGGTCAATCTTGGAATTTTTTTTAATTTTAATAATAAACTAAAGATTGGGGCGCGGGTGGTGTGTAGTTTTATTTGCGATTTCGATTTGCTGTTATGCCATATGCAGCATTGTTCTATCCACAATATCTGGCCGAATAATTTTCCTTTAATTTCCAACTAAATGCAGAAGTATTAGAAATATTGTTATTCCTTTAAATGTCAATCTATGCATGGCGAACTGAGTAACTGTGCAGAAGTTGACATTGGGAGTGAACAAGGACCAGCAATCAGTCATTCATATCTATCTAACGTACAATTTATTTTCCAACTGATTAACATCCTACAGCAAATTTAACTTTTTGTGTCTGCTCAGCTCCTATTTATATAGAAGAATTAATGCTAATCACGTGTGTTTTCTAAGAACTATCCATAATGCCCAAACGGCATTTGGACGTCTCGTCTAGCCAACGTACGATTACCCGACGCAACGTCAGGTACCGACGTTGACCCATCAAGGCATTAGCAGTATCCACCCCTCCCATATGTTTGTTATAGTTTTTTACAATTGCCGGACAGTGTACATCTATCTTTGCTTTAGCAGTTTTACTGTACCTTTTCACGGATTCCTTAGGTTCTATACCATATAAAGTGCTACCTAATAGAACCGCTTTATTGTCCACCTATTTTACTATGATTACACCCTTGCCTTTGTCTGTCTTATAATCATATTGACCCCTTCCTTGCTTGAGTAATATTTTGTCTGTTTCGATTGGACATCCAGCAATTCTATTGCTGCGTAATGTTCCTAAACTGTATATATTCATGTTATTCTTCAAGTATGTGAAAAGTGGCAAACTAGCAAAGTAGTTATCAAAGAAGACAGTTGCTTTGTTCGCATCATGAAGGGACTTCGACAAGGCAATGACAATTCCAGCTCCAACACCCATGTCGCATTCAGATTGTGAGAGTTCGTTTCCTGTTCCCTTTAGTTCCCTGAATGTACCGGCACCGGAAACACCCGCAATAACAAAATATTTGTACCCCCACTTATCAGGCTTACTTTTTATGTATTGCCTAAGATTTCCAGCCCGAGTCCCTTTATAGGAGATCATTGTTTCATCTATGGAATATTGATTTTCGGTATGGTGTCTCCGAAAATTTTGCCTCACTTTTTCAATAAATGGGCGAATCTTGAAATATCTATCTGTGGTATCTTCTGTTATATTATCGTTATTGTTGAAGTGAATGAGCCGTCTTAGACGTTTGAAGCGCTTCACTGGCATCAACTCTGCTATTTGCTCAATTCTAGTGTCACTTGCCCAATAATCTTCATAAGATGGCAGATTTATGACTCCCATAAAAAGCAATATAGAAAAAAATCTGTAATTTCTTTAGGATTGGTGTTAAGGCACCTACCCATTGCTTGGGTGCTGTAGATGTTAGTCTGATCAACAATATCATTTATTATATCTAATGATAGAAATTTTGTGAAGTATTCTAGTGGGTCCAATACTTCACTATTACTAGAAGGCTCAAAAGTTGTATCTCTATTTATATGTGGAATGTCTTCTTTTGTCCAATTGTACGTCGTAGAAGGCGTTTTCTTTTTCCTTTTTGGAGTTGGTTCATTTTCTGGTTTTGACGGAATTTCGCACTCCACTTCAGATTCAGATTCGTCGCTATCTAAAAAGATAATAATATAAGGGAAATAGAGATAAAATTCGGATTTACTGAAAAAGTTTACCTATTTGATGATTCCTATTTTGTAACAACTTTTTCCTAATTTTATCCAAAGTCATATTTTCCTCATCATCGGAAATATCAGAATGGTCTGAAACTGCAGGAGGGGGTGGTAACTTGCATTTACTGCGAGCATAAAACGAGCATGAAGGTATTTCATCAAATTCATTCATATTCGCGAAACTGATATTATTTCCGAATTCTAAAAATTATATCATAGGTAGGTAATATTGATTAAAATACCGGGCATTGTAACCAAATGGTTACATATAAATTTTCGAACAAAAATATATCAAACTACACATATCTATGCTATAACAATAACATCATAAGTTACCTGATACTCTTCAAAAGCTCTTGTATAAAATCAACAATTTCGTTTATACACTTTTGTCGTCAAGTTCACTATTATTCACTGGCTTATCACATAACCTAAGAAACACGCCGGTTTGAACTGCAAATTCCTTGGAACTAAACTTGTATTTGGCGCATGCGCAAAGTGTAGTATATGCCAACCAATAAAGTAAGACTGTAGCCACTCGGTTTCATTGCCTGGCGACGTTTGAACTACAAGGAACTCGGATAAATGACTTTTGAAATCAATGTAACCCTATGGTAACACCGTCTATTGTACAATATAGTGACGGTTCGACAGTTGCCCGATACTGGGTTAAGGGCACCGTAGGCTAGGTTATAATTCGACTGTGAGATCATGTGCAAAATATCACAGTCAAATTAAAACCTAGCTTAGGTGGACCCTACGGTGCCTTTACGTCGGTGTAATCCGCCATTTATACTTAATTAAGAATGGGAAAATTATATTGAAATAAAACTTCAAATCATGTAACTGGTTAATTAACTTGGATTAAGTATTACTGTTTAATCTTCATTTAAACAAAAGGCATTGACATGACATGATTTGTGTTTAATTACTTTCAATATGGCTCAATCGAAAACCATTAAGAAATAGTAAACATCCGCATAATGTGTTTGTACAAGCTATATTATGTAGGACGATCAGTAGGCAGCATTTGCAACATCAGGTTTACAGCGACCACTAAACTGTTTTGTTTGTGAAACCAGTAAATATATTGTACCTTATGTTTGTACAACAGTTTGAACATCACTGGTAATATTGGTTAGTTTTAAGTGATTGTAGAAGTAGATAGAAGAATAAAGTTAGTATTTGGTTAAAGCACAGTCTTATCATTACTCAACTAAACATGGTCCTTCGAGCAAAAAAGGAATAAGTCATGGGTAACTGAAGAAAATAGCGTTCGGGATTTTCTTCATACGGTAATCGCGTTAAACCGGATTACGAACAGTAAAAGTGCGCGTTTTGTTAACAGGAAAAGGAAAAACGCGTAGTGACTAACTTAACCTAACCGCTGTGAAGTAAAGCAGTGAACCAAGTCACATTAATACGAACAGTTATACTACATTAAACAAAACCAAACAATACTGTCAACACAAACTACAAAGAAACTACTACAGACATGCAACAATTGAACAAAATTGTAGAAAAACAGGAGCAGCTAGCAGAAGAACTTAACAAAAAGTTCATAAACATTAAAAAGGATCCAAGGTCCAGAAAAACGGAAGCTTACCTGCTGGAAAAATTGAAGGAGGTTGACGACATATGGCAAGAGTTTAGTTCTCAACATCAGGAGATCGCAAAAATTACTGGTAAGAGCACCGAGAACCCTTACATAAAAACAAACTACTTTAATCAAGTTGAGGTAATATACTTGAAAGCAAAGGCATACTTGAAAGAACAGCAAGAAATTCTAAGAGACAGAAGTAACGATGCACAAGTGCAGAAAATTTGTGACCAGGAAAGAAGAATTGATCTCCTAAGAGCTGACATAGAAAGCTCAAAAACGGCCACTGAAGGATATGAGCAATATCTGGAAGACATAAAAAAGCAATTTATGATAGTTGTAGACAAGGATATAGAGCTAAGCCGCATAAGGCACGAATATTCTGACCGTCAATACTATACGGAAGATACATTTCATAACATTAAAAGGGAGTATCGAACTGCAACAATAGCGCTAGACAGACAAATTAAACAGCAACGGTGTTTACCTAAACACACCACCAACACTATGGCATTACCTAGGCTAACAATACCATTTTTCAATGGAAAATATGACGAATGGCCTACCTTCCAGGACATATTTGCAACAATGATCGACACGAACGTCAACATTAACATGGTTGAAAAAATGCAATACCTTAAAACGTACGTGAAAGGAGAAGCAGAGAAAGCAATTCAACATTACGAGATAACAGAAACAAACTATACTAGTGCCTGGAGTGAACTTAAAGAGAGATATGACAATAAAAGACGAATTGTCAATAAGCTCATTAACAAAATACTACATATTCCACAGACGCAAAGAGAATCAGCCAAACATTTGAAAACCCTGTACAATACAGTAAAAGAGTGTTTGGAAGCGTTAAAAATGCAAAAAATTGACATAGCATCATGGGATCCTATTATAGTATGCATCGTCAGCAATAAATGGGATGCCAGAACCAACGACTTGTATGAGTCGACGGTTGACAACATCTTCGAAGTGCAATCATTGGAGAGTGTATTGAAATTTATACTGAGGCGATTTCAAACCATGGAGGCGTCAGAGACGAAATCAAGTGAGAAAAGAGGCGCACCCTCAGGCTACAGGGGCTTTGAGGAAAGAGGCGCACACTCAGGCTACAGAGGCTTTGAGGAGAGAGGAGGCTACAAGGGCACTTACGAACGAGGGCTCCAGGCAAACTCCAGAGATGTCGAGGACAAGAGAATAGCAGTAACTAATTGTAAGTATTGTAATCGATCGCACTCTATTTATTCATGTGTAGATTTTAAAGGGTTAGACAATGTACAGCGTCATGAATTTATAAAAAAACAAAAATTATGTTTTAACTGTTTAAATCATGATAGTAGTAAAAGATGCGTTTCTCGTTTTCAATGTAGAACTTGTAACAAAAACCATCATACGCTGATTCATATAGATAACTACAGAAATTTAAAAAATAGCCACAATTATAATTCAGACAAGGCAAAGGGCCAAGAAAGAGTTGCACGGGTTGCAAACCACATGACTGTGCAAGGCGAAACGGTGTTATTAGCAACAGCTTTAATTAAAGTTAAAAACGTGAACAATACATGGGAATATTTTAGAGCGTTAATTGATCCTGGATCTCAGGCGGCATTTGTTACCGAAGAGGCAGCAGTACTGTTAGGTTTGCCACGCGAAAAAGTTCGAGCAGAAATTACCGGGTTAGGAGAAGAACAGCCTAAGTACAGCAATAATAAAATAAGAGTAGAATGTAAAGCGCGAGCTTCAAGTGCGTACTCGCTAAGTACAGAATTGTTAGTGTTACCAAAACTAACAAAAAGTTCACCGGAGCGTGAAATTGATTACGACGAGAATTATTGGAAAAACGTAATGTTAGCAGACCCACTATTTTACAAGCCAGGTCCGGTAGACATTCTCTTAGGGGCAAAGGAATATCAGGAAATTTTGTTGAATGGTATAAAGAAAACGGATGTTGGACTAACAGGACAAAATACTGAATTCGGATGGATTTTACTTGGGTGTAGCCCAGGAAAAACTAATGGCACCATAGAAATTGCTAGTATGATGACAAGAACACTGCAAGAAGAAGACATAACGAGATTTTGGGAGCTAGAAGAAGTAACGTCAAAACCAGCTGTAAATAACCAAGAACAAGAATGTGAACGTGACTATAATCAAAATACAATGAGAAACGACGATGGGACTTACACGGTCAGCATTCCATTTAAAAACACAGACCTGACCTTAGGTGAGTCAAGAACTAGGGCAATGGCACGGTTATTGCAACTAGAAAAAAGATTACGTCAACAAATGAACGAAAACATTGCATATAAAGAGTTTATGCAAACTTATATAACGTTAGGCCACATGAAACTTGTCAGCCAAGCTGACGAAAAGAAAGGAAAATATTACATACCACATCATTATGTAATAAAAGAAGAAAGCACAACAACTAAATTAAGAGTTGTGTTTGATGCATCATGCAAATCGTCAAACGGAAAAAGCTTGAATGAGTTAATGCACACTGGACCACGCATCCAAGAAGAGCTTTGCGACATCTTAATTAGGTGGCGGAGTTACAAGATAGCGTTTACAGCTGACATTGAAAAAATGTACAGACAGATAAAGATCAAGGAGTCTGATCAAGAATACCACAGAATTCTTTGGAGGGGTACAGAAGATGAGCCAATTCGTGAATACAAATTAACGACAGTCACATATGGTACTGCGGCAGCACCATATTTAGCAGTAAAGACTATCCAAAGACTAGCTGAAGATGAACAAGATAATTTTCCTAATATGTTAGAGATCGTAAGAAAAAACTGCTACGTAGACGATGTTCTCGCTGGAGCTGGCTATGAGGTAGAAGCAACAAAACTGCAGCAAGATTTAATAAATATGTTTAAATTAGGAGGATTTAACTTGAGAAAATGGAGTAGTAATAATTTTGCGATACTTACGAATATCTCAGAAGAACTCCGAGAGATAAAACAAATAGATTTGAATGATAATGAACTTCAAAAAACATTAGGCATATTTTGGGCAACTAACAATGACTCAATTAAATTTAAAGTTAATTTAACGGACTTGAACAAATTAACAAAAAGAGGAATAATGTCAAGTGTAGCAAAGCTGTTTGATCCATTAGGACTTTTATCACCTGTTGTAATTACGGCAAAACTCATCATCCAAGAATTGTGGAGAGAACAAAATTCATGGGACAACGTTTTGTCAGAAGTGATTTCAACCAAGTGGAAGGAATTTTACAAAGAACTTAACCAGTTGGAAGAAATACAAATTCCGAGGTGGAGTTACACTTCAAACTCCAGAAGGACAGAAATACATGGATTTTGTGACGCGTCAGAAAAGGCGTTAGGAGCTGCAGTATATGTGAGAACCATGAACGAGTTAGGACAAATACAGATCTCGTTGTTGGTGTCCAGATCAAAGGTTGCACCAATAAGAACTAAACCTACACTACCTAGGTTAGAATTATGTGCAGCGGTGCTACTGAGTAAACTAATAAGGAGAGTCAAGGAAACACTTGGGTCACCAAGTTGGAATATTCACGCGTGGTCGGACTCGATGATCACCTTGTCATGGATTCAGAGCGACGCAAGACATTGGAAGACGTTTGTAGCAAACAGAGTTTCAGAAATTAAACAACTGTCTTCAGAAGTACAATGGCATCATGTTGGGTCTAAAGACAACCCAGCAGACCTAATAACAAGAGGAATTAAACCGTCAAAAATTAAGGACAATCTACTATGGTGGAATGGACCACATTGGCTAAACCAAAGTGAAGACCAATGGCCACAATACAACAAAAATTACAGCACTGAGGTGGAGCGTAAAAAATGCTTACATGTGGGAGTAAGCATAGAAGTCGACAAAATCAATGTTCTAGAGAAATTCTCATCTTTACATCGCGCAACACGTGTGATAGCTGTATGTTTTCGGTTTATTAACAATTGCAGTCCCAAAACCGGGAAACTAGTAGGTCCATTCACAGTTCAAGAGCTACAAGATGCGATGAATAGAATTATCAAATTAGATCAACAAGATTCATTTTCAGAGGATATACGCAAACTAAGACTCAAAAATAGAGTATCAAAAAAGAGCAAAATTCTAAATTTACATCCATTCGTAGATTACCATGGAGTACTTAGAGTGGGAGGCAGGCTTCAACACTCATTACTAAGTTACAGTGAAAAACATCCGATCATAATTTCTGCGTCAGGTCACTTAGCAGGATTGATTGTAAGGAATGCACATGACAGAACCCTACACGGCGGAAATCAACAAACAATGGCCTTTGTAAGAAGAAAATATTGGATAATAAATGGAAAAAAGGTTACAAAGAAAATAATTAATAAATGTGCAAGGTGTATAAGATTCAAGGCTGAGACAGCTGGTCAATTGATGGGTCAACTACCACCAACAAGAGTTAATCCGGCGTCAGCGTTTTTAAATGTAGGAATTGACTACGCTGGGCCCATTCAAATAAAAACTACTAAAGGCAGGGGACATAAGTCCTACAAGGGCTACATTGCAATATTTGTATGTATGTGTACAAAGGCCATTCACTTAGAAGTGGTGAGCGACATGACGTCAGAAACCTTTCTTGCCGCACTAAAACGATTTATGGCAAGAAGAGGGACGTGCGCAAATATATTCTCCGATAATGGTACGACATTTGTGGGGACAGCTAATGCATTAAATGTTGAGGTAGCAAACACGATAAAAACGTCCAGCATTGTGGACAAATTAGCAAACATTGGAACTCAATGGCTTTTTATACCGCCATCAGCACCACATTTTGGAGGGCTCTGGGAGGCAGGTGTGAAATCAACCAAACATCACCTAAAAAGGGTGATTGGAGAGTGAACCCTAACTTATGAAGAATTAACTACATTAACACACCAAATTGAAGCATGTTTGAATTCGAGGCCTTTGTGTAAACTAACAGAAGAAATAAATGACATTTCAGTACTAACGCCAGGGCATTTCTGGATAGGGAGAGAACTATTATCACCAAGTAGTCCAATTATTACCCATAATGATACAGGTTTAGAAGGCAGATGGAAAATAATACAAAAAATGAAAAAAGATTTTTGGAAAGTGTGGACAAATGAATATCTGCATGAACTTCAACAACGAAACAAATGGAAACTGGAACAAGAAAATCTAAAGGTGGGAGAATTAGTACTTATAAAGGATGATCGAATGTCACCAAGCAAATGGCCAATGGCAAAGGTGGAAGGAGTTCAAGTAGACGACAAAAATTTAGTGAGAGTCGTCACGTTGAAAAAAGCGGAAGGAGCAGAAATTAAAAGACCAATCCATAAACTAGTACCGCTATCGATAATCCACAATGAAAACAACTCAAAACCACGTAGAAAAACAAGTAACATTTGGAAAATTTGGACATTGGCAATTATTTTTGCACTCCAATTGTACAGCGGGAAAGCACATGCAGCCCACATAAAAACAAGTACAGCACAATATCACGTGGAATATCCAAAACCTGGATTCTACATAGAACATCTTGGAACAGCCAAAATTGATCGAGGTTTTTTAAGAATCGAAGCTAAAATAGGAAAAGATGATTTAGAGGCACACATAAAGTCTATACAGGATGTAATATCAAAGGTAGACAAGATGTGCAATGAGGTTAAAAAAACCACTATTCACGTGGATTGCCAACCACTGATTGATCATCTTCACGAAGAAGAAAGGCGAATCAAATGGATACATAAAGGTGTGTCAAAAATTGTTTTAAATAGGACAAGACGAGGTTTATGGGGAACCCTACTAACTTCAATTTTTGGCGTGAACGATGAAGTATACAGGGAAATCGATGATCTTGATAAAAATCAAAAAGAGTTGATTCAAGCGTCAAATCACCAAACCAAGTTTATGCTTAAAGCACTATTAAAGTTTAACGACACGGAGGAAAGAATATCTAAGAAGCTCAACCAATTTACAATACAAATTAAGAAAGGCATGGAGGTGATAGAACAAATGCAAAATTGGTACTCCGAAGTTGACAATAACAAATTGGAAATTGAATTACTAAATCTGTACGATGTAGCAAAAGGGTACATCGACGAATTGATAGATTACTATCAGAATATATTAAATATACAAACCAGTAAAGAAAACATTTATGAGATAGTATCTCCAGTACATATAGAAGAAATTGTCAACGAAGCATCTATAAAATTACCTCATAACATAGAAATTCAGTCACAGCCTATAATTAAAACAGAATTAACACAAATTGGCAACGACACGTACATTTACGTTTACCTTGCAATGACGGAAGGTACACAGTTTGACCTAATTAAGGCAAATGTACTTCCACTAAAAATGAAAACAAACAACTACTGGATATATGATATAAGCACCGACATTATCGCAATAGACTATGATAATCAGCGATATTTTCAACTAAATGATGCGATGCTAAAAAACAGTGTAAAATTGAATAAGACAGTTTACATCTGTTCTCCATCTATCATAAGGAATATTGAGAACAACCCGAATTGTTTGATAGACGAATTATACCAGAGAACCGAAAATATGACGTGTCCAGTGAAAGAAATGAGACTAACGAGTACTATCTGGAAAAAGGTATACACAAGCAATACGTGGATTTTTGTGGCACCTGCAAGGATTAAAGTGGCAATCACTTGCAGTGGGCATAGAGAGGAGGTAATGTTACATCAATGTGGCATTATTACAATATCACAGAATTGTGTGATAGTAACTAGAACAGCGACACTATCACCGGTGAGAATACAGAGCGTTCCAGTCATTGCCGGCTATATGAGGCCGGTGGAAGCAAATTTGACGTTGTCAAAAACACCCACACCTCACAGCAAACCATCTCACTCTACAACGGAGAATGAGGACATTATAGAACCCGACGAAGAAATTAATGATCTCTTTGAGGAACAAGAGAAGATCCAAGAAGAACTTCAACATACAGTTTGGAAAAACTTAAGACATCACGCATCAATATCAAGTGTGATTACTACACTAGTACTCACGGCAGTAGTAGCTATAGTAGTGTTTGGAGGTTGGCGACTTAGAAAGCATATCGTCGCTAAAAGAGGATTAAAACCAAAAACTCCTAGGGCACCAACTGAGGATGAAGAAGAAGAAATCGAACTACGCCCGTTAAGAACCACAAGACAACAACTGCCGTCCTAAGATCAAGGTCATAAAATAAATACGCCTAGTCATAGAATGTGGTCAACCATTTTATTAGCATATCATTGGTCCGACTATAAGTCTTGACTTATAATGTTGGCTTAATATACGAAAGTTTAGAGTTGCACTATTTAGTTAGATTTGTGCGTAAGGAACAAAATTCCTTTAGTTAGAATTATACTACATTAACCAGGGTAAATTAGGGGATAAGATATCTTTATAATTCAGTTATTAGTAGTCTATTGCACTGAAACGATTAAAACAACATTAAGCTGTATTTAGGATAAGATCCATGTGAGCATCAAACTGCTGCGGTTATACTGTTACAGAATCAATTTGCCGTCACTACAGTCATCAGGCAAACGACACCCATGATTAACACTGCAAAGCTGACCTAAGGAAAACACCTCGACCACTCACCTCTCAACTTGAGAGTTGCCAGCATGTTTAATCTTCATTTAAACAATAGGTTATTGACATGACATGATTTAAGTGTTTAATTACTTTCAATATGGCTCAATCGAAAACCATTAAGAAATAGTAAACATCCGCATAATGTGTTTGTACAAGCTATATTATGTAGGACGATCAGTAGGCAGCATTTGCAACATCAGGTTTACAGCGACCACTAAACTGTTTTGTTTGTGAAACCAGTAAATATATTGTACCTTATGTTTGTACAACAGTTTGAACATCACTGGTAATATTGGTTAGTTTTAAGTGATTGTAGAAGTAGATAGAAGAATAAAGTTAGTATTTGGTTAAAGCACAGTCTTATCATTACTCAACTAAACAATTACATATAGCTATAACAAATACGACTCGGTAATAAATAACGGGTGTTCTTTGTATGTGTATGGGTGTAATAATTGTTATGTCGTATAGTTGGCTGTGGTTCTCTCGTTCTAGCATGAACATAGGGCGGAGATAAGTTCGTATATGGTTTGAAATCAACTTGTAACGAAGTTACGAATATTTTTTTTGTTTTGTTTACTAAGCCGTCCGTTAGTGCCGTTGGTTTTGCGGCGATATGCAGATAAGGGAACTAATGTTTAATATTGAGGAGGTTGAAGGTTTAGATTGGGTGGGTAGAGTTATTGAGAGTCTTGAATGCCATTTCAATACTGATTTAATCCTACGCATGTAACTAACAATCTTACTAAACTATTAACCATACCAGTGGCTCAGAAACAATTAAACTCTATGGTTTTGACATGGTTGTTACAGTCATCATTTGTAAACATTATACAGTGTGGAACAGCCAAATGGAATAAATTCGATCACGAATAAATGAGAGCGTGTTGGGAAAAACGCTTGGACACGTCGATTTGTATTTTTAGATGCACATTTATTAAAAAAAATAAAAATTATATAGGGTGTGTCATGTGACAGTGGCCGATACCAACTTTCTTATTTTAAATACAACCCCCTGTATATTTTTAGTTTTTTGGATTCTTCAGAAAATTCTAGACATAATTCATGTACAATGTCCCATACCTATCTTCAACTGTTTCGGAAATATTAAGTGTTTTCAGATGTATTACAAGAATTAACATTAAAAAAAGAAAATTATTTTATCTCACAAATTCGCTACATTACACTCAATACTTATTTTCACGAACATTTTGAACATCTCTTACATTGAAATTAATGTTTTTTTGTTTTTTTTACATTATCTGTGAAATAAAATAATTTTCTTTTTTTAATATTAATTTTAGTAATACATCTGAAAACACTTAATATTTCCGAAACAGTTGAAGATAGGTATGGGACATTGTACATGAATTATCTCTAGAATTTTCTGAAGAATCTAAAAAACTATTAATATACAGGGGGTTGTATTTAAAATAAGAAAGTTGGTATCGGCCACTGTCACATGACACACCCTATATAATTTTTATTTTTTTTAATAAATGTGCATCTAAAAATACAAATCGACGTGTCCAAGCGTTTTTCCCAACACGCTCTCATTTATTCGTTATCGAATTTATTCCATTTGGCTGTTCCACACTGTATAAACAGTTTGGTGGCTGCTGAACTATAATTATTGCAACCACTGTTAAATAATATAGAACGCTATGTTACGCTGTTTTGAATATAGTTAAACAATTATCGTTTTGCTTACTAATTGTAATTATGAAATGTTAAAAACTCATAAACTATGATTGTCCTTAATTACCCTGATTATTTATATAACATTAAGATACATGTTTAGCTGAAGACTAAACAACTATTAATAGAAGCCGTTTAGTAAAGTAACCAGTGCTAGTACTTTGCCAAAATACGATAAGCCGTATTTTTAAGTTATTATATTTTCTCAGGATTGGCCAGTCCGATTGTTACCGTTCTTCAGTATGATAGCGCGTAATAGGAAATTAGTGGTTTACGACTTTCCTTGTAATTATAATTCGCGAGGCCGCTAGGTTGGCCGAAGCGTACCGTTTTCCTGCAGTACACTTGTGACTGTTGGGTTTCGCCTCCCGCCTCGCGGCTTTGGCCCCATCGTCCCACCCACTAAATAGCGGAAACACTACCAAGGCAACCCACCATCCCAACGCAGCACCTAAAATGAGCGGGGAAGGAAGGACCTTTTTTTTCTTTATTTACGACCATATATATAACAAACACAACCTTACGCTATGTACAATTAACGCCACAAACATATATACAATTATCAGTCAGGTAATTTGGCCTGCCGTCAATCCAGCTCAGTATCTTCTATCATTAAATCTGCCAGCTTGTTCCACTCTCTTATCAGCTCAGTATCAGTCTTCTCGCTGTTAGACCGAAAAACCCATGTTCTTGACTCATAAATCTGTCTACTGCTAGCCCGATTTGCGAGGGGGCAGTTGCGCAGAATGTGGTCCAACGATTCCTGCCCAAGACCACAGGAGCACGTGTCGCTTTCCTCAGTTAGCTTAAAGCGGGTTAGGTAGGCCTTAAAGTTTCCGTGTCCGGTAGCTAGCTGAACACCCTTAAAAGTGAGCGGAAACCGGTCGAAACCCACTTCCTTACACCTGGCGTACAACTCTCGCCCTTTCTCAACTACGTCCCATTCCTCTCCATTTTGTTATGGTCCAGTTGCACCAGCGCCGCTTTTCGGACACTGTTGTTATAGGTTCAGCTGCTATCGGCGTCACCCTGTTTCTGAGTACGCGGTCGGCCGGGTTTTCTTTTGTGCCGATCCAGCACACTCTTGCACTGCCGTGTTCTGCCTTCTCCCTTAACGCTGCTTGAATCCTTGCGACTGCGAGCGATTTTGTCTTGCCCACGTTTATTGCCGTTATGGCTTCTCTGTTGTCCGACCATATTGTTAAGCTCGATTCATGCCCCGCTGTGCTCATGATGCCCTCGTATATTGCCCACAGTTCGCCATCAACTGTGCCTTTAGCCGCTACTGTTTTGTGCCCCGTCCTTATTTGCCCCTCGTGTTTAATGGCCCATGCGACTGCACTCCCACTCGAGCATCTAGCGCAGCGCGCCCACGCCTTGCTCCATTCTGCTTCAATTTTCTTGACCGATGTGCCATGCAAAACCAGACACTGATCGTCCGCGTACGCTTGTACTTTAGTGCTTTCATGTCTGTCCTCGAACAGACGGAACCAACTCTGCATCGCCACTATCCACAGCGTGGGGCCCATGCTGGAGCCCTGTGGACAGCCTATGTCCATATCCATTTCAACTGTACCAGAGTAAACTATTCTGTCTGTAAGAAAAGAGGCTACTATTTTTTGCAGGTAGAAGGGCGCCCGCAAGGTCCGCAGTTGCTCGCTAACTTGTGGTGGCCAGGCCATGTTAAACGCATTAGACAGATCGAGCAGAACTATCAGTGCGTGGTGGTTTGGTGGTTTCCTATTTATTGTTTGAATTAGCTGCTTGATGGCGCTAGTGGTATCCCGGCCTTCGCGAAAACCAAACTGATTATCGCTGATGGCGCTCTTCTTTTCTATGTAGTCCCTTAGCCGGTTATCTAGGAGCTTGTCCAGCACTCTGCCAAATGCCGGGAGCAAGCTTATGGGCCTGTAACCACCCTTTGGCTTCGGGATCCACACCACTTTCGCCCTTTTCCACACCTTCGGGAAGTACCCGAGTTTGATGCAGCAGGTATAGAGTGTGTCCAGTTTCGCTATCATTGCCTGTGCCGTCGCCTTTAGGGCCTCGTTGGGAATCGCGTCCCCACCGCATGCCTTTCCATTTTTCAAATTTTCCACCACAAAACTAATCTCTGCTCGTGTAGCTCTTAAGTACGGTCCGTCTGCCTGTTCGTTAACTGATCTCGCCCACTGTTTGCGCCAGTCCTCAAGCAGGGCTCGATCGTCTCCGATGCAGCCTGGGTGATATTTTCTCAGCAGGCTATCATCGATTTCCTACTGCTCTGTAGTGTAGGTCGCGTTTTCGGACCATAGTCCTACGTCGCCCTTGCCAGCTCCAAGTCTTCTGAGCATTTCCCACACTTTACTCCAGCTGTCGTTTTCACATAGTGCGTCGATCTTATCTGTGAAATGTTTTTTTTTAGCCTCGCTTATAAGCTTTTTGTAAAGTGCCCTCCTTTCTTTCCAATGATATCTCAGTTCCAGCCTTCTGACGTTATCCCTTTCAGATTTAAATCTTTTTCTCGCTCCCCTTGCTATGGCCCGTGATCTTGCGATGTCAAAGTTCCACCAGTTGTCCCTGTCCGTATGCACAACCTTTCTCGGTATATACTTTTTGCATGCCACACCCATCAATTCTTGCAGTTTAACGGCCTCGGCCTCCAGGTGCTCCGTTTCGTTCATTACGCCTGGCTCCCAGTCACTCAAGGCGGCTTCTACCGCCGGCCAGTTCGCTCTTGCAAAGTCAAAGACCGCTCTATCTTTAAGTCTCAACAGGTTGTTCACGCAAACGTGATGTAGGCGTGATCGCTCAGGCTCTCTTCTGTTTCTACTTTCCAGCTATTTAAATTGTAACCCCGATAGAGTGTTACATCCACCCAGCCCACGCCCATTGGTCCGACAAAAGTCGGGTCCGAATTCGGGTCGTTTGCAACCAGGAGGCCCTCGGCAGGACAGTCATCCATAATTTCGTTTCCTCGAGCGTCGTCCACACGCGACCCCCATGTCGTATGCTTGGCGTTCAGGTCGCCAGCCACAACAAGAGAGTGCGGTTGTTTCAGTTGCAGAGCACTGATCACGTTTCGCCAGCGAGACGGCTGCATCGCTCGATAGAAAACTCTTGCCCGTTGTTCCATATTGCCACAAAAGTTAAATTGTTTGTGGACGGACTTTCGTTTAGCGTAGCCTTTATATTCGATCTGACCCACGTTGTTGTTTTTGTTTTGCCATTTACCCTGTACCATTTCCAGTTTGGCCACGTGTTCGTTCTACCGAACGGCTCTTGAACCAAAACCACCTGTATGTCGTTATTATCTGCCCACGCTCTCATGGCGTCCTCTGCTTCTCTTCCCTTACCACCATTCCATTGCAGGAATTTTAAATTAGCCATCGCTGTACGTGTTTGTTTTTCTTGCTTCGCTGGCTGCCTTTCTAACGTACGGGCATGCCATGCTTCTTGCTGTGTGCCTAGTCTCTGTCTTGTCTGCCTTTTTGCAGTTTGGACAGCTTACTTGTCTGCTCGAGCAGTCTTTTCCCTCGTGCGCGCCCCCGCATCTGATGCAGATGGGTTCATTTTCACATTTTTGTGCTCTATGGCCAAATTGACTACACTTATAACATACCGGGATGTCTAAGTATTCCTCTACCCTGCTCGAGATCAGGCCGAGATTAGCCCTGCCTTTCCTGATAAGTGCTTTAAAGATCGCCGGATGTAATTGCACAACTATGTTCTCCCTGTCCCCTCTTCGTGACGGTCTTCTTATGACAATACGCTTCAGCATTCTACGTATCTTGTAGTTGCTTACTACCTCCGACACCGTGGTGTCCTCCGACAGGTCTCTTTCGATTTGTTCGTCGTCTAGGCCTTTTTCACAGTTGAGCAACCGTAACAAAGGCCACTCTGAGCCAACGGAACGCTTATCGAGCTTATTTTCCTCGCACAGCTTAAGGATAAGGTCCTTTTGGGTTTTGTCCCTACACGTCAGTGCTATGTCCCCATTTTTGGTCTCTCTAATGTTTATCAAACCTTTGACACTCTTTCTCCTTAAAAGTTCCTTGACCTCGGCCATTGGGTTTCGCATGCTCACTTTATTAATGATCACTTCCATCTTCTGTGCGGTTTTTGGCGGGGTTAGCCAGTCCCTTTTTCTTGCCGGTTCCACCCGCTTTCGCGTCTGTGCCGGCGTTTGCAGTGCCTTTGCATAGCTCTTTTTACTTTCTGCTATGTCGGTCTCTTTGCCTGTTTCAGAGTCAGACAAACCTGTAGTTTCTTGCGGTTTTTGTTGTTTACCACCCCGTGTCTTGTTTGACGTTTTATTCTGCTTATTTCTGTCTCTCGGTGCCGCGGTTATTGTCTCCGGGCGTGCTACTGCGCCTCGGTCATTCACCGCGTCCCACAGTCTGCCCAACTCCTCTCGCATGTTTTCTGACCTATCAAGTCTGGCCTCGACCATGTCCAAGCGCGCGTTTAAATTACGATTTTCTGCGAGTTGCAACTGATACTGAGCCAACAAGGAACTGTGTTCCCTTTGAATCACCAACAAATTACGCTGGATGGACGTCAGGCCTTCCGCGCATTGCGCCAGCTGCTCGGTGTTAAAAGCCAGTTTCCCCTCTTTCCATTTAGACGTGGCGGCGGAGACAATCTTGATTTTCTCGTCGATGCTCGCCATGCACTCGCTGACGATCTTACCCCCTTCACTCGCTCGACCTGCGTCCATGTCGTGTTGGTCGCGCTCGGTTTCACTTGCCGTGTGTTCGCCCCGTGTTCTCTGTGTTCCACTACGCGTTGCGGGGTGGTTGCTTTTCCCTTTTTTGTCCGTACAAATCGCCTGCCTCATCTTGTCGAACAAATTTTGCTTGGCTAAATTTTCCTTGCCATATTTTTGGCTTTGCGTGTCGGACCCTTTCGTTGATACCGTCACGCTTGGGCCGGCTTGTTGCACGTCCCAGTTTCCCAGTGGCGACAAAAAGTCTTCACTCACTGATTCGAGTGGCGATTTGTCCGCTGATCTTCGGCGTTCCATTTCCTCAAACGATTTGTTGAGTATATTTTTGACGTTTGTCATGCAATTGGCTAATTGCTCGCCTACTTTTGCCTCTATTATTGTTAGGGCCTTGTTGAATCCAAAGGCTAGACCCAGTATTTTCTCTCTTCTTTTTAGTTGTGATTAAATAAAAGTGGACTGTATATCATTTTTTTGATTATTTTATTCAACACACCAACAATGGTCAAACCACATGCTTTTTTAGACAAAATATATGTATCTCCGACCGGAATCTGTCGAAAAACACCCTTCTAAAAACAATGTCACTTTTGTTTGGTTAAGTTCACGTCCACTTGCTCTTCGGCTGTCACCCTTTTCTTCTCCTCTTCTTTCGCGACTGAACATGCCGCCCCCCTTGAAACTTCGTGGACGAATTTCAACTCTTCATCTTCGGGCAAAGGACAAATCTTCGAGAAGCTTCGCTTGACAATTCCCCTCGCAGTTTTCACCGTTACCACTCGAACTGCTTGATCAGGTC
Organism: Ips typographus; assembly: GCF_016097725.1. Lineage (NCBI taxonomy): Eukaryota > Metazoa > Arthropoda > Insecta > Coleoptera > Curculionidae > Ips > Ips typographus. Next base: position 9,577,314 of record NC_138433.1, on the reverse strand, counting down.
CAGGATGGACTTCAATAATCCTGCCAAGTGGCCATTCAAATGGAGGAAGCTGCTCATCCTTTACGAGGACCATCATTCCTGGCTTCAGAGCTACACCAGGCCGTTTCCATTTCAGCCGCGTTTGGAGCGTGTTCAAATATTCTTCATGCCATCTTCTCCAGTAGTGCTGTGCAAGTTGCTGCATCCTTTCATAATGACGAAGTCGGTTGGTCGGTGTATCTTCCAAATAACGTTGCGGTAAACCAGTAAGCAAACGTCCGATGAGGAAATGGGCTGGTGTTAAGGGTTCCAAGTCATTGGGATCAGAGGACAACGGAATTAAAGGTCGGGAATTCTGAATGGCTTCAATCTGAACCAATACAGTATATAACTGCTCGAACGTTATATGGGCATTCCCAACAATACGCTTTAAATGAAACTTACAGGATTTTACGCAAGCCTCCCATAACCCACCAAAATGTGGAGATCGCGGAGGAATGAAATGCCATTGAATTCCATTGCCAACTAAAAATCTTTGACAATATCTACCTTTGAAAAATCGTTTGCAATTCTATATATTTCGCGAAGACTAGCAGCTGCACCCACAAAATTTGTGGCGTTGTCAGAATAGATATCACTGGGCAACCCTCTGCGTGCTACAAACCGTTTCAAAGCATCCAAAAAGGTTTGAGATGAAAGATCCCCCACAAGCTCGAGGTGAACCGCTTTTGTAGTGAAACATATAAAAACGCATACATATGCCTTTACAGAAGTTCGATTTCGTGCCTTTCCGTCCTTTAACATCAAAGGACCAGCAAAGTCCAAACCAGTTTTAGTAAATGGCGGCGAATATGACACTCGTGCCGATGGTAGATCTCCCATCTTAGGGCAAACTCCTCTAGGTTTTGCTTTGAAACAGACAACACACCGTCTGATAATACCTCTCACCAAACTTCTTCCATTTAGAGGCCAAAACCGGCTTCTTAAATTACATAATACAGTCTGTGCTCCAGAGTGCAACATTTTTTCATGTTCATATTTAACTAAAAGTTTAGTGAGATGATTTTTATCAGACAACAGTAACGGGTGTTTCTGTTCAAATGATAAATTTGAGTGTCTAAGCCTCCCCCCTACTCGTATCAAAGATTCATCTAAAAATGGGTCTAAAGATAAAATTTTGCTTTTATGCGAAACGGTTTTTAATTTATTTAATGATTCTATATCACTTGAAAAATCTTGTCTTTGAGCAATTCCTATCAAAACATTCAAAGTCTTTTCTAATTCGCTCACAGACAGAGAGCCTTTAAAACGATTAGCAGGATTACGGACATTATGAATAAATCGTAATGCATAAGCAGTTACACGCAATAATTTTAAAAAAGATGAGTATCGTTTTAATAGGTTAAAATCATTAAAAGTGCTTGTAAAAATTACAGTTTTATTTTCTCGTCTTTCTGGCACATTTGCCATTTCAAATTTGCTAGTAGGCCAAGATGAATCATCCTTCACTAACCAATCAGGGCCAGACCACCAGATACTGGACACCAATAAATTGCGCGGGCTTAGACCACGAGAAATTAAATCCGCAGGGTTATCCTGCGAAGGAACATGTTTCCAGTGACAACTACTGGTTAGAGACTGAATAGAAGAAACGCGATTTGACACGAATGTTTTTAAATCACTAGGCTCCATGGCCAACCAAGACAAAACAATTGTGGAATCTGTCCACAAATATGTTTCGGTTACAGGCACACTCAAAGAATCCCGGACCTTTTCAAATAAATTTGCCAGCAAGAGTGCACCAGAGAGTTCAAGACGAGGCAAAGTTAATGTTTTCAATGGAGCGATACGCGATTTGGCGCATAAAAGTTGAGAAGAATGCACACTTTCTGGACCATGCGAGACCACGTATAAACAGGCACCATATGCTGTAATAGAAGCGTCACAGAACCCGTGTATGGTTAAGGTTTTGGCATTTAACATTGAAACATGTCTTGGGACTATTATATCGTTGATATCCGAAATTTGATTATAAAAATGTGTAAAAGCCGAAAACAAATCTTGTGGAACAGTTTGATCCCAATCAATCTTTTCCCTCCATAGTTTTTGTAAAATTAGTTTAGCTCGCATATTTACCGGAGCTAATAACCCAAGCGGATCAAATATCTGTGATATTATTGACAATATGAATCGTTTCGTTATTCGTCCCTTTAAATTTGTATTAAAGTTAGTGGAATATTTTAAAGTATCATCAGAGGGACTCCAAAAAACGCCTAAGGCCTTAATATCTTTGTCATCAGATATGGAATAATGTGAGGTGTTAAGTTGGCTGGTTTCAGATTTCAAAATATTTTTATTATTAGATGCCCATTTTCGGAGTAAAAATCCAGACTTAGCCAATAAATTAGAAATGTTATTTCTTAATTTGAATGCTTCTTCAATCGTGGCTGCGCCACTAATCAAATCGTCAACATAAAAGTCTTTTAATATAATATGACACTCTTCTGGATATTTTTCCATGTTTTCGTAAGCCACTTCATGCAAACATCTAACGGCCAAAAACGACGCCGGACCTGTTCCGTAAGTCACAGTGTTAAGCCTATACGACCTAACCTCGCCATTAATATCAAATCTCCAAAGAATTCGTTGTAGATCACGGTCAGGCTGGTAAACTTGCACCATACGATACATTTTTTCAATATCACCGATAAAAACAAAATTGTGACAACGAAATCGTACAATAATTGAAAATAAATCATCCTGAATTTTGGGTCCCACTTTTAGCACATCATTAAGAGACAAATTTGAGGTAGTTTTCGCCGAAGCATCAAAAACCACACGACACTTTGTTGTTAAACTAGAAACTTTCAGAACGGGATGATGAGGTAAATAACAAATTCGAGAAGAACTTGCCTCATCTTCATCTGATTCAACTAAGGACATGTGACCCATATCAATGTATTCCTGCATGAAATCATGATAATGCCTTCTAAGATTTTCGTTATTTGAAAGTCGCTTTTCAATGCCAATCAATCGTTTAAAGGCAAAATCTTTAGACTGGCCTAAATCTTGAATGTTCTCTCGAGTTGGAAGACTGACAATAAAGTTGCCAAATTTATCTCGTTTAGTTGTATCAACAAAGAAACGTTCACATTCCAACTCTTCCTTGGAAAACCTTGAAACAGGAAGACACTCCTCCACTTTCCAAAATTTTTCAAGTTGTTCTTGAATTTTTATATGCTCAATATTCAAATGACAAGAAGTAGTCTGAAATTTAAGAGGACATAAAGAACCTGAAATTATCCATCCAAAATGTGATTTTTGGAGAACTGGCATACCCTTTCCAAGGCTAATTTGGCCTACACACAACAAAGACCAAAATATTCCTGCACCCAACAGGATATCTATAGAATTAGGAACATTGAAATTAGAGTCTGCAAGATGAATGTTGTTAGGTATATTCAAAAATTCCTTATTAAAAGATGTATTTGGCAAATTACCTGTTATTTTATTTAAAATTAAGAAATTTGTTTCAATCTGAAAGTTGTTGTAAGTAGAAAAGACTTTTGCTCGAGAAGAATGCTCAATATGTATGCTATTTTTGCTAATTCCACTAGCCAATATATTTACCTTTGATTTTTCTAAATTCAATTTTTTAAGCAAATTATAAGTCATATAATTTGACTGACTACCTGAATCCAAAAGTGCTCTACATAAAACAGGTTTACCATTTGCATCATTAATAAATACATTAGCAGTAGAAAGCAAAATAAAAGGATTCGAACTCTGATTTGCCAATATTGCCACTGAATCAGAAGTCACATCTGAGCTACTTGCACTTATTATTTGCTGCGAATCATTATTTGAACAAAGAAAATTATTAACTTGATGCATATTATCATTACTAGTTTGTTGAACAACATCAGCAGGCAATGATGATTCAGAATGACTCGTTTTATCCAAATGGAGTAATGTATTATGATTCTTTTTACATTTACGACAATCTTCTGATTTGCAATCCTTATTAGGATGGCCTGATCGTAAACACTTGGTGCAAAGTTGTAATTTTCTTATTTCATTAATGCGCTCATTTATTGATAGCTTTAAAAATTTATAACAGTAATAAATCAAGTGTGAACCTTTACAAAAGTTACAAAACTTTGCTCCTTGATTTGACAAATGAGAATAAGAACGTTCATCATACTTTTTATTACTATGATTGCTCTCATTACTTCCTATTTTTGATTTAAATTCTATCATTTCCAATGCTTGACTGCGTTTCGATAAAAACTTAATAAAATCATCATAAGACGGCAATTCTTTACTATCACTAAGTGATAACTCCCATTCTCTGCGGGTTTTATCATCAAGTTTTGAAGACATGAGAAAAAGAATGATAGAATCCCATGAGCACACTGGTTGACCTAAGTTTTCAAGTGCACGAATATTTTTTTGTAAATCATTAATGAATTGGCGCAAACTATCTTTGCTTTCTTTTATTAATGCTGGAATAGCAAAAAGAGCTTTCAAATGACTATTAATTATTAATCTGGAGTTTCGATATCTATCACATATCAATTCCCAAGCTACAAAATAATTATTGTCACTTACCTGTAGTGATTGAATAGACTGTCTTGCTTCACCTTGTAAACTTGAAAGTAAGTAATAAAACTTTTGTGCTGGTGATAAGTTAGTATTTACATGTATAATACTATTAAAGGCATCATAAAACTGCAACCATTTATCAAAACTTCCATCAAAATGAGGTAAATTAAGTGGTGGAAGTTTGATATTAACCAATGGTTCATTCGTTACAGGCTTAGACTGTGATTCATTACTATTAACCTGACCAATCTGTTGACCATTCAACAGTGAGCGAGCTTTCGATATGACCATGTAATAAAAATTTTCAAAATGTTCCCTCTCCAACTCATGATCATCATCCTCACCCAATATTTCTAACTGTAGTTGACAATCCTCAAATTTACTTAAAATATCTTCATTTTTTTCTAAGCGAGTAGCTAACTCCGACAAATTTAAAGATGATAAGTTTATATTACACAAATATTTATCAAATCTGGTCAACTGCCCATTTAAAGTAGCTTTTTGTGTTTGCAGTTTTATAATTTCACTATTATTCTTTTTTACAGACATTTTAAAGATCAAGATAATCACTCAAACCTATATTTTAATCAATTAAAGGGGTGCACCTTCACTCTGAAGACTTGCAAACAAATAATCAAAAATATTTATTGTCGAATACAGAAAAAACATGCAACCTGGCTGTAATTATAAAGCAACTCAATGTCACCTCACTTATATTGGAAGGTATGCTCTACAAACTACAAATAAAGCCAAATAAAAACATGTATTGATTCAGATTAACTCAATTCAAATAATATTCAGATAAATAAAAGGCTAATATGGAACGGACTTACTCAAGGTTACGATGTGGATAATACGGCAACTTTCTGGTAACTTTGTACAAACAAGCTGCAGCTATCAACTCGAACTCTGGAGGTGCTCTGTTTCTGCCTCAATCCGACTCGTAGGACCAAAATGTTGAATCCAAAGGCTAGACCCAGTATTTTCTCTCTTCTTTTTAGTTGTGATTAAATAAAAGTGGACTGTATATCATTTTTTTGATTATTTTATTCAACACACCAACAATGGTCAAACCACATGCTTTTTTAGACAAAATATATGTATCTCCGACCGGAATCTGTCGAAAAACACCCTTCTAAAAACAATGTCACTTTTGTTTGGTTAAGTTCACGTCCACTTGCTCTTCGGCTGTCACCCTTTTCTTCTCCTCTTCTTTCGCGACTGAACAGGCCTCTTGCGCGTGTTTCGCCGGTGTTCTGACTAGCACGCGTTTGGGTTTGTGTGTTTCGGACTGGCTCGTTGAGTCCAGCTCCGAGCACCCCGACTCATCTACAATGTCGCCCCTTTTCGCTTTACAGCGCTTGCGGACTCGTCTGTGGACGAATCTTCTTGTGATGCCACATTAAATGGAATTTTGCCGCCCCCATATTCCGTGCGGCAGCCGTCTGATTTCTCAGACGGACGGGATTCCCCGGAGTTTCCGGGACCCGCCTGGGGATTTACCATCTTTTTAAATTCCATCGTCATGTTTTGGTCTTTTTACAGAGAAGACCGCTCTGTTTTGTAGAAAAAAGGGAATTTTGGAAGGGATATGTGGGTTTTGTTGCGGACGACGGCAGCATGAGCCCGTCGCAGAGTGGACGAGTGAAGAAAGCTGCCGGCTAGCTACCGGGAGCCTCGGGTTCGGCAGGCCCGTGACCACAATAGTGACCCCCTGCGGTCGCGTTTGCCTTCGGGACTGCCTCCCTAGTCGGACTGCCCCACTGGGCTTGGAGCTCCGACTCCCCGTGCATCTTTTGGTGTTTCTGAAGACCGCAAGCAGTCGAACAGAAACCTTCCCCCGGGAACCACGTGGAGGTAGATGCAGTCTTGGATTGCGGTCTACTTCAGTTGTGGGCCGACCCGCATGCTCATCGACTCTCTACTCCCGAAAAACGAGACATAAAAAAGGCGGACGATGACTCCGCACCTAAGCAAAGCCGCCGTCCGCCCCCATGACCGCTCTTCAGTTTCGAAAATCGAGTCATAAAAAAGGCGGACGACAACTCTGCCACATGCAGAGCTGGCATCCGCCAAAAATCGTCTGGTGGATTAGAGGGACTGCCGGGCGGTTCTCGGTGCCTTTCGACACTTTCACCACGCGACAGATCCCCCATGAATCCGTCATCGACGTCGTGTAGGCCCACCCCATCAGAGAGTCGCAACCTCTCTCGTGCGAGCTTATCTACTCGCTCGAGAGACCCTCCCGGGGGCTCGCCCTCCTAGTGCACTGTGTACCTGTTATTTGAACACCGAGGCTCGCTAGACCGGGTGTTCGTTCCTTGTTCACTCCAACCCTGTACCGCCGTTTGTTGTAGCGTCGTGGTTCGCTAGACCGGGCGCTGCTGTAACGTTCACGTCACCAGTTTCCATTGCAAACGCTACATGGTTCGCTAGACCGGGCGTTTGCACCGTTAGTCCCAGCCCGGCCATTTTTCCGGCCTTTTACTTCAGTAGCATCGTGGCTCGCTAGACCGGGTGCTTCGCCATAGATCCGGCATTGTAGGTTTCTATACAAACACTACATAGTTCGCTAGACCGGGGTGAAAAGTCGCCAACTCTCTTCATCCACTTTTGCACTGTTTTTTACCGCCCAATTAAATTTTTCCCGACCCTTAAATGGCGGCCAAAAAGCTTCACGCTTTAATGGCGTCAACCATGCTTGACTTATTACTGCAAGCCCGCCTGTATCACCGTTGTCTGAGGGCTTAAATTCGACGACCGAAAACATATTGAAAATTTGATAATCGCCACTCATCTAGAACTATCAGAAGGTAAGATACCATCAACCATCAACCAGCCACCCACAAAGCACCGACACCGATCGCAAGCCCGGTAAGCCCAAGATGAAAGGACTCTGTCGATTGTCAAGTCGCCGGTGCGACGCGCGTCGGCCGTCAGCTTATACAAGTGACATGACAGTCATGACATTAAAGACATGTCGACAAACGATAGTGATCACATAAATATTTTTTAGCGTGTTTGTTTTAGTTCATCACATGACAAGCCAATTAGTAAATACAAGCAGTGTAACATGACTAATAATTATGTGTGAATGAGGGATGAACAGGATTCGATCCCCGGTCTCAAAAAAAAAATGTTTGTTTTAAATAAATTCCGCCTCCATTATTTTTTTCGACTTACATATTGACACATATATTGACGTCGATAGTAACGTCAACAAAAACTTTGCGAATCACGTTAATTGTCAACGTAATCTAACGATTGGAAATGACGTCCACAATCGTCATATAAAACCACTTGACGATAATTAACGTTAAATAACGTCGATAAAGACGTTAACATTGAACGTTATTGTGACGTCTACAAAATGACCTTAGCAGACGAATTTTTTGCGGTATTCAATAAATTAGACGTCGTAGGACGTATCTATGACGTAATTGGTCATTTACTTGTTGGCTGGGTGGTATTATTGGGCTTGTCATCATATAATGGATAATGATCAACTCCATCTAGTTTTTTTTCAACTTTTTGCCGTTTTGGAGAAGGGTGCCGTTTCGTTTGGATGACTTTGCGCAATATACAAGTTTCTCGGCAACTTCATGACGAAACTGAAATAGAAAGTTTTGCTTCTTCTTATACCGAAAGATTCGGCTTTTTTCCTATACTCTAGCCAAAAGTTAACAAGTACAACGTCACATGCATGGGAGATCATTCTAAGGGTCCATTTTCTAGATCTTACATGGGATCGATACAATGACAACAAAAAGTCGGCCTTATCCACACCTCCCATATTTATGTTATATATTCTTACAGATTCGGGTCTGGGTACTTGTATGTGAGTGTTTTGTTTTTTATTCCAACGCGTGCAGTCGTTCTGTATCCCGACTCCAACAAAATTTGAGGCTAAATACTCTAGCTTGTTGTCGTGCCATTTGGTTATAACAATTCTATCTGTGCTAACTGCTGTGTCGTGGGAGACACGGCCTTTTTTCCTAAGCTCTTTATCGTCCAAAAGCGGAGGATTTTGAAATCGTTTGATTCTTATGGTCCCGACTAAAAACAAAAAAAAAAAATGTAGTAACTTCCATAATTTTGATTTTAGCAAAAAACGTTAAATACAAAACTAGTAGATATTTAGGTCTACTTTATTCCTAGCTGAACAGTTATTATACAGGGTGTCCCAAATTCGAGTAACGAACCAAACTTATGCTTTTTTAAATACAATGACCAACTTTTTATGCGATATTTGAATTCTACGTCAAATTCTAGACCTAATTGGTGTGAAATGTCTATATCGATATTCAACTGTTTCCACAGCGGCGTCCTTGATTGATTGAATTTTGACCACCCCCTTAACTTCCTTAATTTTGATTTTAGGAAAAAACGTTAAATACAAAACTAGTAGATATTTAGGTCTACTTTTTTCTTGGGTAAACAGTTATTATACAGGGTGTCCCAAATTTGAGTAGAAAACCAAACTTATGTTTTTTTAAATACAATGACCAACTTTTTATCCGATATTTGAATTCTACGTCAAATTCTAGACCTAATTGATTTAAAATGTCTGTATGTCTGTATGTAAAATGTCTGTGTAGCAGCATCTGTTATAACACTGTTGCCTCGACTATGTGATAAAGGTTTAATTTAGTTACTCAAATTTGGGACACCCTGTATAATAACTGTTTATCTAAGAATAAAGTAGATCTAAATATCTACTAGTTTTGTATTTAACCTTTTTCCTAAAATCAAAATTAAGGAAGTTAAGGGGGTGGTCAAAATTCAATCAATTAAGGATTGTATACGCTGCGGAAACAGTTGAATATCGATATAGACATTTTACATCAATTAGGCCTAGAATTTGACGTAGAACTCAAATATCGGATAAAAAGTTGGTCATTGCATTTAAAAAAACATAAGTTTGGTTCGTTACTCAAATTTGGGACACCCTGTATAATAACTGTTTAGCTAAAAATAAAGTAGACCTAAATATCTACTAGTTTTGTATTTAACGTTTTTTGCTAAAATCAAAACTATGGAAGTTAAGGGGGTGGTCAAAATTCAATCAATCACCCTGTAGGGGAAGGTGGGGATCATTAAACACTTTTTTAGCAAATTTCCTATTGCGGCCGTTCCATCTAATCTGAGTTCAAAATATCATTATCTGGTCATTGGTGGATGATTTCTGTATAATATGCATTATCATGATAAATCCTATTCTCAAAAATTTTTCAATAAATTCAAAATTTACAAATTTGAGTAAAAGTGCCCACACCTCCCTACTAGTGGGATGATTGGGCAGTGTGGGTGGGAGCTTTGAGCTCTAAATAAAAAACGTTAGTCAAAACCATTTTTAATAATTTTTTATTTCAAATTTTGAAAGACCCACAGCGGTGTGTTGAAAATATACTTAGAGGTTCCTCGTCGGGTTGTTGTGGAAGGAGTGGACAACTTGGTAATGATATCACATTTGCTCACTGTTGAAACATCTTTCACATCAGGATAGCAAAATGTGTTTCTAATTTTTGTCAGTCTCATAAAATTTATTGTATATTCACAGTCATCAATTTCTTCGATTACCCCAACGTAATGCAGTCTTGTTTTTTTAGTTGGAAACACTACCAGCACATGATCACCTACTTGAAAGTTACGATCTGGGATTATGACGTCGTCTTCGTCGGGTTCGGCTTCACTGCCTTCAGGTTCATTCCATTCTGATGAGGATCCTGACGATATAAATTCGTCATGTGTACTTTCACTAGAACTGGAACTTATTCTTCTTTTATTTTCCTTCCTAACAGTGGTTATACAGACTTCCTTTGATAACTTTGGTATTTTAGCTTTTGTAACTTTACGCTTCTTTGCTGCTGCCTGTTCTTCTATTAAAAGTTTTTCCGGCGTATCTGTCATAATCCTAGATTTTGCTTTCTTTCGTTTGGCTGCAACGCCTTTCCGTGGTGGTGCTTTGGGAAAAGGTCTCACAATTTCTGGACTTAACGCAGGACTAAGTGTTTTCATCACAATTTCTTGTGTAGTATTTAGGACAGCAGACGCAGAAGCAGATGGTTTATTTATTTCTTCATTGGAAACATTGTTTGGCGGCTCATGAACACATGGATAATTCGTTGGTAGGGAGACTTGCTCATTTTGATCTACAATTTCTGGAGGTCTGTCTGTGACATATGAACATGAAAAATCTTCGTCAGTGAAAATTTCTGAGTTAAAAGGCCAAATTCCACTTTTCTTAAAACCGTGTTGTATATTTTTTGGAGTAAATGCTTGATTAAATGGCAAAGCTGACAGCTTAGCAACGTCGTAAATAGTGCACGTTTTTCCAGGATTCATCGAAAGCCAATCTGTTAAAGCAATATTATAAAATCGCTTTAGTGGTCCGAAAACGGTTAAATCCAATGGCTGTAGCTTGTGACTACAGTGTGGAGGAAACGTTACCATCACTATCCCATTGTTCTTGCATATATTTAAAGCCTCTACAGAAATATGGCTTTCATGATTGTCAAGCACCACCAAAACAGGTGATTCCTTCGATGATTTAACAAATTTGATGAAATGTTTGAGGTACAAAACGAAATTTTGAGCAGTCATCCAGCCAGATGGGTAGGCTGCCCCATCAGATCCCACTGGAGCGCCGCTTAGCATGTACTGCTTGAAGTTTACACGAGGAAAGACGTAGAAAGGAGGTATAGAATTTCCAAGTGCATTTATTGTACAGCACAATGTGATCAAAGTGCCCCTCTCGGCAGAAGTCATTTGTCCAACTTGCTTGCATCCTTTCGTCGCTAATACTTTCTGCGTGGATTGAACGGTGGTTAAGCCAGTTTCGTCAACGTTATAAATAGCCTCTGGTCCAAATTTGTATCGGTCCAACACATTTTTGTAGTTAGCAAAAAATTCACCTACATTTTTACGATTAAAACTGGTAGCACGTGATAAGCTGGTAGCCTCAGGAGTACGTAACGACAAATTCTTGTTTCTCTCCATAAAACCCCTCATCTTTCGTCAGTCAGTCTTTCGAAGCATATTTATGTAAGCTCCAATTTTCAGGAACACGTTTGCCTAAGGCAACTGCATAATCAAATGCAAGTTTTCTTGTAGAAAGTTTTCCCAACCCATAGTGTAACTGTGAACATCTGATTAAGTAATCTCCAAGAAGTTTTTCTTCACTATTAGTGAAGATCTGACGAGTAATATATTTATTGGCTGGATTCTTTAGAGGTTGTTCTAATTTTAAGTAACGTTGAAGAGATGACCGTGCAATTCCATATTTCTTTGCTATGGGTAAGATTTTTGCTCCTGCTTTTACTTCTTCTACGGCTGTATTTATAATGTGGTATGGAACTGCTACGCGATCCGTCTTTTTCTTATATCGAAAAGGCATGGTATCCTGGAAATAAACAAAATGTGAGGGACCTATAGACATGTTTATCGCTCCCTGCGGGGATCTATGGTCATGCCCAACGGTCCCGCTATATTTTTGCTCAAACATCCCACCTGTGATCAATATAACATAATTGAAAAATGCTACTTTAAGCGAATATTTTGAATTATTTATTTATATATTACGTGATGCCTATAACATAAGAGAACTTGAATAAATAGAAAAACATTAAACTTACGTTAACATTTAACCAATATAAAGAAAAAATCAGTGGACACAAGTTTTACGACCACGTGCACAAACGGAAAAATACAAGATATGCCTATTTTGGCTACGGCTGGCGACGAACTGCATGGTGTGGTTGAAGGAGTATTTAACCGATTTTTTAGTACGAGGACTAGTGGCGCCATTTTTCAGTATCATGTGCTCAAACCTCCCACCTGCCCAAGGATCCCCACCCTCCCCTACACCTTTTACATTTTTTGGCCTCGGAAAATTTTCAATTGAAACTAATTTTGATTTATCAGGAAAAATTCCATCTGTCGAAATTGTATAACCAAGAATATTAATTTTTTCTTTTAGATATTCACATTTTTTAGGTTTTAACGTTAGGCCTGCACTTCGAAGTCTATTGAAAACTTTACGTAATTTTTCCAAATGTTTATCTATTGTTTCAGAAAAAATTATAATGTCGTCCATGTAAATTAAAACTTCTTTCCATTTTAAATCTCTAAACACTACATCCCCTAATTGTTGGAATGTTGCCGAGGCATTGCACAATCCAAAAGGCATTACATTAAATTCCCATAATCCGTGACCTGGCGCTGTAAAGGCAGTAAGTGGCTTACTTTCTTCTTTTACTTTGACTTGCCAATAACCTGAATACATGTCTAACGATGAGAAATACTGGGCGTTTCCTAAGTAAGTCAAAATATCCTCAATATTAGATCCTGACCACGAATTTTTTACTGTTACATTGTTTAACTTGCGATAATCAACACAAAATCGCGTCTCTCCAGACTTTTTCTTTACTAATACGACGGGACTTGCCCAGGGCGAGTTACTTTGCCTTATTATATCGTATTGTTCCATTTCCCTTATTTGCTTATCTATTATCTCTCTTTCTTTTTGTGCTACTCTGTAAGGTTTTTGTTTTATAGGTTTAGCATTTCCTACGTCAATTTCGTGTTCAATTACATCTGTTCTCCCCATATATTTTGGTGTTTTTGAAAAAACGTCACTATACTCCGCAAGTAGCGTTTGCAATTTATTCTGTAATCCTAAGTTTGTTATATTACTTAGATTATGGTCATTCATGGTAATTATTTCTTCATCATTTTCGGTTTCATTAATACAACAAACTGGAATTTTTGTCATGTCCATTTTAATTGTTTTCTCGAGATTACCAATCGTGGAATTTTTTATTACAAAAATTCTACGATGACCGACATTTTTAAGCTTAATATAAAAATGTCCATTCTGCAAAAACGGTAATCCTACGCAAATAAGACCTCTCGGTCGTAAAAAACTATCTTTCTCAATAAAACAATATTCCGCTAAGTCAGACGGTCGTAGGTTCAAGTTCAATCGGGTAATTATATCATTCCCGGGCTTCAACACGTAATCGTTGGCGACGGTAATTTTCAGGGAATTTACTGTTGGCTCGTTTGCTATGTTTACGAACAAATCTTGCTGTGGCTCGCATTCTTCAGTTGAATCATAATCTCCAAAATTTAGGATTAATTTGTCCGAACCATGCTGCAATGTCACTTTATTGTTATTATAGTCAATGACTGACTTTGTCGTCGTCAAAAAGTTATGTCCCAAAATTAGAGCTTTGGACAAATTTTTTACCACTAATGCTTCAACGCGTATCTCTTTATTATTAACTTCAATAGTCACTTGTAAATTTCCAATAGGTGTAAGAGGGTAACTGCCTGCAGTAATTAATTCAACATCATTTTTCAAAGGATACATGTTATTAATATAATTTAAATCCACAATATTTTTACACGCTCCGGTGTCTAGAACGACATTCATATTTTCTTGATTATTTACTTTTAAATGCACATACAATAACCCTCCTTTGACGCCCTTTGATGACAGGTGGACAATCTCGTTAGGGCTTCCTATTGACGAAATTGTCCTCTTTCGTTTGGGTTTTGATATGCCCGATCATTTCGACGGTTATCTGAACTATTTCTGGAACTGTTTGCATTCCAGTTGCACGATGCATGCCCAATTCTTTTGCAATTAATGCATCTAATGCGTCCATCGTGTGTTCTTGTATTAGGTAAATAGCTATTACCTTGATTTCGGTAAGGTGCTCTATTTCCATAGTTTGGACCTCTGTACTCATTATTTCTATTCCCTTGCATATTCCGATTTTGGTAATATGGCCGTTGACCGCCATTATTTGAATCATTATTAATGGCATTGTTCCTTGGTGGCGTATTTCTTGTAAAATTTCCACGATAATTGACAAAATTCCTGTTCGGACCGTTACTGGCGACATTCCTGTTATCTATGAAATTTCTCCTTGTGCTATTACTATTATAATAGACTCGATTTCTATTTGGATTGCCATCTCTGCGTGGAAAATTTGTTGTATTTTCCGGTCCGCTCCTGACTATTTGATTCTCGTTATTTAACGCATCGGACACGGAAAGCAGTGCCGTATCACGTGTCATCTGATTCACCAAGGTTCTCTCTTTAATGTCACTTAGCTTTAACACTAGCTGTTTTAAGTCATTAAAATTTTGATTACCTGAACTCAGCAAGTAATACATTTCATAGTAGGATGGGTGTAAACCATTTTCAAAATGGTCCCTAAACATGTCGAAAGACATTGTCGGGTCGATTTCTGTTGCCAACGCAAGTAAATCAAAATAATATTTTTTAACATCCTCATTGTCTTGATGTTTTCGTGTATTCAGTCGAAACTTTAATTTTCTTAGTGGCTGTTCACCAGAAAATTCTTTTAAAAAGTCCGTTTTTATATTTGTCCATGTCTTTGCCTGGTTTGCCGGTTCGTTAATATAACCATCAAACCAAGTCTGAGCCGGGCCTTCCAAGAAATTTGCTAAGTAGGAAATTTTGTGGTTCTCCGACCAGCTGTTTGCAATCGCAGCTTTTTCATATTTATTCACAAAAATAATGGGAGAGTCTATAGATGGGTTAAATGTAGGTGGGCATGCAAACTTTGGTGTGGCTGGAGTTTTTGGCTCAGCCAAAGCTACCTGTAAAGTCATGTTAGCCATTGCTGCAGGATTGTTAGGACGTATCACACTGTTTCTCTCTCGAATTACAGGGGGTGGGCAAGGATTATTACAACCTTGTAATAAATCTGTGGGGCGGGATGAGGTAGGCTCTGGCACTACCACTTCTAAGGAACTTCACTTCACCACGCGACAGATCCCCCATGAATCCGTCATCGACGTCGTGTAGGCCCACCCCATCAGAGAGTCGCAACCTCTCTCGTGCGAGCTTATCTACTCGCTCGAGAGACCCTCCCGGGGGCTCGCCCTCCTAGTGCACTGTGTACCTGTTATTTGAACACCGAGGCTCGCTAGACCGGGTGTTCGTTCCTTGTTCACTCCAACCCTGTACCGCCGTTTGTTGTAGCGTCGTGGTTCGCTAGACCGGGCGCTGCTGTAACGTTCACGTCACCAGTTTCCATTGCAAACGCTACATGGTTCGCTAGACCGGGCGTTTGCACCGTTAGTCCCAGCCCGGCCATTTTTCCGGCCTTTTACTTCAGTAGCATCGTGGCTCGCTAGACCGGGTGCTTCGCCATAGATCCGGCATTGTAGGTTTCTATACAAACACTACATAGTTCGCTAGACCGGGGTGAAAAGTCGCCAACTCTCTTCATCCACTTTTGCACTGTTTTTTACCGCCCAATTAAATTTTTCCCGACCCTTAAATGGCGGCCAAAAAGCTTCACGCTTTAATGGCGTCAACCATGCTTGACTTATTACTGCAAGCCCGCCTGTATCACCGTTGTCTGAGGGCTTAAATTCGACGACCGAAAACATACTGAAAATTTGATAATCGCCACTCATCTAGAACTATCAGAAGGTAAGATACCATCAACCATCAACCAGCCACCCACAAAGCACCGACACCGATCGCAAGCCCGGTAAGCCCAAGATGAAAGGACTCTGTCGATTGTCAAGTCGCCGGTGCGACGCGCGTCGGCCGTCAGCTTATACAAGTGACATGACAGTCATGACATTAAAGACATGTCGACAAACGATAGTGATCACATAAATATTTTTTAGCGTGTTTGTTTTAGTTCATCACATGACAAGCCAATTAGTAAATACAAGCAGTGTAACATGACTAATAATTATGTGTGAATGAGGGATGAACAGGATTCGATCCCCGGTCTCAAAAAAAAAATGTTTGTTTTAAATAAATTCCGCCTCCATTATTTTTTTCGACTTACATATTGACACATATATTGACGTCGATAGTAACGTCAACAAAAACTTTGCGAATCACGTTAATTGTCAACGTAATCTAACGATTGGAAATGACGTCCACAATCGTCATATAAAACCACTTGACGATAATTAACGTTAAATAACGTCGATAAAGACGTTAACATTGAACGTTATTGTGACGTCTACAAAATGACCTTAGCAGACGAATTTTTTGCGGTATTCAATAAATTAGACGTCGTAGGACGTATCTATGACGTAATTGGTCATTTACTTGTTGGCTGGGTGGTATTATTGGGCTTGTCATCATATAATGGATAATGATCAACTCCATCTAGTTTTTTTTCAACTTTTTGCCGTTTTGGAGAAGGGTGCCGTTTCGTTTGGATGACTTTGCGCAATATACAAGTTTCTCGGCAACTTCATGACGAAACTGAAATAGAAAGTTTTGCTTCTTCTTATACCGAAAGATTCGGCTTTTTTCCTATACTCTAGCCAAAAGTTAACAAGTACAACGTCACATGCATGGGAGATCATTCTAAGGGTCCATTTTCTAGATCTTACATGGGATCGATACAATGACAACAAAAAGTCGGCCTTATCCACACCTCCCATATTTATGTTATATATTCTTACAGATTCGGGTCTGGGTACTTGTATGTGAGTGTTTTGTTTTTTATTCCAACGCGTGCAGTCGTTCTGTATCCCGACTCCAACAAAATTTGAGGCTAAATACTCTAGCTTGTTGTCGTGCCATTTGGTTATAACAATTCTATCTGTGCTAACTGCTGTGTCGTGGGAGACACGGCCTTTTTTCCTAAGCTCTTTATCGTCCAAAAGCGGAGGATTTTGAAATCGTTTGATTCTTATGGTCCCGACTAAAAACAAAAAAAAAAAATGTAGTAACTTCCATAATTTTGATTTTAGCAAAAAACGTTAAATACAAAACTAGTAGATATTTAGGTCTACTTTATTCCTAGCTGAACAGTTATTATACAGGGTGTCCCAAATTCGAGTAACGAACCAAACTTATGCTTTTTTAAATACAATGACCAACTTTTTATGCGATATTTGAATTCTACGTCAAATTCTAGACCTAATTGGTGTGAAATGTCTATATCGATATTCAACTGTTTCCACAGCGGCGTCCTTGATTGATTGAATTTTGACCACCCCCTTAACTTCCTTAATTTTGATTTTAGGAAAAAACGTTAAATACAAAACTAGTAGATATTTAGGTCTACTTTTTTCTTGGGTAAACAGTTATTATACAGGGTGTCCCAAATTTGAGTAGAAAACCAAACTTATGTTTTTTTAAATACAATGACCAACTTTTTATCCGATATTTGAATTCTACGTCAAATTCTAGACCTAATTGATTTAAAATGTCTGTATGTCTGTATGTAAAATGTCTGTGTAGCAGCATCTGTTATAACACTGTTGCCTCGACTATGTGATAAAGGTTTAATTTAGTTACTCAAATTTGGGACACCCTGTATAATAACTGTTTATCTAAGAATAAAGTAGATCTAAATATCTACTAGTTTTGTATTTAACCTTTTTCCTAAAATCAAAATTAAGGAAGTTAAGGGGGTGGTCAAAATTCAATCAATTAAGGATTGTATACGCTGCGGAAACAGTTGAATATCGATATAGACATTTTACATCAATTAGGCCTAGAATTTGACGTAGAACTCAAATATCGGATAAAAAGTTGGTCATTGCATTTAAAAAAACATAAGTTTGGTTCGTTACTCAAATTTGGGACACCCTGTATAATAACTGTTTAGCTAAAAATAAAGTAGACCTAAATATCTACTAGTTTTGTATTTAACGTTTTTTGCTAAAATCAAAACTATGGAAGTTAAGGGGGTGGTCAAAATTCAATCAATCACCCTGTACCTACACCTTTTACATTTTTTGGCCTCGGAAAATTTTCAATTGAAACTAATTTTGATTTATCAGGAAAAATTCCATCTGTCGAAATTGTATAACCAAGAATATTAATTTTTTCTTTTAGATATTCACATTTTTTAGGTTTTAACGTTAGGCCTGCACTTCGAAGTCTATTGAAAACTTTACGTAATTTTTCCAAATGTTTATCTATTGTTTCAGAAAAAATTATAATGTCGTCCATGTAAATTAAAACTTCTTTCCATTTTAAATCTCTAAACACTACATCCCCTAATTGTTGGAATGTTGCCGAGGCATTGCACAATCCAAAAGGCATTACATTAAATTCCCATAATCCGTGACCTGGCGCTGTAAAGGCAGTAAGTGGCTTACTTTCTTCTTTTACTTTGACTTGCCAATAACCTGAATACATGTCTAACGATGAGAAATACTGGGCGTTTCCTAAGTAAGTCAAAATATCCTCAATATTAGATCCTGACCACGAATTTTTTACTGTTACATTGTTTAACTTGCGATAATCAACACAAAATCGCGTCTCTCCAGACTTTTTCTTTACTAATACGACGGGACTTGCCCAGGGCGAGTTACTTTGCCTTATTATATCGTATTGTTCCATTTCCCTTATTTGCTTATCTATTATCTCTCTTTCTTTTTGTGCTACTCTGTAAGGTTTTTGTTTTATAGGTTTAGCATTTCCTACGTCAATTTCGTGTTCAATTACATCTGTTCTCCCCATATATTTTGGTGTTTTTGAAAAAACGTCACTATACTCCGCAAGTAGCGTTTGCAATTTATTCTGTAATCCTAAGTTTGTTATATTACTTAGATTATGGTCATTCATGGTAATTATTTCTTCATCATTTTCGGTTTCATTAATACAACAAACTGGAATTTTTGTCATGTCCATTTTAATTGTTTTCTCGAGATTACCAATCGTGGAATTTTTTATTACAAAAATTCTACGATGACCGACATTTTTAAGCTTAATATAAAAATGTCCATTCTGCAAAAACGGTAATCCTACGCAAATAAGACCTCTCGGTCGTAAAAAACTATCTTTCTCAATAAAACAATATTCCGCTAAGTCAGACGGTCGTAGGTTCAAGTTCAATCGGGTAATTATATCATTCCCGGGCTTCAACACGTAATCGTTGGCGACGGTAATTTTCAGGGAATTTACTGTTGGCTCGTTTGCTATGTTTACGAACAAATCTTGCTGTGGCTCGCATTCTTCAGTTGAATCATAATCTCCAAAATTTAGGATTAATTTGTCCGAACCATGCTGCAATGTCACTTTATTGTTATTATAGTCAATGACTGACTTTGTCGTCGTCAAAAAGTTATGTCCCAAAATTAGAGCTTTGGACAAATTTTTTACCACTAATGCTTCAACGCGTATCTCTTTATTATTAACTTCAATAGTCACTTGTAAATTTCCAATAGGTGTAAGAGGGTAACTGCCTGCAGTAATTAATTCAACATCATTTTTCAAAGGATACATGTTATTAATATAATTTAAATCCACAATATTTTTACACGCTCCGGTGTCTAGAACGACATTCATATTTTCTTGATTATTTACTTTTAAATGCACATACAATAACCCTCCTTTGACGCCCTTTGATGACAGGTGGACAATCTCGTTAGGGCTTCCTATTGACGAAATTGTCCTCTTTCGTTTGGGTTTTGATATGCCCGATCATTTCGACGGTTATCTGAACTATTTCTGGAACTGTTTGCATTCCAGTTGCACGATGCATGCCCAATTCTTTTGCAATTAATGCATCTAATGCGTCCATCGTGTGTTCTTGTATTAGGTAAATAGCTATTACCTTGATTTCGGTAAGGTGCTCTATTTCCATAGTTTGGACCTCTGTACTCATTATTTCTATTCCCTTGCATATTCCGATTTTGGTAATATGGCCGTTGACCGCCATTATTTGAATCATTATTAATGGCATTGTTCCTTGGTGGCGTATTTCTTGTAAAATTTCCACGATAATTGACAAAATTCCTGTTCGGACCGTTACTGGCGACATTCCTGTTATCTATGAAATTTCTCCTTGTGCTATTACTATTATAATAGACTCGATTTCTATTTGGATTGCCATCTCTGCGTGGAAAATTTGTTGTATTTTCCGGTCCGCTCCTGACTATTTGATTCTCGTTATTTAACGCATCGGACACGGAAAGCAGTGCCGTATCACGTGTCATCTGATTCACCAAGGTTCTCTCTTTAATGTCACTTAGCTTTAACACTAGCTGTTTTAAGTCATTAAAATTTTGATTACCTGAACTCAGCAAGTAATACATTTCATAGTAGGATGGGTGTAAACCATTTTCAAAATGGTCCCTAAACATGTCGAAAGACATTGTCGGGTCGATTTCTGTTGCCAACGCAAGTAAATCAAAATAATATTTTTTAACATCCTCATTGTCTTGATGTTTTCGTGTATTCAGTCGAAACTTTAATTTTCTTAGTGGCTGTTCACCAGAAAATTCTTTTAAAAAGTCCGTTTTTATATTTGTCCATGTCTTTGCCTGGTTTGCCGGTTCGTTAATATAACCATCAAACCAAGTCTGAGCCGGGCCTTCCAAGAAATTTGCTAAGTAGGAAATTTTGTGGTTCTCCGACCAGCTGTTTGCAATCGCAGCTTTTTCATATTTATTCACAAAAATAATGGGAGAGTCTATAGATGGGTTAAATGTAGGTGGGCATGCAAACTTTGGTGTGGCTGGAGTTTTTGGCTCAGCCAAAGCTACCTGTAAAGTCATGTTAGCCATTGCTGCAGGATTGTTAGGACGTATCACACTGTTTCTCTCTCGAATTACAGGGGGTGGGCAAGGATTATTACAACCTTGTAATAAATCTGTGGGGCGGGATGAGGTAGGCTCTGGCACTACCACTTCTAAGGAACTTTCTTCCCAAGACTCTTCTGATTCTCGCGGTTTAGGCGGATACTACCTACTCAATGAAGCTCTTGGCTTAAAAAACTGTTCTGGGGATCGTGATCCTGCTTTGGAATCTTTAGTTTTCTGAACTTGGGAAGTCGAAGCTTTGGTTGTTCGAATTCGCGGGGTTTCAATTTGAGCACTTACGACAGTTTTTTCGAAAGGGCTATTTTCGTCCTCACTACTTGTAAAACTGACAATAGAAGCTGTTTTGTCAACTTCTGGGGCACCTGCAGATATCGATGCCTGTACAGAAGCAGAGGAACCGACAGTTGAGCTATGATGCGCGGGTTTAAACTCTCTCAACTCTTTTAAGACTTTTTCGGGGTTTTTCCCTTGGGCTAGTGCTTGTTGCAAAACAAATTTTTCTTTGTCTGATACACTTTGAGCTCTACTGCGAGTTCGTACTCGTGATTTGTCACTTGGTTCACTCATGTAAAATTAATACGAAATGTTTGCCAGTATTTTTTAATTATTTCGATTTTTCAAGTTTTCGGACAAAATTTAAACGATTTGATTATTCCTAGCAATTTCTTTGCGAATTTGCTTATTCATCAAACTAATAATCTTTCTAATGCTAAAATACACCAGCATTAATACCCCCATGAACAAAAAAATAATAATCAAAATTTCCTTAGCTGACCATGAATTATCTTTTTCTTGAGACGCTTTATTAGAAATACCTCCGCTATTACCCGCTTGAGAAATAATAATTTCTTCTTCTTTTGATGAAGAACCCCCCATTCTAAGTAGAACGATTAAAATTTAAAAAGATGAAAATTATGTTTTTTCCACCCTGAAACGTAGGCGCCTCCACCATATGTCACGACTAGCGTGACGTGTTGAATTTAATTCAACTTATTTGCCTGGAATCTCGTTTCAGCGTGAAAATAAAACACAGTTAACTCTACCATCAAGTTCTATTGAATAAGTACCTTAAATAACTAGCTAATAAAATAACAGGTTTCCTAACCCAACGAAAACGTTACTAACTCCCAATAAAATTATAATAAACCAGGCGTAAATTAACACACAACATAGAAGTACAATAATAGTATATTATTCAACGAGGTTTTTATGATAGCCATTAATCCCTAAGGGGGATGTTTACGTCACGAGCCGCAGGCGAGGGACGCAAATCTCCCGTGGGATTAATGGCCATAAAAAACGAGGATAATACTATACTTTGTCCACGACCACTGTCTATTACCAATAATGCCAAGTGCAGGCAAATTAGAAGTTGATACTCTTTTATGTAGATACTGTTTCTTTCTTATACTAGTTGATTTAACATAATAAAATAAATTTTCTTGTTGATACAAATATTTTTTATGCCTGTATAATTTCTGGTGGAGTGCAACCTGGTTCCGTATCACTATCCGAACTCATTTTTAACAAGAATTACTGCGAAAAAAGCAAATATTTCTTATAAAATTACCAAATTAAAACTGAAATCCGCCATAACAACTGAAATGTCAAACTCGATACGATTAGGATCGCGTTTAGAATGGCCGTCGGTGTACAAGTCGTGACAGAATTTGGGAAAAAATGGATCACGTGAACAATTTATTTACATAACTATATGGTGGCATGTGACAAAGGCCACGGTGCGCACACCCGCCCTTTTTCTGAACGCACCCCCAGCGTTGCCGCCTACCACAAGTGCACTGACGTTGTCAATGTCAACTTAAAAAACCACAGAACTATGGACGGTCATACACCAAAAATATTTCAAATATAAATTATGGAATTTACCTAATGATTTGGCAAACTCCTGTACTGTGTTATTGCGGTGTATTTGTTAAGAAAATGGTATTCTGAATTAGCAGTAATTGCAAAGACATAAGTGGATGTCTACATGCAAGAAATACCGCATATCCCATCTTTTATGCTTGGTGTGCAACCACCTTTAGGTCGAGAGGGAATAATGATCATTATTCCTCTTCATTAATCACTCTGACGCTATATGGCCTTCATTTAGCTTCTGTCAACACGCTGAATATTAGTACATTATTGGTTGGACGTGGACAAACATACTTACATCTCTATAGAAGACAGAATCTTGGAGAGAGGCTGGTCACTTTGAAGCGCGTTCACGATTAACTTTACTTGAGCGTTACGGACATGTCTAATTGACATTTGCGATTCGGTCACTAACGTGGTGCACAGCAAAACTGGACTGGCTGGAAAGAACTGGACTGAACTGAACTGAACTCCTCTCTAGGGTGCAACCTCTTTTTTATAGCATTCCAGACACTGGTTCCACCAATCAAAACTCCCAGACCTGGCCTCGTCTAGCCGACAACTCGTGACGACCTTTCGACCCTCGGTACTTGGAAAACATTCCACATTATTTCGCAATTCAGCAAATGCATCATAATTGCAGTTGCACTCCGACCGCATTCCACAATTTTAATGTTTCCGCTCAAGTAATATAAATTCCACATTTTTTAATTTTTTTTAAGTGGTAATGGTTGGATTAGGCCAGAAAAAAGCAGACGTTTATTGTCTACCACGAGTCGACGTTTCGACCACTGTTGGTGGTCATCCTCAGGACTCTAAAATTTTTATTATTCCTGTTTACATAGTGGTTACACTGAGGGTGTAGAATACATATCACAATTTAGCTCACAAAAATTAGCTTAATACATGAACTGACTCAATTTATATGATTGTTATAACACATATACATAATAAAACATAAATAAAAACACTTAATTATAATATAATTAAAGGACAAGCCTAAATCATGTAGATTTAGTACAAAAACAAAGAAAGGAACAAACCAGGGACAGGCAACACCAAAAACTTACGTGTAGTTTAAAACGCCTTAGTAAGGGTCTTCGAAATGTAGGACACATGTAACTCCATCATTGCACACATTTATAAATTGAACTATTTGTTCTAGATTCAATTCTGTACTATTTATTTTGTTTTACAGTAATCAGCGTGCTTGCAATGTGTAGTGGGATTCACTTCTTGTACGCTCTGAACACAATTTAACTCGGTTATTTCGATGTTTCTTCGAGTCTAACTGCCTATTTATCATCTCAGCATGCCGGATTTTTGCATGTCAATGGAATGTGTTTATTTACTCCTTCATAGCTGTAAACTTAGATTAAGGTGGATGTCGACATTGATTGGAAATCATTGTTTTATGTTTAAGAAATATATTAAAATAGCAAGAATTTAAACCTTCAATATCTTCTTTTTTATTAACATGATGTCTCTCCTTTTTTATAGCAATCATTTCATGTATCAATCTCTTTTTTAAATTTTTTTGTTTTCCAATAATCTTTGTGTTTGTAAAATCAAATGTATGAGCGAGCGTTTCTGAGTGTTCTGCCAAAGCGGTCTTTTGTTTTGACAGTAAGAGGTTTTGAGGTCGCACACTTCTTTGATGTTCCAATAACCGTGTTCGCAAATACCGACCTGTTTGGCCAATGTAGCAACAGTTACAATTTTGACACGGAATTTTATAAATCACATTACTTTGATAATCTATTGGTGTTTTAGTTTTAAGCTGTGTAAAATATTTTTTTAACGTATTTTCAGGTTTGTAGGCGATTTTTACAGTGTCTGATTCAAGCAACCTAGAAACAGTTTCTGAGAGACCTTTAATGTATGGTATTTTATAATATTTACAAATGGAATGATCACTTGAGTTATTGGTAGTTTGTTTCCTAAGTAATTTATTTATTAATTTTTGAGGATATGAATTTTTAGTTAAGTAGATTTTAATACTCTCTAAATTCTTTGTGTGAAAGTTTGGATGGGAAAGTTTAATTGCTCTATTTTGTAGGTTTTTTATTATATTAGCTTTATGTTGGAAAGGGTGTTGTGAATGGAAATTTAAAAACCTTTCTGAAAAGGTTGGTTTATGATACCAATCTGTAATAATAGTGTTATCTGTTCTAATTAGTAAAATGTCTAAAAATGGAATGGAGTTGTTTTTCTCTTTTTCTATTGTAAATTGGAGCTTTGGATGGAAGGCATTGAAGGTTTCTAGCAACGTTTGTAATTGGTCTAAAGGCGCACAAGTAATGATGTCATCAACATACCTTTTGAAAAAGGGCAGCTGAAATGGTAACTTTTTTATGCAATTTTCTTGTAGTTTCGCCATAACTATGTCTGAACAGATAGGAGACAGACAGTTGCCCATACCTAGACCATAGATCTGGTTGTAAAACTTGTTTTCAAAGTTGAAGTAGCTATTTTTAAATGTAAAGTTCAGTAGTTCCAAAAATTGTTCTTTAGATAATTTTGTGTTATCTTGTATCAGATGCCATTTTTCTTTGATTATATCAGTGGTAAGATCGGTTGGAATATTGGTAAATAGGGAGATAACGTCTAGTGAGAGTAGAACGTAGTTGTCGGGAACTTTAAAGTTTTGAATAAATGTTACAAATTCAAACGAGTTCCTTGTGTGGGTGTCATCAATCACATAAGCATGTTTTAATAATGTAGCCAGATATTTGCTTAAATTATAGAGCGGCGAACCGACATAACTGACAATAGGTCTTAATGGAACATCGTCTTTGTGGATCTTTGGTTGAAAGTACATTTTTGGAAATACCCCATTAGAGCATTTAAGTTTTAAGCCTGTTTCTTTTGTGAAGATCGATAATTTAATGTAAGATTCAATAGTTTTATTAAGTTTGTTTTGTATGGTTTGTGTAGGATCTTTGGTAATTAATTTGTACGTCTCTGTGTCTGCCAAAAGTGTGTAGCTTTTTCTTAAATAATCTGACCTTGTCATTGCGACTGTCGCATTGCCTTTATCAGCTCGGACAATAATGATCTCTGAGTTTTGTTTTAAAAACGTTTTGGTATCTTTAACTGATTTGTTGAGTAGAAAAGTTTGAGTGTTAAGATGTCTTGAATTACTTAGCTTGTTAAGATGGTTCGTAAGCGTGTTGACAAATTTGTTTCTTTTTTGAACTTGAATTTCCTCAGTACAGCTTTCTATAATGTATTCAACGTCTATTATCATTTGATCGATAGGTAGCGATTTTTTTTGGTAAGGTAAGTTGAATTTTTCTCCTAGTGAGAGTATGTCCTGAACATTCGACGGAATAATTTCATTTGTAATGTTAACAAACCACTTATCTTTTTCATTCGTTTTTACACTAGAATTAAATTTAATTTGAGTGTTAATTAAGGACTTTAGTTTTTGAGTTTGAGAGCGTTTTATTTTATTAAATATCTTTTTGTAACATGTGTCTTGTGATAACGAAAAGGTCGAAAATATGTCGCTTGGCAGCACATTCTTAGTTTCTGTGATGCACCTAGTCTGTTCTCGCTCTAAATGTTTTATTTTCCAGTGAGTGAATGATATCTCTAAGTTTAAGCATTTGGCTTGAAAAGATTTTAAAAGATTTGCACATCGCGACTTAAAGGGATTTTCGTCCACTAATAGATACTGAACACACGTGACACTATTCAACAAATGTTTCGGTGTTACCTGTCTCTGCCTGCACTGTAACAAAAATTTTTTATGGTTTCGAAAGTGAGCCAATTTTCTGTTGATGTTAATCCAGGTGTTCAAATTATTGTAGGTTTGCGATCCAAAATTTGATTTGATGTTGTTAAGGAATCCCATATTGTTGAGGAATGTATCCGTTGTCGTAAAATCTCCAAATTTGTTTTGTTTTTTGTGTAGTTGGTTGGTAGTAGCCTCTGTAAGGTATTTTTTCTTAAGTGGTAATGGTTGGATTAGGCCAGAAAAAAGCAGACGTTTATTGTCTACCACGAGTCGACGTTTCGACCACTGTTGGTGGTCATCCTCAGGACTCTAAAATTTTTATTATTCCTGTTTACATAGTGGTTACACTGAGGGTGTAGAATACATATCACAATTTAGCTCACAAAAATTAGCTTAATACATGAACTGACTCAATTTATATGATTGTTATAACACATATACATAATAAAACATAAATAAAAACACTTAATTATAATATAATTAAAGGACAAGCCTAAATCATGTAGATTTAGTACAAAAACAAAGAAAGGAACAAACCAGGGACAGGCAACACCAAAAACTTACGTGTAGTTTAAAACGCCTTAGTAAGGGTCTTCGAAATGTAGGACACATGTAACTCCATCATTGCACACATTTATAAATTGAACTATTTGTTCTAGATTCAATTCTGTACTATTTATTTTGTTTTACAGTAATCAGCGTGCTTGCAATGTGTAGTGGGATTCACTTCTTGTACGCTCTGAACACAATTTAACTCGGTTATTTCGATGTTTCTTCGAGTCTAACTGCCTATTTATCATCTCAGCATGCCGGATTTTTGCATGTCAATGGAATGTGTTTATTTACTCCTTCATAGCTGTAAACTTAGATTAAGGTGGATGTCGACATTGATTGGAAATCATTGTTTTATGTTTAAGAAATATATTAAAATAGCAAGAATTTAAACCTTCAATATCTTCTTTTTTATTAACATGATGTCTCTCCTTTTTTATAGCAATCATTTCATGTATCAATCTCTTTTTTAAATTTTTTTGTTTTCCAATAATCTTTGTGTTTGTAAAATCAAATGTATGAGCGAGCGTTTCTGAGTGTTCTGCCAAAGCGGTCTTTTGTTTTGACAGTAAGAGGTTTTGAGGTCGCACACTTCTTTGATGTTCCAATAACCGTGTTCGCAAATACCGACCTGTTTGGCCAATGTAGCAACAGTTACAATTTTGACACGGAATTTTATAAATCACATTACTTTGATAATCTATTGGTGTTTTAGTTTTAAGCTGTGTAAAATATTTTTTTAACGTATTTTCAGGTTTGTAGGCGATTTTTACAGTGTCTGATTCAAGCAACCTAGAAACAGTTTCTGAGAGACCTTTAATGTATGGTATTTTATAATATTTACAAATGGAATGATCACTTGAGTTATTGGTAGTTTGTTTCCTAAGTAATTTATTTATTAATTTTTGAGGATATGAATTTTTAGTTAAGTAGATTTTAATACTCTCTAAATTCTTTGTGTGAAAGTTTGGATGGGAAAGTTTAATTGCTCTATTTTGTAGGTTTTTTATTATATTAGCTTTATGTTGGAAAGGGTGTTGTGAATGGAAATTTAAAAACCTTTCTGAAAAGGTTGGTTTATGATACCAATCTGTAATAATAGTGTTATCTGTTCTAATTAGTAAAATGTCTAAAAATGGAATGGAGTTGTTTTTCTCTTTTTCTATTGTAAATTGGAGCTTTGGATGGAAGGCATTGAAGGTTTCTAGCAACGTTTGTAATTGGTCTAAAGGCGCACAAGTAATGATGTCATCAACATACCTTTTGAAAAAGGGCAGCTGAAATGGTAACTTTTTTATGCAATTTTCTTGTAGTTTCGCCATAACTATGTCTGAACAGATAGGAGACAGACAGTTGCCCATACCTAGACCATAGAACTTAAATGCTCTAATGGGGTATTTCCAAAAATGTACTTTCAACCAAAGATCCACAAAGACGATGTTCCATTAAGACCTATTGTCAGTTATGTCGGTTCGCCGCTCTATAATTTAAGCAAATATCTGGCTACATTATTAAAACATGCTTATGTGATTGATGACACCCACACAAGGAACTCGTTTGAATTTGTAACATTTATTCAAAACTTTAAAGTTCCCGACAACTACGTTCTACTCTCACTAGACGTTATCTCCCTATTTACCAATATTCCAACCGATCTTACCACTGATATAATCAAAGAAAAATGGCATCTGATACAAGATAACACAAAATTATCTAAAGAACAATTTTTGGAACTACTGAACTTTACATTTAAAAATAGCTACTTCAACTTTGAAAACAAGTTTTACAACCAGATCTATGGTCTAGGTATGGGCAACTGTCTGTCTCCTATCTGTTCAGACATAGTTATGGCGAAACTACAAGAAAATTGCATAAAAAAGTTACCATTTCAGCTGCCCTTTTTCAAAAGGTATGTTGATGACATCATTACTTGTGCGCCTTTAGACCAATTACAAACGTTGCTAGAAACCTTCAATGCCTTCCATCCAAAGCTCCAATTTACAATAGAAAAAGAGAAAAACAACTCCATTCCATTTTTAGACATTTTACTAATTAGAACAGATAACACTATTATTACAGATTGGTATCATAAACCAACCTTTTCAGAAAGGTTTTTAAATTTCCATTCACAACACCCTTTCCAACATAAAGCTAATATAATAAAAAACCTACAAAATAGAGCAATTAAACTTTCCCATCCAAACTTTCACACAAAGAATTTAGAGAGTATTAAAATCTACTTAACTAAAAATTCATATCCTCAAAAATTAATAAATAAATTACTTAGGAAACAAACTACCAATAACTCAAGTGATCATTCCATTTGTAAATATTATAAAATACCATACATTAAAGGTCTCTCAGAAACTGTTTCTAGGTTGCTTGAATCAGACACTGTAAAAATCGCCTACAAACCTGAAAATACGTTAAAAAAATATTTTACACAGCTTAAAACTAAAACACCAATAGATTATCAAAGTAATGTGATTTATAAAATTCCGTGTCAAAATTGTAACTGTTGCTACATTGGCCAAACAGGTCGGTATTTGCGAACACGGTTATTGGAACATCAAAGAAGTGTGCGACCTCAAAACCTCTTACTGTCAAAACAAAAGACCGCTTTGGCAGAACACTCAGAAACGCTCGCTCATACATTTGATTTTACAAACACAAAGATTATTGGAAAACAAAAAAATTTAAAAAAGAGATTGATACATGAAATGATTGCTATAAAAAAGGAGAGACATCATGTTAATAAAAAAGAAGATATTGAAGGTTTAAATTCTTGCTATTTTAATATATTTCTTAAACATAAAACAATGATTTCCAATCAATGTCGACATCCACCTTAATCTAAGTTTACAGCTATGAAGGAGTAAATAAACACATTCCATTGACATGCAAAAATCCGGCATGCTGAGATGATAAATAGGCAGTTAGACTCGAAGAAACATCGAAATAACCGAGTTAAATTGTGTTCAGAGCGTACAAGAAGTGAATCCCACTACACATTGCAAGCACGCTGATTACTGTAAAACAAAATAAATAGTACAGAATTGAATCTAGAACAAATAGTTCAATTTATAAATGTGTGCAATGATGGAGTTACATGTGTCCTACATTTCGAAGACCCTTACTAAGGCGTTTTAAACTACACGTAAGTTTTTGGTGTTGCCTGTCCCTGGTTTGTTCCTTTCTTTGTTTTTGTACTAAATCTACATGATTTAGGCTTGTCCTTTAATTATATTATAATTAAGTGTTTTTATTTATGTTTTATTATGTATATGTGTTATAACAATCATATAAATTGAGTCAGTTCATGTATTAAGCTAATTTTTGTGAGCTAAATTGTGATATGTATTCTACACCCTCAGTGTAACCACTATGTAAACAGGAATAATAAAAATTTTAGAGTCCTGAGGATGACCACCAACAGTGGTCGAAACGTCGACTCGTGGTAGACAATAAACGTCTGCTTTTTTCTGGCCTAATCCAACCATTACCACTTAAGAAAAAATACCTTACAGAGGCTACTACCAACCAACTACACAAAAAACAAAACAAATTTGGAGATTTTACGACAACGGATACATTCCTCAACAATATGGGATTCCTTAACAACATCAAATCAAATTTTGGATCGCAAACCTACAATAATTTGAACACCTGGATTAACATCAACAGAAAATTGGCTCACTTTCGAAACCATAAAAAATTTTTGTTACAGTGCAGGCAGAGACAGGTAACACCGAAACATTTGTTGAATAGTGTCACGTGTGTTCAGTATCTATTAGTGGACGAAAATCCCTTTAAGTCGCGATGTGCAAATCTTTTAAAATCTTTTCAAGCCAAATGCTTAAACTTAGAGATATCATTCACTCACTGGAAAATAAAACATTTAGAGCGAGAACAGACTAGGTGCATCACAGAAACTAAGAATGTGCTGCCAAGCGACATATTTTCGACCTTTTCGTTATCACAAGACACATGTTACAAAAAGATATTTAATAAAATAAAACGCTCTCAAACTCAAAAACTAAAGTCCTTAATTAACACTCAAATTAAATTTAATTCTAGTGTAAAAACGAATGAAAAAGATAAGTGGTTTGTTAACATTACAAATGAAATTATTCCGTCGAATGTTCAGGACATACTCTCACTAGGAGAAAAATTCAACTTACCTTACCAAAAAAAATCGCTACCTATCGATCAAATGATAATAGACGTTGAATACATTATAGAAAGCTGTACTGAGGAAATTCAAGTTCAAAAAAGAAACAAATTTGTCAACACGCTTACGAACCATCTTAACAAGCTAAGTAATTCAAGACATCTTAACACTCAAACTTTTCTACTCAACAAATCAGTTAAAGATACCAAAACGTTTTTAAAACAAAACTCAGAGATCATTATTGTCCGAGCTGATAAAGGCAATGCGACAGTCGCAATGACAAGGTCAGATTATTTAAGAAAAAGCTACACACTTTTGGCAGACACAGAGACGTACAAATTAATTACCAAAGATCCTACACAAACCATACAAAACAAACTTAATAAAACTATTGAATCTTACATTAAATTATCGATCTTCACAAAAGAAACAGGCTTAAAACTTAAATGCTCTAATGGGGTATTTCCAAAAATGTACTTTCAACCAAAGATCCACAAAGACGATGTTCCATTAAGACCTATTGTCAGTTATGTCGGTTCGCCGCTCTATAATTTAAGCAAATATCTGGCTACATTATTAAAACATGCTTATGTGATTGATGACACCCACACAAGGAACTCGTTTGAATTTGTAACATTTATTCAAAACTTTAAAGTTCCCGACAACTACGTTCTACTCTCACTAGACGTTATCTCCCTATTTACCAATATTCCAACCGATCTTACCACTGATATAATCAAAGAAAAATGGCATCTGATACAAGATAACACAAAATTATCTAAAGAACAATTTTTGGAACTACTGAACTTTACATTTAAAAATAGCTACTTCAACTTTGAAAACAAGTTTTACAACCAGATCTATGGTCTAGGTATGGGCAACTGTCTGTCTCCTATCTGTTCAGACATAGTTATGGCGAAACTACAAGAAAATTGCATAAAAAAGTTACCATTTCAGCTGCCCTTTTTCAAAAGGTATGTTGATGACATCATTACTTGTGCGCCTTTAGACCAATTACAAACGTTGCTAGAAACCTTCAATGCCTTCCATCCAAAGCTCCAATTTACAATAGAAAAAGAGAAAAACAACTCCATTCCATTTTTAGACATTTTACTAATTAGAACAGATAACACTATTATTACAGATTGGTATCATAAACCAACCTTTTCAGAAAGGTTTTTAAATTTCCATTCACAACACCCTTTCCAACATAAAGCTAATATAATAAAAAACCTACAAAATAGAGCAATTAAACTTTCCCATCCAAACTTTCACACAAAGAATTTAGAGAGTATTAAAATCTACTTAACTAAAAATTCATATCCTCAAAAATTAATAAATAAATTACTTAGGAAACAAACTACCAATAACTCAAGTGATCATTCCATTTGTAAATATTATAAAATACCATACATTAAAGGTCTCTCAGAAACTGTTTCTAGGTTGCTTGAATCAGACACTGTAAAAATCGCCTACAAACCTGAAAATACGTTAAAAAAATATTTTACACAGCTTAAAACTAAAACACCAATAGATTATCAAAGTAATGTGATTTATAAAATTCCGTGTCAAAATTGTAACTGTTGCTACATTGGCCAAACAGGTCGGTATTTGCGAACACGGTTATTGGAACATCAAAGAAGTGTGCGACCTCAAAACCTCTTACTGTCAAAACAAAAGACCGCTTTGGCAGAACACTCAGAAACGCTCGCTCATACATTTGATTTTACAAACACAAAGATTATTGGAAAACAAAAAAATTTAAAAAAGAGATTGATACATGAAATGATTGCTATAAAAAAGGAGAGACATCATGTTAATAAAAAAGAAGATATTGAAGGTTTAAATTCTTGCTATTTTAATATATTTCTTAAACATAAAACAATGATTTCCAATCAATGTCGACATCCACCTTAATCTAAGTTTACAGCTATGAAGGAGTAAATAAACACATTCCATTGACATGCAAAAATCCGGCATGCTGAGATGATAAATAGGCAGTTAGACTCGAAGAAACATCGAAATAACCGAGTTAAATTGTGTTCAGAGCGTACAAGAAGTGAATCCCACTACACATTGCAAGCACGCTGATTACTGTAAAACAAAATAAATAGTACAGAATTGAATCTAGAACAAATAGTTCAATTTATAAATGTGTGCAATGATGGAGTTACATGTGTCCTACATTTCGAAGACCCTTACTAAGGCGTTTTAAACTACACGTAAGTTTTTGGTGTTGCCTGTCCCTGGTTTGTTCCTTTCTTTGTTTTTGTACTAAATCTACATGATTTAGGCTTGTCCTTTAATTATATTATAATTAAGTGTTTTTATTTATGTTTTATTATGTATATGTGTTATAACAATCATATAAATTGAGTCAGTTCATGTATTAAGCTAATTTTTGTGAGCTAAATTGTGATATGTATTCTACACCCTCAGTGTAACCACTATGTAAACAGGAATAATAAAAATTTTAGAGTCCTGAGGATGACCACCAACAGTGGTCGAAACGTCGACTCGTGGTAGACAATAAACGTCTGCTTTTTTCTGGCCTAATCCAACCATTACCACTTAAGAAAAAATACCTTACAGAGGCTACTACCAACCAACTACACAAAAAACATTTTTTAATGTTTCCGTTCAAGTGAAATAAATTTGATTTATTATCCTTCGTGACAGTATTACAACCCCCTTTGGTACGTTTATAGAGCTCATAATGAAGTATCTTTAGAGGGTAGTGAGAACTCCTTACACCCCGTCAGGGGGGCGGCAATTTTGAATTCACTACTCTAGCAAGCCAGCGCATACGACATTCAGATTCAAATTAATCCAAAACTAATCATAGTATCACAACCCCCTTTGGTACATTTATAGGGCTCATAATGATGTATCTTTAGAGGGTAGTGAGAACTCCTTACACCCCGTCAGAGGGCGGCAATTTTGAATTCACTACTCTAGCAAGCCAGCGCATACGACATTCAGATTCAAATTAATCCAAAACTAATCATAGTATCACAACCCCCTTTGGTACATTTTTAGGGCTCATAATGATGTATCTTTAGAGGGTAGTGAGAACTCCTTACACCCCGTCAGAGGGCGGCAATTTTGAATTAACTAGTCTAGCAAGCCAGCGCATACGACATTCAGATTCAAATTAATCCAAAACTAATCATAGTATCACAACCCCCTTTGGTACATTTTTAGGGCTCATAATGATGTATCTTTAGAGGGTAGTGAGAACTCCTTACACCCCGTCAGAGGGCGGCAATTTTGAATT
Source organism: Ips typographus (assembly GCF_016097725.1). Lineage (NCBI taxonomy): Eukaryota > Metazoa > Arthropoda > Insecta > Coleoptera > Curculionidae > Ips > Ips typographus. The sequence goes on along the minus strand of NC_138433.1, from coordinate 9,542,538 downwards.
AACTAGTCTAGCAAGCCAGCGCATACGACATTCAGATTCAAATTAATCCAAAACTAATCATAGTATCACAACCCCCTTTGGTACATTTATAGGGCTCATAATGATGTATCTTTAGAGGGTAGTGAGAACTCCTTACACCCCGTCAGAGGGCGGCAATTTTGAATTCACTACTCTAGCAAGCCAGCGCATACGACATTCAGATTCAAATTAATCCAAAACTAATCATAGTATCACAACCCCCTTTGGTACATTTTTAGGGCTCATAATGATGTATCTTTAGAGGGTAGTGAGAACTCCTTACACCCCGTCAGAGGGCGGCAATTTTGAATTAACTAGTCTAGCAAGCCAGCGCATACGACATTCAGATTCAAATTAATCCAAAACTAATCATAGTATCACAACCCCCTTTGGTACATTTATAGGGCTCATAATGATGTATCTTTAGAGGGTAGTGAGAACTCCTTAAGGCGGATTCACGTTCGTACTTACAAAGTCATTGTCGTAAAAAGTCGCACACGTAAAAAGTTAAGTTGCATGTAGTTATATGAGGCAGTTTTCAGTAGTGCGTGGAACGGCGCAACATAGAAGTTCGTAATACGGCGTACTTCTACGTGACGTAAAAGTATGTACGATTTCAACTTTTGATGTAGAAATCGGTACGTTTTTACTCTTGATTGAAGTTGACACTTACTTTACTTACTTTTTCGTGTCCGAGTCCAAAGCTACAGCCTTTCAGCCCAAAAACGGGCCACGTCGACAGCTTTATTGTTAGCGAGCCATAAATCATCGAGGGTACATGTTGAGGGGCACAGCTCACATGTTGTTAGGTGTGTCATATTCTGTACTTCCCCACATTCACACAGGACGTCGTCGTTTGCTATTATACCCCACTTCGCCAAGTTTGATTTGACAGGGGCAATGCCGGTTCGCATACGATTAAGCATGCGCCAAGTTCTCCACTCCAGCTCCATTCCTTGGGAGGGTTCTTGGTCCAGGGGGCAGTTCTCCGGGGGCTCGATGTTGACAGATCTCATGAAACGTCTCCTGGACCTAAGCCGGCTTGGTTCATGAGGTTCCTCGAGCTGGTACAGAGGGTGTCTGTCATCAAACTTTTGTTTGAATCTTTCCTGGTATTGGGCACTGTCTCTTCGATCCTCCGGGGATGCGAAACCCGCTGCTTTGTATAGTAGTGGTAATGGAGCAGCCCTCATACAACCAGTAACTATTCGACAGGTATCATTTAAAGCCGTGGTGACGTCTTTCGCATGCCTGGATCTACCCCATACTGGGCAGGCATATTCTGCGGTTGAGAAACTCAAAGCCTCAGCCGTTGTCCTAAGAACGTTTGGGTTTGCTCCCCATTTGCTCCCAGCTAGTTTTTTAAGGAGGTTGTTTCTAGAAGTGACCTTCTGTCTAGTGTTTTGGCAGTGGTATTTGTACGTGAGAGATCGATCTAGAACAACTCCCAGGTACTTAGGCTTATCTGTGTGCTCTAGGGCCTGTCCTTCCCAAGTTACATTTAGTTTTTTGTCTGCCAAGCGAGTGTTTAGATGGAAGGCAGTTACCTGGGTTTTAGTAGGATTTGGTTTGAGTGAGTTCTGCTTGTAGTAGTTTGACATCATTTTTAGGGCTTTTTCCAGTTTATTTTCGAGCTGTTCATGTGTTCTGGCTTGTACGGCGATGCCAAGATCATCAGCATATATAAAATGTTCTGCTTGTGGGTGTATTGGTTGGTCGTTGGTGTATATGTTAAAAAGGGAAGGGGCTAGTACACTTCCCTGTGGTAAGCCATTTCTTTGAGTTCTCCACCTACTTTTTTTCCCATTTAACACAACGTAGTAGCGCCTGTTGCATAGCAGTGACTCGACTATTTTGGTAAGATTGTAGTCCATTAGTGTATTGTATGTCTTGGTCAGGAGCGTCTTATGGTTGATGGTATCATACGCAGCCGTAAGGTCGATCAGGGCCACCCCAGTCATTTCTTTCCGCTCGAAACCGTCCTCTATAAATTCAGTAATGTTCAATATCTGACCTGTACAAGATTTTCCTGGCCTAAAGCCCGCCTGTTGGGGAATAAGTTTCGGATCCAGGTAGTCCTGGATACGATTTAGGATGAGGCGTTCATACAGTTTGTACAGATGGCACAACAAGGATATCGGACGATAGCCACTTGGCAACTCTGGGTCTTTTCCTGGCTTGAGGAGGGCAATTACTTTCGATTTGCGCCATGATTTTGGAATTTGATAGGTATTCTTACAGTTGTTATAGAGGTCTAGCAGCCATGTCTTTGTCTTGGGTCCGAAGTGTTTGACTTGTTCCGTCAACATCTCATCCACCCCAGGTGATTTTCCATTTTTCATGCAATTTATCCCTTTTTCAAGTTCTTCGATGGTAAATGGGTCCATGAGTAGATCTGTTTCTATTTCCGGTCTTCTATTGATTTTTGAGGCTCTGCATTTGTTGGTTTTACCGTTCACGAGAAGTTGGTGTGCAACCTGATCTGGTCTCACTGCGCACGGTTGTTTGATTTCTGTGGGGTCACCACTGAGTTTTTTTATTGTATTCCAGGCCTGTTTACTACTATGTGTCATGTCCATCTTTTCGAGGGTTTCACTCCATCTTTTTTGTCTTGAGGCACTAAGTAATTGTTGTAATTTTTCACCCATTTCTATGGTATTTTCGCTGAATGGATCTAGGTTGTATTGTTCTGTATATTGTGATATTATATCCTTTGCTTCATCATTCAGCCCTGATATATAGTGTTGCCGGCATCCTCTGGGTATATATTTCCGGGAGATGGACTTCACGCATTCCACAAACGTGTCATAGTTTTTTGGTGTTGCAGCTAGATTTTGAACTTTTATGTCAAGTTGATTTGCGTATTCTGCCCAGTCAGCCTTTTTGAAGTTAAATCTACGTTTAAAGGGAATTTTAGGAGTTTTTAGGTCACTGTAGACGCTTATGCCTATCGGCCTGTGTTGTGTTCTTGGGATAGGTCTATAAACTTTCTTGACGCATCGATTCTCTATTGCCGTACTAGTGAATATAAGGTCAGGATTATACCCTTTTTTCCATATTTTACTTTGGAAGGAGTGTGGGAGCTTTGGATCATGTATCAGTGCCAGGCTCTCCTGCTCAGCCCATCCTTCTACTGAGTCGCCGTTCTTGTCTGTAGATTGGTAACCCCACAAAACACTATGGCTATTGAAGTCTCCCAGCACAAACTTGGTCTGCTGGGAAGTAAAATTTCCTGGAGGAGTAAAGACAAAATCTTTCCCGGGTGGTTTATATACAGATGTGACTGTAAACTTTCCGACTTCAATTGTTAGCACTTCGATTTCGTTGTGGTATGTTTTTTTCAGCTGATGTCACGGAGATATCGTTCCTGACCAGAATGGCACTGCCATGCTTCGCACTCGGCTGTTCTATGACAAGTTGCATCCCATCGATCTTTGGTCTGTGCGCTGTCAGGTTGCGATGGGTCTCTTGTATGCACAGTATATCGCATCTGTGGGTTCTGCACAAATCAGCTAGGATTTCTTGCTTATTGTAGGTAATTCCCTCGATGTTTATGGTCACTATAGTCAGAGTTGGCTCTGAAAAGAGCCCGTAAGTTCTCTGTTCACCCATGATTGGTTCGCTTTGGGTTCGGTGGTGGAAGGATTAGCCGTCCGAGGGACGTTTCCAGGGAGCGCCAGATGTATGTTTATTGATTATAGTTTGTGAAAGTTAATTACACATATCATCTTGCGTGGAGGCTCCTTCCGTGCTCCCCGTGAAGTTGACAATCGACTGACAAGTGGTAATGAATAAAAATTTAGCGGCGTCGGCCGGAAATCTGTCACAATTAAACCTAAATTGTTTTATTGTTTTTTGAAATGAATGTTATGTTTATACAGTGTGACCCATTTAGAATGGAAACACCCCTATAAAATTTTAGGTTATTAACCGATTTCAATGTTTTTTTTTTTGAAATAATTAGGAATGAAATGTCTATTACGGGAGAAAATTTTAAATATTTATTTCAGTTTTCAGGTCATATTACGATACTTTTTCTTGATAGAAAATGGAGAATTTTTATTAGCGATTTTTTTATTGAAAAAATTACTACGCCACTGGATCTATAGTGCTTTCAAATAGCTGTGACCAAAATTAAAAAATTAACTTTTTTTTTTTTTTTTTATAAATTTTTTTTTTTTTTTTAGAAATTAATCAATTAATAATTAATAATAAACAAGTAAATAATAACACCATTTCTATGGCAACAGTTGATGCAGGGTGTTCTTTTGTGACCGTTAGCTTAGAGGATTTTTGAATTTTAATTTGTCATAACTTTGTTATTAATGAATGGATTTTTATGAAATTTTGGTCACAGCTATTTGAAAGCACTATAGATCCAGTGGCGTAGTAATTTTTTCAATAAAAAAATCGCTAATAAAAATTCTCCATTGTCTATCAAGAAAAAGTATCGTAATATGACCTGAAAACTGAAATAAATATTTAAAATTTTCTCCCGTAATAGACATTTCATTCCTAATTATTTCAAAAAAAAAATCATTGAAATCGGTTAATAACCTAAAATTTTATAGGGGTGTTTCCATTCTAAATGGGTCACACTGTATGTATAGTGAAGGGCAGTGTTCATTGTTTAAAAAAATTTTACTTGGCACATTTCATGACTTGTGCGACAGACGTTCCGCGTACCAAGAGAAACTCCATTTGTTGCTTTAATAATTTCTACGCATATCTATGTTATAGTGTTATACGACTTTTTACAACAGAGAAGTCTCAAGTGTGAACGTGAATCCGCCTTAACACCCCGTCAGAGGGCGGCAATTTTGAATTCACTACTTTAGCAAGCCAGCGCATACGACATTCAGATACAAATTAATCCAAAACTAATCATAGTATCACAACCCCCTTTGGTACGTTTATAGAGCTGATAATGAAGTATCTTTAGAGGGTAGTGAGAACTCCTTACACCCCGTCAGAGGGCGGCAATTTTGAATTCACTAGTCTAGCAAGCCAGCGCATACGACATTCAGATTCAAATTAATCCAAAACTAATCATAGTATCACAACCCCCTTTGGTACGTTTATAGAGCTCATAATGAAATATCTTTAGAGGGTAGTGAGAACTCCTTACACCCCGTCAGAGGGCGGCAATTTTGAATTCACTACTCTAGCAAGCCAGCGCATACGACATTCAGATTCAAGTTAATCCAAAACTAATCATAGTATCACAACCCCCTTTGGTACGTTTATAGAGCTCATAATGAAATATCTTTAGAGGGTAGTGAGAACTCCTTACACCCCGTCAGAGGGCGGCAATTTTGAATTCACTACTCTAGCAAGCCAGCGCATACGACATTCAGATACAAATTAATCCAAAACTAATCATAGTATCACAACCCCCTTTGGTACGTTTATAGAGCTCATAATTATGTATCTTTAGAGGGTAGTGAGAACTCCTTACACCCCGTCAGAGGGCGGCAATTTTGAATTCACTACTCTAGCAAGCCAGCGCATACGACATTCAGATACAAATTAATCCAAAACTAATCATAGTATCACAACCCCCTTTGGTACGTTTATAGAGCTCATAATGAAGTACCTTCAGAGGGTAGTGACAACTCCTTACACCCCGTCAGAGGGCGGCAATTTTGAATTCACTACTCTAGCAAGCCAGCGCATACGACATTCAGATACAAATTAATCCAAAACTAATCATAGTATCACAACCCCCTTTGGTACGTTTATAGAGCTCATAATGAAGTACCTTCAGAGGGTAGTGACAACTCCTTACACCCCGTCAGAGGGCGGCAATTTTGAATTAACTACTCTAGCAAGCCAGCGCATACGACATTCAGATTCAAATTAATCCAAAACTAATCATAGTATCACAACCCCCGTTGGTACGTTTATAGAGCTCATAATGAAGTATCTTTAGAGGGTAGTGAGAACTCCTTACACCCCGTCAGAGGGCGGCAATTTTGAATTCACTACTCTAGCAAGCCAGCGCATACGACATTCAGATACAAATTAATCCAAAACTAATCATAGTATCACAACCCCCTTTGGTACGTTTATAGAGCTCATAATGAAGTACCTTCAGAGGGTAGTGACAACTCCTTACACCCCGTCAGAGGGCGGCAATTTTGAATTAACTACTCTAGCAAGCCAGCGCATACGACATTCAGATTCAAATTAATCCAAAACTAATCATAGTATCACAACCCCCTTTGGTACATTTATAAGGCTCATAATGATGTATCTTTAGAGGGTAGTGAGAACTCCTTACACCCCGTCAGAGGGCGGCAATTTTGAATTCACTACTCTAGCAAGCCAGCGCATACGACATTCAGATTCAAATTAATCCAAAACTAATCACAGTATCACAACCCCCTTTGGTTCATTTATAGGGCTCATAATGATGTATCTTTAGAGGGTAGTGAGAACTCCTTACACCCCGTCAGAGGGCGGCAATTTTGAATTAACTAGTCTAGCAAGCCAGCGCATACGACATTCAGATTCAAATTAATCCAAAACTAATCATAGTATCACAACCCCCTTTGGTACGTTTATAGAGCTCATAATGAAGTATCTTTAGAGGGTAGTGAGAACTCCTTACACCCCGTCAGAGGGCGGCAATTTTGAATTCACTATTCTAGCAAGCCAGCGCATACGACATTCAGATTCAAATTAATCCAAAACTAATCATAGTATCACAACCCCCTTTGGTACATTTATAGGGCTCATAATGATGTATCTTTAGAGGGTAGTGAGAACTCCTTACACCCCGTCAGAGGGCGGCAATTTTGAATTAACTAGTCTAGCACGCCAGCGCATACGACATTCAGATTCAAATTAATCCAAAACTAATCATAGTATCACAACCCCCTTTGGTACGTTTATAGAGCTCATAATGAAGTACCTTCAGAGGGTAGTGACAACTCCTTACACCCCGTCAGAGGGCGGCAATTTTGAATTCACTACTCTAGCAAGCCAGCGCATACGACATTCAGATTCAAATTAATCCAAAACTAATCATAGTATCACAACCCCCGTTGGTACGTTTATAGAGCTCATAATGAAGTATCTTTAGAGGGTAGTGAGAACTCCTTACACCCCGTCAGAGGGCGGCAATTTTGAATTCACTAGTCTAGCAAGCCAGCGCATACGACATTCAGATTCAAATTAATCCAAAACTAATCATAGTATCACAACCCCCTTTGGTACGTTTATAGAGCTCATAATTATGTATCTTTAGAGGGTAGTGAGAACTCCTTACACCCCGTCAGAGGGCGGCAATTTTGAATTCACTACTCTAGCAAGCCAGCGCATACGACATTCAGATTCAAATTAATCCAAAACTAATCATAGTATCACAACCCCCTTTGGTACATTTATAAGGCTCATAATGATGTATCTTTAGAGGGTAGTGAGAACTCCTTACACCCCGTCAGAGGGCGGCAATTTTGAATTCACTAGTCTAGCAAGCCAGCGCATACGACATTCAGATTCAAATTAATCCAAAACTAATCATAGTATCACAACCCCCTTTGGTACGTTTATAGAGCTCATAATTATGTATCTTTAGAGGGTAGTGAGAACTCCTTACACCCCGTCAGAGGGCGGCAATTTTGAATTCACTACTCTAGCAAGCCAGCGCATACGACATTCAGACTCAAATTAATCCAAAACTAATCATAGTATCACAACCCCCTTTGGTACATTTATAAGGCTCATAATGATGTATCTTTAGAGGGTAGTGAGAACTCCTTACACCCCGTCAGAGGGCGGCAATTTTGAATTCACTACTCTAGCAAGCCAGCGCATACGACATTCAGATTCAAATTAATCCAAAACTAATCACAGTATCACAACCCCCTTTGGTTCATTTATAGGGCTCATAATGATGTATCTTTAGAGGGTAGTGAGAACTCCTTACACCCCGTCAGAGGGCGGCAATTTTGAATTAACTAGTCTAGCAAGCCAGCGCATACGACATTCAGATTCAAATTAATCCAAAACTAATCATAGTATCACAACCCCCTTTGGTACATTTATAGGGCTCATAATGATGTATCTTTAGAGGGTAGTGAGAACTCCTTACACCCCGTCAGAGGGCGGCAATTTTAAATTCACTACTCTAACAAGCCAGCGCATACGACATTCAGATACAAATTAATCCAAAACTAATCACAGTATCACAACCCCCTTTGGTTCATTTATAGGGCTCATAATGATGTATCTTTAGAGGGTAGTGAGAACTCCTTACACCCCGTCAGAGGGCGGCAATTTTAAATTCACTACTCTAACAAGCCAGCGCATACGACATTCAGATTCAAATTAATCCAAAACTAATCATAGTATCACAACCCCCTTTGGTACCTTTATAGAGCTCATAATTATGTATCTTTAGAGGGTAGTGAGAACTCCTTACACCCCGTCAGAGGGCGGCAATTTGGAATTCACTAGTCTAGCAAGCCAGCGCATACGACATTCAGATACAAATTAATCCAAAACTAATCATAGTATCACAACCCCCTTTGGTACGTTTATAGAGCTCATAATGAAGTACCTTCAGAGGGTAGTGACAACTCCTTACACCCCGTCAGAGGGCGGCAATTTTGAATTCACTACTCTAGCAAGCCAGCGCATACGACATTCAGATTCAAATTAATCCAAAACTAATCATAGTATCACAACCCCCTTTGGTACGTTTATAGAGCTCATAATGAAGGACCTTCAGAGGGTAGTGACAACTCCTTACACCCCGTCAGAGGGCGGCAATTTTGAATTAACTACTCTAGCAAGCCAGCGCATACGACATTCAGATTCAAATTAATCCAAAACTAATCATAGTATCACAACCCCCTTTGGTACGTGTATAGAGCTCATAATGATGTATCTTTAGAGGGTAGTGAGAACTCCTTACACCCCGTCAGAGGGCGGCAATTTTGAATTCACTACTCTAGCAAGCCAGCGCATACGACATTCAGATTCAAATTAATCCAAAACTAATCATAGTATCACAACCCCCTTTGGTACGTTTATAGAGCTCATAATGAAGGACCTTCAGAGGGTAGTGACAACTCCTTACACCCCGTCAGAGGGCGGCAATTTTGAATTAACTACTCTAGCAAGCCAGCGCATACGACATTCAGATTCAAATTAATCCAAAACTAATCATAGTATCACAACCCCCTTTGGTACGTGTATAGAGCTCATAATGATGTATCTTTAGAGGGTAGTGAGAACTCCTTACACCCCGTCAGAGGGCGGCAATTTTGAATTCACTACTCTAGCAAGCCAGCGCATACGACATTCAGATTCAAATTAATCCAAAACTAATCATAGTATCACAACCCCCTTTGGTACGTTTATAGAGCTCATAATGAAGGACCTTCAGAGGGTAGTGACAACTCCTTACACCCCGTCAGAGGGCGGCAATTTTGAATTAACTACTCTAGCAAGCCAGCGCATACGACATTCAGATTCAAATTAATCCAAAACTAATCATAGTATCACAACCCCCTTTGGTACGTTTATAGAGCTCATAATGAAGTACCTTCAGAGGGTAGTGACAACTCCTTACACCCCGTCAGAGGGCGGCAATTTTGAATTCACTACTCTAGCAAGCCAGCGCATACGACATTCAGATTCAAATTAATCCAAAACTAATCATAGTATCACAACCCCCGTTGGTACGTTTATAGAGCTCATAATGAAGTATCTTTAGAGGGTAGTGAGAACTCCTTACACCCCGTCAGAGGGCGGCAATTTTGAATTCACTAGTCTAGCAAGCCAGCGCATACGACATTCAGATTCAAATTAATCCAAAACTAATCATAGTATCACAACCCCCTTTGGTACGTTTATAGAGCTCATAATTATGTATCTTTAGAGGGTAGTGAGAACTCCTTACACCCCGTCAGAGGGCGGCAATTTTGAATTCACTACTCTAGCAAGCCAGCGCATACGACATTCAGACTCAAATTAATCCAAAACTAATCATAGTATCACAACCCCCTTTGGTACATTTATAAGGCTCATAATGATGTATCTTTAGAGGGTAGTGAGAACTCCTTACACCCCGTCAGAGGGCGGCAATTTTGAATTCACTACTCTAGCAAGCCAGCGCATACGACATTCAGATTCAAATTAATCCAAAACTAATCACAGTATCACAACCCCCTTTGGTTCATTTATAGGGCTCATAATGATGTATCTTTAGAGGGTAGTGAGAACTCCTTACACCCCGTCAGAGGGCGGCAATTTTGAATTAACTAGTCTAGCAAGCCAGCGCATACGACATTCAGATTCAAATTAATCCAAAACTAATCATAGTATCACAACCCCCTTTGGTACATTTATAGGGCTCATAATGATGTATCTTTAGAGGGTAGTGAGAACTCCTTACACCCCGTCAGAGGGCGGCAATTTTAAATTCACTACTCTAACAAGCCAGCGCATACGACATTCAGATACAAATTAATCCAAAACTAATCACAGTATCACAACCCCCTTTGGTTCATTTATAGGGCTCATAATGATGTATCTTTAGAGGGTAGTGAGAACTCCTTACACCCCGTCAGAGGGCGGCAATTTTAAATTCACTACTCTAACAAGCCAGCGCATACGACATTCAGATTCAAATTAATCCAAAACTAATCATAGTATCACAACCCCCTTTGGTACGTTTATAGAGCTCATAATGAAGTACCTTCAGAGGGTAGTGACAACTCCTTACACCCCGTCAGAGGGCGGCAATTTTGAATTCACTACTCTAGCAAGCCAGCGCATACGACATTCAGATTCAAATTAATCCAAAACTAATCATAGTATCACAACCCCCTTTGGTACGTGTATAGAGCTCATAATGATGTATCTTTAGAGGGTAGTGAGAACTCCTTACACCCCGTCAGAGGGCGGCAATTTTGAATTCACTACTCTAGCAAGCCAGCGCATACGACATTCAGATTCAAATTAATCCAAAACTAATCATAGTATCACAACCCCCTTTGGTACGTTTATAGAGCTCATAATGAAGGACCTTCAGAGGGTAGTGACAACTCCTTACACCCCGTCAGAGGGCGGCAATTTTGAATTAACTACTCTAGCAAGCCAGCGCATACGACATTCAGATTCAAATTAATCCAAAACTAATCATAGTATCACAACCCCCTTTGGTACGTGTATAGAGCTCATAATGATGTATCTTTAGAGGGTAGTGAGAACTCCTTACACCCCGTCAGAGGGCGGCAATTTTGAATTCACTACTCTAGCAAGCCAGCGCATACGACATTCAGATTCAAATTAATCCAAAACTAATCATAGTATCACAACCCCCTTTGGTACGTTTATAGAGCTCATAATGAAGGACCTTCAGAGGGTAGTGACAACTCCTTACACCCCGTCAGAGGGCGGCAATTTTGAATTAACTACTCTAGCAAGCCAGCGCATACGACATTCAGATTCAAATTAATCCAAAACTAATCATAGTATCACAACCCCCTTTGGTACGTGTATAGAGCTCATAATGATGTATCTTTAGAGGGTAGTGAGAACTCCTTACACCCCGTCAGAGGGCGGCAATTTTGAATTCACTACTCTAGCAAGCCAGCGCATACGACATTCAGATTCAAATTAATCCAAAACTAATCATAGTATCACAACCCCCTTTGGTACGTTTATAGAGCTCATAATGAAGGACCTTCAGAGGGTAGTGACAACTCCTTACACCCCGTCAGAGGGCGGCAATTTTGAATTAACTACTCTAGCAAGCCAGCGCATACGACATTCAGATTCAAATTAATCCAAAACTAATCATAGTATCACAACCCCCTTTGGTTCATTTATAGGGCTCATAATGATGTATCTTTAGAGGGTAGTGAGAACTCCTTACACCCCGTCAGAGGGCGGCAATTTTGAATTCACTACTCTAGCAAGCCAGCGCATACGACATTCAGATTCAAATTAATCCAAAACTAATCACAGTATCACAACCCCCTTTGGTTCATTTATAGGGCTCATAATGATGTATCTTTAGAGGGTAGTGAGAACTCCTTACACCCCGTCAGAGGGCGGCAATTTTAAATTCACTACTCTAACAAGCCAGCGCTTACGACATTCAGATTCAAATTAATCCAAAACTAATCACAGTATCACAACCCCCTTTGGTTCATTTATATGGCTCATAATGATGTATCTTTAGAGGGTAGTGAGAACTCCTTACACCCCGTCAGAGGGCGGCAATTTTGAATTCACTAGTCTAGCAAGCCAGCGCATACGACATTCAGATACAAATTAATCCAAAACTAATCATAGTATCACAACCCCCTTTGGTACGTTTATAGAGCTCATAATGAAGTACCTTCAGAGGGTAGTGACAACTCCTTACACCCCGTCAGAGGGCGGCAATTTTGAATTCACTACTCTAGCAAGCCAGCGCATACGACATTCAGATTCAAATTAATCCAAAACTAATCATAGTATCACAACCCCCTTTGGTACGTTTATAGAGCTCATAATGAAGGACCTTCAGAGGGTAGTGACAACTCCTTACACCCCGTCAGAGGGCGGCAATTTTGAATTAACTACTCTAGCAAGCCAGCGCATACGACATTCAGATTCAAATTAATCCAAAACTAATCATAGTATCACAACCCCCTTTGGTACGTTTATAGAGCTCATAATGATGTATCTTTAGAGGGTAGTGAGAACTCCTTACACCCCGTCAGAGGGCGGCAATTTTGAATTCACTACTCTAGCAAGCCAGCGCATACGACATTCAGATTCAAATTAATCCAAAACTAATCACAGTATCACAACCCCCTTTGGTTCATTTATAGGGCTCATAATGATGTATCTTTAGAGGGTAGTGAGAACTCCTTACACCCCGTCAGAGGGCGGCAATTTTGAATTAACTAGTCTAGCAAGCCAGCGCATACGACATTCAGATTCAAATTAATCCAAAACTAATCATAGTATCACAACCCCCTTTGGTACATTTATAGGGCTCCTAATGATGTATCTTTAGAGGGTAGTGAGAACTCCTTACACCCCGTCAGAGGGCGGCAATTTTAAATTCACTACTCTAACAAGCCAGCGCATACGACATTCAGATACAAATTAATCCAAAACTAATCACAGTATCACAACCCCCTTTGGTTCATTTATAGGGCTCATAATGATGTATCTTTAGAGGGTAGTGAGAACTCCTTACACCCCGTCAGAGGGCGGCAATTTTAAATTCACTACTCTAACAAGCCAGCACTTACGACATTCAGATTCAAATTAATCCAAAACTAATCACAGTATCACAACCCCCTTTGGTTCATTTATATGGCTCATAATGATGTATCTTTAGAGGGTAGTGAGAACTCCTTACACCCCGTCAGAGGGCGGCAATTTTGAATTCACTAGTCTAGCAAGCCAGCGCATACGACATTCAGATACAAATTAATCCAAAACTAATCATAGTATCACAACCCCCTTTGGTACGTTTATAGAGCTCATAATGAAGTACCTTCAGAGGGTAGTGACAACTCCTTACACCCCGTCAGAGGGCGGCAATTTTGAATTCACTACTCTAGCAAGCCAGCGCATACGACATTCAGATTCAAATTAATCCAAAACTAATCATAGTATCACAACCCCCTTTGGTACGTTTATAGAGCTCATAATGAAGGACCTTCAGAGGGTAGTGACAACTCCTTACACCCCGTCAGAGGGCGGCAATTTTGAATTAACTACTCTAGCAAGCCAGCGCATACGACATTCAGATTCAAATTAATCCAAAACTAATCATAGTATCACAACCCCCTTTGGTACGTGTATAGAGCTCATAATGATGTATCTTTAGAGGGTAGTGAGAACTCCTTACACCCCGTCAGAGGGCGGCAATTTTGAATTCACTACTCTAGCAAGCCAGCGCATACGACATTCATATTCAAATTAATCCAAAACTAATCATAGTATCACAACCCCCTTTGGTACGTTTATAGAGCTCATAATGAAGTATCTTTAGAGGGTAGTGAGAACTCCTTACACCCCGTCAGAGGGCGGCAATTTTGAATTCACTACTCTAGCAAGCCAGCGCATACGACATTCAGATTCAAATTAATCCAAAACTAATTATAGTATCACAACCCCCTTTGGTACGTTTATAGAGCTCATAATGAAGTACCTTCAGAGGGTAGTGACAACTCCTTACACCCCGTCAGAGGGCGGCAATTTTGAATTAACTACTCTAGCAAGCCAGCGCATACGACATTCAGATTCAAATTAATCCAAAACTAATCATAGTATCACAACCCCCTTTGGTACGTGTATAGAGCTCATAATGATGTATCTTTAGAGGGTAGTGAGAACTCCTTACACCCCGTCAGAGGGCGGCAATTTTGAATTCACTACTCTAGCAAGCCAGCGCATACGACATTCAGATTCAAATTAATCCAAAACTAATCATAGTATCACAACCCCCTTTGGTACGTTTATAGAGCTCATAATGAAGTATCTTTAGAGGGCAGTGACAACTCCTTACACCCCGTCAGAGGGCGGCAATTTTAAATTCACTACTCTAACAAGCCAGCGCATACGACATTCAGATACAAATTAATCCAAAACTAATCATAGTATCACAACCCCCTTTGGTACGTTTATAGAGCTCATAATTATGTATCTTTAGAGGGTAGTGAGAACTCCTTACACCCCGTCAGAGGGCGGCAATTTTGAATTCACTAGTCTAGCAAGCCAGCGCATACGACATTCAGATTCAAATTAGTCCAAAACTAATCATTTTATCACAACCCCCTTTGGTACATTTATAGGGCTCATAATGATGTATCTTTAGAGGGTAGTGAGAACTCCTTACACCCCGTCAGAGGGCGGCAATTTTGAATTCACTACTCTAGCAAGCCAGCGCATACGACATTCAGATTCAAATTAGTCCAAAACTAATCATAGTATCACAACCCCCTTTGGTACATTTATAGGGCTCATAATGATGTATCTTTAGAGGGTAGTGAGAACTCCTTACACCCCGTCAGAGGGCGGCAATTTTGAATTCACTACTCTAGCAAGCCAGCGCATACGACATTCAGATTCAAATTAATCCAAAACTAATCATAGTATCACAACCCCCTTTGGTAAATTTATAGGGCTCGGACATCCTCCATTAGAACAGGCAAAGTATTCACTAAAAATTCAAGATAATTTTCACCATTCAAGCGATGGGGCAGGATATAAGGACCCAGAAGATTGTCTCCGATGATACCGGCCCACACATTTATGCGGAATTCCAGCTGAAAGTGGTTAATACGCCACACATGAGGGTTTTCTTCTGCGTAATGATGGAAATTATGTGAATACAAAACACCACTTCTAGTAAATCCAGCTTCATCAGTGAAGTGCCCGCGCATCTTCAATAAAGTGGCAAAAGTCTTCTATCGAAATCGCGTGGTAGAAACTCCTAAACAGGCCTTGCATGATATGGATGAAGGAGCTGCCGTCTTGTGATGAAATTTACTGTAGTTTTTGGTGGCGACTACTAATATTTGGGTCTTCAGCGACCCAAATATTTTAAATTAGTTTAAAATGTCCTCTTCAATAGCAGCATTACGAACTTGAGGACAACCCACGCGATTAACGGCTCTAACACCAAATTGCCCATTTTCCCGTAAACTTCTTTCAATCTTTGCAAATGTCCGGTAATCTGGAACTCGTTTGGATATCGCGCAGCGTAGACGCGAACACTCCCACGCAAGTTGTCTTCGCAAAACCCTAAGACTTTCCCATGGTGGTATTCTGTCGCATTCACTCCATCTCCATGTAACCTTATGATCCACTTTACTTCCTTTTGAACTGTAATCTATTGGAAGTGGATTTCCACTCCATCTGTTCTCCATTCTTCTACTTTCTTCTTCTTCTTGTCGCCTTTCAATTTCCCTTTCCCATGGTGGGATTCTGTCCCATTCACTTCATCTCCATGTAACCTTATGATCCACTTTACATCTTTTATACAGTGTCTTTGTACAGTAGGTACTGCATAAATTTGATGAAATGGAAGGTTATATAAACTCATTCCATGAAATTTGAATGAAATTTCATGGAATGAGTTTATATAACAAAATTTAATTTTAGTAATAGTATTAATATTAGCACCAAGAACAGAATCAATGCTTATGACCAAAGGAATTTATAAAAAAAATAATTTAAATTTAGTATCAGTAATAATTGAACAC
The DNA here is from genome assembly GCF_016097725.1 of Ips typographus. NCBI lineage: Eukaryota > Metazoa > Arthropoda > Insecta > Coleoptera > Curculionidae > Ips > Ips typographus. The sequence goes on along the minus strand of NC_138433.1, from coordinate 9,526,288 downwards.
TTAAAAACCAAATTTTTTTAGGGCTAATACCAAAATTAAATCTCTTTTCACACCTGTTGTATGGTTAACCTGGCATTGACAGATGAATATTATCACAAAAATGACAGTTTTTAAGGACATGATTTTATTAACTTTTTCATTTTTGTTTTGGGTTCCTGCTTAAAGAAAATGGTTTGCAGTTACAAGCTACAACTTTTTATTTAATATTTACTATTTATGTACTGGCACTTGTCAGTCTATATGTTATGTAATAACCTCCATACACTTATCATTTATAATCACCTTCAATTTTTACAGTGAATACTAATACTTGAACTAAATTTCTCCACTGGTACACCCACTCTATAAAGTGGGCTGTACTTTTTCCAAAAACACTTGGAACCTTGTTTTTATAGGAGGTTTTGGATTCTACAAACAATTCTTATTTCATGCAACATACTCCATACTGATATTCAATTGTTTTTAAACAAATGCCAAATACACTTTTCAAAATTATAGGTCCCACAACTTTTACTTAAAAAAATAGAAAAAAATTAAAATCAGCTTTTATTTAATTATTTAAAGGCGACAAACAATCTTCGGGAAAACTAAGTTAGTACTGAAAGAGATACAAAGAGCACCAAGCAAGGACCTTCTTCACCTCGTACGGGAAACAGGGATAATGGACTGGTGTAACTAAAGTATCACAAACATGGGGACAGTACAATAAGCCATTAGGCTTACGTGCTATCTGGAGCTGACAGCCGACAGACCCATGGAGAAAGAAAGAAAAAAAAAAATCAGCTTTTTAAAATGAACTCTATGGGCTGTTACAATAACCAAGAAGATCTTTTTACATTTTTTTTTTAAATGTTATCAATCATTTTTGGGGATGTTAATCTGATTTATGGAAAATTATTGGTTTCAAATTATCAATATTTACAGAACAATTGTGGTACAAGTTGCATGGAACAATACTTAGAATTGTTTGTTTCTAGATTCCAAATTATACAATAATAAAGTAGTGTTGCCATTTAAAAGATCAAAAATATTTTAAATACGCAGTTTTTGGGCCCTGTATAATTCCAAATTCATATAACACAAGCAGCGGTTAATAAAATTACAAACATAGAGTTCTGAGAGTTTTTGTGAAAAGTTAGTCTTTTTAATTTTATTGGACTTAGGCAGTATGCATGTTACAAAAGCACTGTATGTATTCACTGTGTTATCTAAATGCATGTTTGAAGGAACAGTCATAATCTAATTCATATAAGTGTCAATTCTTCAGTTCAAATGATGGCTATAAAATTACTTACATGATACAACATTTGCTTATCTAGTACCATGATTGTAAAGCAAACTCGATGCATTGGCATTGCTATCTCAGAAAGTGTTGATAGAGCTTTAGTTAAATGGAGGCAAAGTTGCGCATTTTATTGCTAAATAATTTGGTAAAAAAAAATTCATAAAAGTTTCATTACATCCGGATATATCGGACAAAAACCGGAAAACTCAAATTTCTATTTTATTTATTTACCACTTTAATCAATGGCACCTTCTGGAGGCACCTTTTTATGCTCTTCAAGAAAATAGTTTTAGTTTTCAGCTCAAACATTACTTTTTTATATACCAACATCAACTTCAAATTATCAAATATGGACCTCAACTTTTTATTTCATTTTTTAGTAGCCACAGACCTTGTGGAACTAATAATGTGTCACATTTGTCAAAAAACTATACCTAGTGTACTCGTATTATGTACTTGGTATTTTAAGATTTTTTAAAAAATTAAGCAATTGAAATTGATATGTTGTCATAATGAGTAGATAATTTAGTTTTAATTAATTTAATAATTAAGTTCATTGCTCCTTCGAAAAAGAGAGAGAGTTTCTTGTGGTACTTTTCATTTATTTAAAAAAAAATGTTTTTGGTTAGTTATTTATTTTTCAGATACTCACATGTTTGAATTCGAATGTTGAGTTTTGATGAAACAGCTTAATCATATCAAACTAAATTATTTACTCATTTTGATAACATATGAATTGCAAATGCATATTTGAAAAAAAAACAAATACCTAAGTACACTAGGTATAATTTTTTGACAAGTGTGGCACATTATTATTTTCGGGAGGTTAATAGCTACTAAAAAACGAAATCAAAAGTTTCCGTCCGTTTTTTAAAATATTAAGTTGATGATGGTATCTAAAAAACGAAACGTTGTAGCTAAATACAAACATTATTTTCTTAAATAGCATAAATTATTGCCTCCAGAAGGTGCAATTGATTTTCCAAAATAATCAATAATAAAGTGGTAAAAAAATAAAATAGAAGTTTGATTCATTGTTTTTTTTGGATATCTCCGGATGTAATAAAAATTGTTTTAATTTTTTTTAACCAAATTATTTAGCCATAAAATGCGCAACTTTGCCTCCATTTAACCAAAGCTCTATCAACTATACTTTCTGAGATAGCAATGCTAATGCATCTAATTTGTAACACCCTGTATTTGTGCAGCTGCAATGTTTTTTTTAACAATCCAATACTTAATGAAGTTCATTTTTTTTATATTTTGATTATTTGAGCTTACCATTTTCTATAAATATGGTATGTCTCAGATGGAAAGTACTGTGTACATTCTGTGAAAATAGATTTCTAGTCTCTACTGTTCAATGTAAAAAATAATGTAAAAGGTTTTAAGTGCATATTGTGCAGCCGGAACACCGTACTGTGACGTCACGCGGCTTATCACTTTGAGGAAACAAATTCAGCTGATTAAGCCATCTTGCATCTGTTGTTATGTCAACTAGTTCGAAATTGTCACTTTGTTTTGTTTTTATTTTGTTATGTCAAACAGATTCCCATGCAGCTAAAATAGTTATATTTTTAATTTTAATACAATATTTCAATAATAGTTGAAAATTATACACTAAAATCAGGAATCAAGGACATAGAGCCTGCTGGTCCATGTAAGATTACAATGCCAATTTCATACTTAACCTATGTATTTAACCCTGCTGATGCATCATTACTACCACATTTTTCTTGTCTGGCATTTTTTAAGTATAGTTCAAGTATCAAATTAGGCCTATCTCTCTCTCATCTGTATCTGGTATATGCTGAATACTTTACTACTTTTTCATGTGGGTGAGAAAGCATAACTTTTATATAAAAATTGACTTAAACAAGGCTCAAATGACCCACCAAGAAGTACTACATTAGAACAGTGCATAAAAGAGTAAGTTTTAGTGTTAGTTAACTATTTTTACTGAAATTGACATTAAAATGAAAAGCATTCCAGTTTTCATTATTGTTTTACATTAACACAATAATCTCAACAATAATCATCATTATTTACTTTGGTAAATTGCATTATTGAACGTCAAATCAATATGTATTATATTTAGTGTTATCTAAAAGCATGTTTAAAGTAATAGTAATAATGAGGTAGTTTACAGTGAGTACAAATGATGAACTCAAGACACCACTTGTATGAAACATCTTCTATCTTATGAGTACTATGATTATAAAGCAAACACCTTTGTGCAGTTGCAGTGTTTTTAAAATCAAGTAAATTCTTCTGAATTTTTAGATAATGTGATTGTTCAAGCTATTCCATTTCTATAAATAATATACAGGGTAATTCAAATTTGACCCTCACCATTGGGATCTCGGAAACTATAAGATATACGAGAAAGTTTAAGTTGGGGCAAAGTTGCGCAATTCAAAGCTCAACCAAATGCCGTTTTAAAACTTTCGACTTTTCGGGTACTTCCGAAGATATCCAAAAAAAACTGAAAAATTAATTTTTTGTTTTTATTTATTTCTAACCTTATTTGAAAAGATATCCCAAAACTAAAAGCATCTTTTTATTGCCACTTTTTCCCAGCTATTCGGTGGTGGATTCAAATTTGCTACACGACGTTTCGTTTTTTGGCAGCCATCATCAACTTTCTTTTTTCTTATGGGCGCCATATTGGATTTTTAGCCCACCAAATAGTACGTTTTATTCTGATTTTAGTGATGTACTTATGATTTGCTTCATAAATAACAAAATAATTCAATAAAAACTAATTTTACCTTAGTTAGCTTTGAGTTAATGAGACGTTTTATAAAGATTACTTGGTAGTACTTGTCACACGCAACTGGCCTGAACAGTCACAAAGGTGTACACGTGACTTAAACCGGTTTATTCACTCGAAGAGCTTAGGCACTCGCTACGCTCGTGGAATTAGTTGTTCTTTTCGTGAATAACACTTGCTGTATAAATAACTATTAAATCACTCTGAATGACATTCGCCTATTTACAGATGTAAACAAACAAACATCAATGTCACATCTACGGGGCGCGGTGCAAGTTTAATAGAACTGTAATTTTAGTTTTTTTTAATATAAGAAGTCGAAATTTAATAAAATATTGTATAAAACACGTGACAAACCGGTTTATTCACTCGAATAAATATGAATGAATAAAAAATGGTTTAAGTCACTTGCTGTATAAATAACTATAAACTTATGTGCAGGTTTCTTTTCTAAATACATTTTTAACCATGATTTACTTGCTCTAATGACCGTCCGAATTATCGTGTTTGACAAGTACTGTCAAATAATGACATTTTATAAAACGGCCCATTAACTCAAAGCCAATAACTAAAGAAAAATTGTTTTTATTTAATTATTTTGTTATTTATCAAGCAAATCATAAGTTATTATACATCACTAAAATCAGAATAAAACGTACTATTTGGTGGGCTAAAAATCCAATATGGAGCCCATACGAAAAAAGAAAGTTGATGATGATTGACAAAAAACGAAACGACGTGTGGCAAATTTGAATCCATCATCGAATAGCTGGGAAAAAGTGGCAATAAAAAGATGCTTTTAGTTTTGGGATATCTCTTCAAATAAGGTTAGAAATAAATAAAAACAAAAAGTCTAATTTTCAGTTTTTTTCGGATATCTTATCTCTATCAGAAGTGCTCGGAAAATCGAAATTTTTAAAACAGCATTTGGTGGAGCTTTAAATTGCACAACTTTGCCCCAATTTAAACTTTCTCGTATCTCTTATGGTTTCTGAGATCCCAGTGGTGAGGGTCGAATTTGAATTACCCTGTATATAGACAGGAATTAACGTTAAGGTTGATTTGATTATTTTGATCAGAGTAAACTATTTGGGTAGCTACAAAAAGTATCTTGTAAAACTGTGACAGTCCAAATTTTCTTTGTTTTCTAATGTAACACACTACTCATTGATTGAATGATCAGGAAGACTTGTTACATCTAGCGTGCACCATTTTGTGATCTTTGTTTTTTATGAGCTATGATAATATCAGTTTTAATTTAAGCTGGGCAATATTTTTAAAAACAAAAATTAGAAATGTTTTTTTTTTTGTTTTGACTATGCAGGGTGGAGCATAAATTTGTGGCAGATAAAATATGGGTATTTTTAAATAGAACCAGATTTTTTAATACATTTAAAATTCTACACTTAATTCTTAAACTTTTACACTATACAGGGTGTCCCATAACTATATGACAATCTCTCCGGAGCATACAGGGGAGGTCAAAATAATACGATTTATTCATATAAACATTTTTCCTAAAGTCACTCCTAAGGGAGATATCGAGCCCCAAAGAACTGCCTTCCAATTAACGTTTTTGGCCGTAACTTTTGAACCACTTTGTATATTGTAATGATTTTTGGGTTTAATGTTTTATCGAAAGAGACCTTCTATTTGACATCAAAACCAGGTATCTCGTATTAGCAGAAAGACAGGAACTAACTGGTACTAAAGACACAATTTGCTTAAACTTTGACAGCTGTCATTATTTTGAGCTGCAAACGCCATTAATAGATACTTTTAACATTTTTATCGAAAAATCGTTCTTCTTATTTCGATAAAATGAACGGTTTTCGAGATAAATCCATTTTTATCCAAAATATATTAATCTTGCAAGGTACGGAGTTTGCGAACTGTAGTCCCGAGATTTCTGTTGCCGACTGACTCGTCGACTTCAATTCTTCGGGTTGGTACGCGCGAAAGCCGAAACTGCGAACAATTTCGGGCAGTGGCGGCTCGTAGTTTTTAAAGTTAATCACGACAAGGTCACTTTTATGAACATACCGCCCCCTTTGAAAGGCTAAAGCCTTTCAACACTAAGTTGCATTACTTCCTTACACTGCACCATCAGGATCAACAGGTAGAAGACATAACTTTGTTATAGGTCTCTTTATGGTTCCATTTGAACAACGAACAATAGCTACTCGAGGCAATCCGTCAATACCGATATGTAAATCCTCAACACGACCTAGTTTCCAATTGTAAGGGTGAAGATTGTCCTCCTTGATTATCACCATGTCACCATGCTTTATAGAAGGAGACTTCACCTTCCATTTGTTTCTGGTTTGCAGCTCACTAATATAGTCCTTACGCCAATGATTCCAGAAGGTCTAAATTAACTTCTGAAGTCGTTGAAATGCCTTCAAACGAGATTCTGATATGTGTTGTAACGGTTGATCTAGTAACGATGTGATTGGACGTCCGATAAGGAAGTGACCAGGGTTAATAGGGTTAAGGTCAAAAGGATCAGACGATATGGGATATAAAGGTCTCGAATTAATTATAGCTTCGATTTGAATGAGGATCGTCATAAAATCTTCATAAGTTAGTGTGGAAGAACCAATAACTCTTTTGAGATAAAACTTAATCTTACGAACACCAGACTCCCACAAACTACCAAAGTGAGGGGCTCGCGGAGGTATAAAGTGCCATTTTATCCCTTCTGATGTGGCGTAATCAATGATGGTCTTTTGATTAGAATTTTTTGTTAAAAATTCATAGAGTTCTTCAAGTTTTGCTTTAGAGCCTACAAAGTTTGTACCATTATCACTATGGATGGATTCAGGTTTACCCCTGCGAGCTATAAATCTGCGAAGTGCCGCTATAAAGCATTCAGAAGTGAGCTCAGTGACCAACTCAATATGTATCGCCTTTGTTGAAAAACAAATGAACACAGCAATGTAAGCCTTTAATATTTTAACCCATTACTGCCCAAAGTGTATTTTCGTCTTTTTTTTTTGCATAAACCAAAAAAGTGTGCTTATTATATGCCCAGTATGTTGTTAAAAACTGTGTTTCACTTTTTTTATAGAGAATTTTTTATTATTTAGCCGTCCCTTAAAAGGGACGCTGGGCTTTGAGTACGAAAAGAAAAAACCTAATACCTGTATTATGAATTTATTTTATTGATATATGAAAATTATTATTACATGCTAAATAATATTACAACGTGTGATAAAGTTTAAAACAAAATTTGGGATGCAATGCTATGTTACATTTTTCGCATATAAATTGGCTCTTTTTGCTACAATGAGCGCACCGGCGGTCAGTTTCATTGTATATAACTGTATGTCCAATGTTGTCATAACGTAGGTCATGTAAAGGTCGTGGAGCAACCTTACTTTTTCCTTGTAATGGTTTGGCACCATAGCTTTTCAAAAAACAAAGGGCTATGTGTCTTCGAAACCGCAATAAACTTTCCAAGTCCGAATGATTTGCCTTTAGCTTCCGCATGAGAATCAAAGCATTTACGACAGACACGTCTAGCAAATAAAGAACTAATGGCCAGTACCATTTTTTTTGACGACCGTGATCTATATGCAGCAACAAGAGCATCCATCTTATCTACACCTCCCATATACTTATTACAATTCGCTATTAGTTTTGGCTGGGGCACACTTTTCCTGGAACGAGTAGTCCTATCCCAACGTAAAGTATTAGTGACTTCTGTAGTTTCAAAATTTGAAGCTACTGATACTGTTTTATTATCTTTGCACTGTACAACCATGGTACTGTCATTTCTAAACATATGGAAACTACCTCTGGGTTGATCTTTCCAGTATTTTTTAGTTTTAGCTGGGTATTGCTCCAACCGGTTATCCCTTATTGTTCCGGTAACACAAAAGTTTGTTTTTGTCAGGTAATCGAAGAGGGGTAATCCCGTGAAATAATTATCCATGTAAATTTTATATCCGGATTTTCGATTAAGGTTATGTATTTGAAACTGAGTGTGTTTAGGTATTGAGATAGAAAAGTATTTGTATATTTAATATGTTTTTTTTCTATATAGTGGCTTCTTGGCGTTATCCAGAATGCAGTACGAGGAAGTGAGCCACTGTCGCATTCCAAAAATGTTTTTGGTTTTTTTTTGTTTTTTTTGTTTTTTTGTTTTTTTTTTGGGTTTTTTAAATTTTTTTCTTACTCAGTGAAAACAGAAAGTAAGTATAGAAATGACATAATCTATTTGAACCATTTTAATTAGATTAGTATTTCAGTGGGTCATAATTGAGTAATCAGTCATTCTTTATGAACGAGCTGTCATGTGTCACAATCGGTTTATTTGAGTCATTTAAATTAAATGAGTAGTCATGTGGGACATAATTGAGTAGTGAACCATTCTATATGAACGGGTTGTCATGTGTCACAATCGGTAGATGTTATTTTTTGAGTCATTTAAATTAAATGAGAAGTCATGAGGGTAATAATTGATAAATCTTATTAAAGCCGACTTTACCGTTACATCACGTATTTGGGATTACTCGGAATCGTCATCGTCGTCGTCATCGTCGTCGTCATTACTGTTGTCGAGGAATTTTGGATGGGCATAGTGAGGAAAGTTGGCAGATCTTATGTTTGGGTTTGACGTTGAAGGTTGATTTGTGTCCAAAGTGGGATATGACTGCGGAGTGAGTAAAGTTGGTGTAATTGGCGAAGGTTGAATTGTAGATGTTGGCAAATGTGTCGTGTTTGAAGAGTGTAAGACTTCAGGGTAAACAATGTTTTTAGTAAAGACGCGTTTAGTCCGATACTGGAAAGAACCTTGATTGAGTCCGGGTATTAGATGTATTTTGACGTCATGGGGTGAACTAGCTCGTGACATAGCGACATACAGCTGACCGTGGGCAAAAAGAGGGTCGGGTAGATAAATGCCTACACGATCGAAACTTTGACGAGCTTTATTAATTGTCATAGCAAATGCTAGACGAATAGGGAATTGGTGTCTTCGAAGAGGTTGTGGCAAAAAAGTTGTGCTTGAAATCATGGGACATTTAGGTAGCCAAATGGTAGTACCTTTACTGACGCCTGTTAGAATTTCGCATTCTAAAATGTGATTTGACATTCCGACGATGGCCATGCGAGTGCCGTTACATTGACCGCGTGCTACGTCGAGATTGCGAATCAGTACAACGATTGCTCCGATTTTTAAGTCGAGTTCGTGAGGTGGAAGGTTAGGGACATCTATAGAGTTTAGCACGTCGTCAGTGGAAATGAACAGGTTGTTTGGATCGTGAATTGTACTGTCTTCGCTATAATAGATGCGGGTTTGGTTTTGGTGGTCTGACATGCGTTTAATGATTTGACTGTTGACTTCATTGACGGCTTTGTTAGTCGGGCAAAGGATTGCGCGAGTGCTGTATGTATTGTAGGTGGTGGAGTTGAAAGTGAGGTCGTTGTAACAGAATTTTATTAAGTCTTCTAGGGACTCAGTGATAAATTGTTGGGGTATTTCTATCATGTCGGGTATATGTTGTTTACGATAGAGGGTAGGTGCACATGGACGAGAATATTCTCCAATAGTGAGAAGATAATCAGGCCAAGGTAATGTTTCAGGTATCGGTTTTTGTGTTTTCGTGTGTTTTTTGTTTGTGTTAAATGTGACGGTGGCGTTGGGTCGGCGAGCAGCTCGCATGTTTGTGCGAAGTTGAATACGATAAACTTTATCCCAAAAAGTTGTGCGAATCAGACATGACTCGATAATTGCAGCTCGATTACCGCGCGAAACGACTGGAAGAGTTTGGCAAAAATCACCTCCAAAAACGATACATTTTCCGCCAAAAGGTTTTTCAAAATCGCGCATTACTTGCATATACACGCAAGATGATTGCTCATTGGAGCTTCGTCCCATAAAATTAATGCGGCGTTCCGAATAACTTCAGTTTCGTGGAATTCCATATCGAAACCCGCTCTTGAATTTTCATCGAGATTGAGCGGGATTTTAAAGGTTCGATGAGCGGTTTGTCCATTAATTAGAAGGCAAGCGGCGATACCGGTCCACGCGACGGCAATACAAGTTGCCCTAAATATATGTTTAAGACTTAAAATCAGACTATTATAGAGATAAGTTTTACCGGTACCGCCGGGTCCGTCTAAATAAAAAACATTGGAAACGGTGTTAGGGTCGGGTAGAGCGGCTAATGCGTTATGCAAAAAAACGTGATCATCGTGAGTGTTACAGTGAAATTGAAACGTTTCCTCTTTGCCTAGTACTGTTGTTACAGAACGAAGAATTAATAAATACGCCACCAGTTGATCACTATTAAAACTGTTGATGTTAAAGTTGGCAACAAAAGAACGGTACGTGTTTAGTTCGCTGCTGTCGCTATGAGCATCGACATCATTGGTATTGGTAGGAATATCGAGTTCAGTTCGAATGATATCCTCTATTGGACCGTCAATTGACGGGTCGAAAATAACGCAACCCAAAGAAGTTAAAGAAAAGTTGGAATCGTTCCGCATTCGCTGTATAATTAAATCGATTTTATTTGCCACTTCAGTTAGCGCTTCTACGTAGGAGAAATGTGGATTGCGCTTTAAGATATCTTCCACAAAATATCTCTTGAATCTAGTCCAGAGATTGGCTAGGGTGCGCATTCTGCTATTACGCAAATTGTTGCGAAGAGGCGTCGTAAACGTGCCGGAGAATGTAAAAGAATAGGTTCGTCCATTGTTTCATATAAATTTTCATCTGTGGTAAGAAGTCCAAGTGCTCGACAAGCGTCGTGAAAAGTGTCATGAAGAATATTGTTGACTGTTTTTAAATCGTCAAAGTTTTGTGGTCCGGTACGATGACGTAAAAGCATACGGATAAAGAATAATTCGTTGGCTGTGGAAGATACAGAGACAATCGACCCAATTTGTCGTTGTGGTTTACGACGAACTTTCCAACTAGTTGAACGAGAATCCCAAACGTAATGTTCGGGAATATCTATGTAACGATAAATACGAGCTGAAGGGTCGGATTGATTTAAAATAAAGAAAGCTTCAAGTTTAGTTTTCCGTTCGAGTATGTTTTGAATTCCATTAACGTCAAGAGTATAGTCAAACGCCGCATAAGATTCGCCGGGTAAATGAACGGGCAGAGTAAGTACACTGTGTGAACGACCGTGAAGTTTGAAGCCAAATAGACGCCAGGCTGCTTCCATAGCACCTACGTATCTACAATTAACGTATTCTTTAATTTCGTCTATTACAATTGCGGCGGAATTGGTATTTGGTGTAGGAATAGTTGTATCGGAAGGGGGTTGTGGTGCAAGAGCTGCTCCAATGGTGCAAAAATCTACGCCTTTTGTGACATATTTGTGAAGGTACTTCATAGATGCTAGACTCCCGCATAATTCCACGTTGATGTGGCATTGATAGCGAAAATGCTATGAAAACATGCCCTGTTGTCATTAGGGCGACGATATTCTGGACGCTGATTGCTGCCAGAGTGAAGATTAGTAGTGTCACAGAAATTTTTGGGGTAAAATTTGTTACACTTTCCCTCATTGGTGGTACAAGGAGCGTTTGGATTTAATTTGCCGCACGGTCGATGGATCTGATGCTGACTCACTAAATTGAACAATGACGGTTGAGAGTTGGGGTCAGGAAAACAGGCCGAAATTATTTTATCAACTTTTTCGACTGTATTGGGTTTGAAATTATTATGAAGAGTGACTAGAAGGTGAGCGTGCGGTAGTCCCCGTTTTTGAAACTCGATAGTATAGAAGTAATTGCGCACTGGTCCAAAGATTTGAAGCCTTTAATATTTTAAAGTGTCTTGTTTTGCGATCCCGCAGTTGGAAGAGACCTGCATAATCGACTCCTGTGACTTGAAATGGAAATGAAACCTTAAAACAATCAGCAGGCAATGAGCCCATTAATTGCTCGAAAGGTTAGTTAGTAGTAGTTACTTCCACCGAGAGGCCAATACCTTTCTCTAGGTGAAGATAGTAATTGTTGTGTACCACAATGCATAAGTTTTATATGTTCGTCACGTGCGATAAGTTTTGATATATAATGATGTTTTGGCAAAATAGTTGGATGAATTTTTTCCTTGTCAAATTGAGAATTTATTCACCTACCTCCCACTCTTAATAAACCACTTTCAGGATCAACAAAGGGGTTTAAAGAAAGAATACAACTTTTTCTGTCCAAAGATATCCCAGCGTTCAACATCTTTAATTCCGAAGAGAAACCCTGTTTCTGAGCTAACAACAGAACTCGCAATTGAGCTTCATTGAATTCATTTACGGTTAAAGATTCTATTTTCAAAGGTTTATTACTCAATTTGGCCTTTATGTTTGATGTGAATCTTAAACAGTAAGTTATAACACGGCATAGTTTTTGATAAGATGAAAATCTGCTAAACACATCGAAGTTATCCAATGCGGATACCAATGTTACGCTCTTAGATCGCACTTCAGTATCGTCAATTTCGTCAAAGTTAAAATCACTCACAGGTTTCTCGGCAGATGAAAGAAGAACCCAAGGCGGACCCAACCACCATAAAGAAGAACCCCGCAAGGTGTTCGGTTCAACCCCTCTTGATACTAAATCGGCAGGATTATCACCTGATCTAACATGGTACCATTCATTAATATCGGTTAGTTCTTGTATTTCAGCCACCCTGTTAGCTTTAAAGATTTTCCATTTTTGTGGCTCAGATTTTATCCATGATAATGCTATTGTAGAATCGGAATAGAAGAAACAAGAATGTACTTCAAAATCAAGATTGTTTTTAACCTTACTACTAAGATTGGCCAATAGAAGACAAGCACAGAGCTCTAGACGAGGCAATGTGCTCTTAATTGGCGCTACCTTTGATTTTGAGCAAAGTAATCTAGTCCTTACTTCGCCGCTTGAGTTAACAGAACGCACATAGATGCAAGCACCGTAAGCTTTCTGACTTGCGTCAGCAAAACCATGCAACTCTACAACACGACTGCAACTAAGTAAAACGTGTCGGGGTATCTCTAAACTATTTATTACCGCGAGTTGATCACAAAATTTATTCAAAGAAGTCAACAGTTCCAAAGGTACAGCCTCATCCCATGACAATTTTAATTGCCAAAGACGCTGGATTATTAGTTTGGCGACAATAATTATTGGAGATAAAAGTCCGAGAGGATCGAAAATTTGAGACGCAATAGATAAGATAGTTCGTTGAGTTACAGAAGTTGATTTGCCTAGAAAACCGATTGAATATTTCAAAACATCAAGAGAAGGATTCCAAATTACTCCGAGTGTTGCTTGGTTTTCCATTTTACCAAAAGGAATATCATTTGGTGTGGATGAAATCACTGATAAATGGTTACTCGTCCACTTTCGAAGATTGAAACCGCCTCGTTCTAAAATCGATGAAATATCGCGTTTAATGTTGAGTAAGTCTTCTAATGTTTCGGCCCCAGTTAAAAAATCATCCATATAGAAACTATTGCGAATTACGTTACAAGCTGTTGGATATTCATTTTCATAAATAAGAGATAGTTGTTTCAGTGCTCTGGTTGCGAGAAAACTTGCCAAAGCAGTGCCGTAGGTCACAGTATTTAACACAAAACACTGAATCTCTCTGATACGATGATAATTTTTATCTTCGTCTGAAAGAAGGACCTGTCTATATATTTTTTCGCAATCGGCCGTTAATGCATATGTATGAGATCGAAAGTTTAATAATAAGGTAAATAAATCTCGTTGTATAACTGGGCCTACAAATTGAACATCGCACAGAGGGGCAAGATTCAAAATTTGTGGCAGAAATGTTTATTACCAGAATTCTAATAAATTAAAGGTTTGGCATTAAAAATAATATTTAATTTATTAAATTTGACATAATTATAACATAAAACTGGGTAAAATTCTATGATTATTATAATTTTTTCTGCATTATTAAAATATTCAGAAAAAAAAAACAAATGTGAGTTTGTTTCCTGGGCTTGATTTTAAAGAAAATACCTATATTTTTATTGAGTATCTTGATTCAGAGAGTTTTTTTTCTTAAATTCGGCATTAGTTAGAATTTCTTTTATTGGTCAACTAAATTTCTACTCAAAAAATATATTTATTCTTTCTTATGGTAGTTTTTGCAGCATAATCGATTTTGAGAAATAGTATTGTTACGATTTTCCCGTGGGTTTACACAAAGTCAACTTAACTGAACAATTAATAAATTTATTAACACTTTAAAACACTCCGTACAATAATTAACACAGCTACTAAAAACACTACTACATTTCCACAATTATTCCACTATTTAAACTTAACCGCGTTCCCAAATTCACTACTCCCGCGGTTGACACCGCGTCTTTTATATTCGCAAACCACGTTCTGGAATGACCGCGAAACGCTTCGCGATTTGCGTCGAATATTAACGATTGTTCCAGGTGCTGGCGCTTCCTAACTGTGGCCTACTTTAATATGCGCCCGGCCAGATATTACGGCGCATCGGTTTCATCCCGAAGCGAGCGTTCGTTAAGAAGTATCGAGCATAGTAGGCCCAGACCGTAACACTGCCCCCCTCTTAAAGCTGATCGTCCCGATCCGCTTCATCTAATCCGTGGTATTTCTTGAGTCTGTCCAGATGGACAATTTTCATCTTGGCTTTGGGGCTGCGTTGGACTCTGTACACGACATCGTTTAACCTTTTTACCACATTGTAAGGTCCCTCCCAAACAGGTGTTAATTTTGGTGATTTGCCTTTCTTCCTCTGAGGGTTAAACAACCAAACTTTATCATCCTTCTGGAACCCTCCCAAATTGGCCCTCAGATCATAACGAGCTTTCATCTTGTCGCTAGTTAGATTCAAACTTTCCCTGACCAGATCATGGACGTTCAGTAATCTGTCTTGCAACTCGTCAACGTAGTTCTCAATGTTCGTGCTTTGGCCTGTTGGAGATCCGAACACCACATCACATGGAAGTCGCAGTTCTCGACCAAACAGAACTTTAGATGGTGACTGTCCCGTTGAGTTGTGGACTGCTGCTCTATAAGCCATCAAGAAGAGCGGAATATGCTGGTCCCAATCTTTCTGATGCTGATCAACAACCTTTGAGAGATGTTGCTCTATGGTCTTATTAAATCTCTCGACCATGCCATCCGACTGAGGATGAAGCGGCGTTGTTCGGGTCTTCCTAATGCCTAGCAGGTCACAGAGCCTCTGAAAGAGCTTGGACTCAAAGTTTCGTCCCTGATCAGAGTGTAACTCCAACGGCACACCAAATCTACTGAAGACATTTTCGACGAGAATATCAGCGACTGTGCTGGCTTCCTGATTTGGAATCGCAAACACCTCAGGCCATTTGCTAAAGTAATCCATGGCAACAAGAATGTACTTGTTGCCTCTGTTGGTCTCAGGAAAAGGCCCAGCAACGTCTATGGCTAAACGTTCGAACGGCAATCCTACGTTGTACTGCTTCATAGGTCCCCGGGATCTCGTCTGTGGTCCGTGGCTAGCTGCACAAATGGAACATTGTCGACACCATGATTTCACGTCTTGGCAGTAGTTCAACCAGTAAAAGCGTTGCCGGATTTTGTCCAAAGTCTTATTTACTCCCAAATGAGCACCAGTCTTTCCATTGTGCATTTCCTCCAGTACGTGGTCGACCCTTCCTCTGGGAACTACCAGCTGCTTCCTTATCTCTTTTCCATCGGCACTCTCCCAAGCTCTTTTTAGCAAGCCGCCTTCAACCACAAGCGAGTCCCACTGAGCCCAAAGTGCTTTGAACGTCAGGCCTTTGCTAGAGATTTCTTGCCATGTTGGTCTTGGCTCGCTTTGTTCCTTTCTCAACAACAATGGGCCTATGTCGCTGTCTTCTAGTTGATCCTTCCTAATTTCATCGGGACTCCAATCATCATCGGTCTTCAGCTGAACCATTCTGATGGACACAACTTCTTCACGTTGTTCCGCTTTCTGGCAATGTTTGCATTCTTCGGCGCAAGGTCTTCTTGATAGAGCATCTGCGTTATTATGCAGCTTTCCGGGTCGATGCTTGATGTTGAAATTATACTGCTGTAGTTTTTCAAGCCATCTTGCTACTTGTCCTTCCGGTTGTTCATTCCGAGGAGCCACTTGAGTGCCGCATGGTCAGTCCTTATCAAAAATTCCTGTCCGTACAAGTACTTGTGAAAGTGATCGACTGATTTTACTATTGCCAGTAGCTCTTTTCTCGTTACACAGTAGTTCCGTTCTGCTTTGGGAAGTTTCCTACTGAAGTATTCTATAACATGTTCTTCTCCGTTTTGGATTTGAGACAATACAGCTCCAATACCAGAATTACTGGCATCTGTGTCTAAAATGAACTTTCCTTTTGGTTGTAGATAACTGAGGATGGGACTGGAGCAAAGTGATGCCTTTAACCTTCTGAACGCCTGATCACATTGGGTATTCCAACAGTAGGGTGTTTTGTCCTCAGTAAGTTGATGTAGCGGAGCTGCGATATTGGCAAATCCTTCCACAAACCGTCTGTAGTAGGTGGCAAGTCCTAGAAAGCTTCTGAGTTCGTGTTTATCCTTTGGTACTGGCCATTCTCTAATTGCTTGGATCTTCTTGTCGTCCGTCTGGATTCCGTCGACCGACACCACATGCCCAAGGAATTCGACTTGCTTTTGGAAGAACCAACACTTTTTGGCGTTCAATCGAAGATGGGCACCACCTATTCTAGCAAATACTTCTTGCAAGTTGTCCAGATGTTCTTCAAAAGTTTTTCCCATCACCATGATATCGTCCAGATAAACCAAGCAAGTCTTCCAGTTAAGGCCACGAAGCACAATTTCCATTAGTCTTTCAAACGTAGCAGGAGCATTACAACGTCCGAAGGGCATCACATTGAATTGGTACAGCCCATTTCCAGCAGAAAAAGCAGTCTTCTCCTTATCTTGCTCCTCAATGCCAACTTGCCAGTACCCACTTTTCAAATCTAAAGTGGAAAACCAACAGGATCCTGCCAAAGTCGTCAGTGTATCGTCGATACGGGGAAGTGGATAGCTGTCCTTTTTGGTCACGTCATTCAGTTTTCGGTAATCTACACACAATCTGCTTGATCCATCTTTCTTAGTGACCAGAACAACAGGCGATGACCAAGGGCTGCAGGATTCTTCTATAACTCCGTCGTCAAGCATCCTGTCCACTAATTTCTGCACTTCCTGTTGTTTGGCTATTGGTAGTCTCCTAGGTGGTTGTCGAATCAGTTGTGCATTGCCGGTGTTAATTCGGTGTTTTACAATGGTAGTTTTTCCCATATTGTTCGGTGTTCCAAATATGCTAGCATGGTCCAAAATCAGTCTCCGAGCCTTCTTTAGTTGTGGTGTTGACAGATGTTTCCAGGTCTTTTCAAGTTCATTTAAGAGCTTGTTTTCCCCCAACTGCTCTTCCTGTTCTGGTAACCCATCGCAATTGGTTACTTTGACTACAGGCTCAAATACCGCAATAATTTCGCCTTTGTTGATTTTGACGTCGTCTGGAAAAATGTTTGCAACTCTTATTGGGACTTCACTTCCTCCATTTACAAGTGATTTCCCAATGAGGCATCTTCCTGGTCAGTCCGGGTTTCGTACAAGTCCAACACAGCTCCCAGAATTCTGCTCCAAATGTCCAATGATTATTTGCTCGGAATTGCCGCTTATTTTAACTGTCTGAGATGCCAAAACATTAATGAGTGACTCACAGCGGTGACTAGTTGACAGGATGAACTCTTCACTTCCAAACCTTAGGATATTTTGCTCGGGATTAAAAGAAAATCCATGTTGACGAATCAGGTCCATTCCCAGAATAAATTCATCTTCAATATCTGCTACTAACACGGTGTGGTAAAACGTAATCCTTCCAAGGCAAATCTTGACTGTTATTTCTCCTAAAACTTTAGCCGATTCTCCAGTCACAGTGCGCAGGAGAATACTTCTTCGTAAAGGCTTAACTTGACTTTTATCCACAAGGTTTGACCGGATCAAAGATACTGCCGCACCGGTATCCAAAGTAAAAGTAACGTTCATCGCATCCACCTTTCCATCTACGTTCAGGCTTCCCATTGATCTACCCAGGCTTCTGATGGAGATAATTCTGGGGGCTTTGTCTTCGCTAGTCAACATTCGCCCCGTAATGTTGACTAGTGGGAGTTTTCCTGGTCCCTTCTGGATGGTTGTACGTCCCTCGTTGGAGAGCGGGACGGTATCCTTACTCGACAATCTCGTTTCATGTGTCCCGTACGTCCGCATCGATAACACTCCACTCTCGTGATCGGGCGTGATCGTTCTAACTGTGTGGAAAGACCATTTCCTAATGCTGCCACTTGTTGCACTATTTGGCCGACCATTGATTCAATTTTATCTATTGATGTAGCAACATGATCGGCTGGCGGTTCTCTCTCCTCTTGAATAGTCACGGCCCTGATTTTTGGCTTTAAGTCGTTGCACGCAGCTTCAACTTCCAGCGCTCGAATCAGTAATTCGCTGCTGTTGCTCCCTTTGAACATCTTCAGCATTTTCTTTACCTCCGGATCTCGAATCCCATCTACAAAATACTGTGCCACAAGTTCTTCTTGGATTTCATCCGGGACGGCTGGGTAAGCCAGATGCACAAGGCGACGAATTTCGGCCTCAAAGTCTTGTAAATTTTCACCAGTTTTCTGCAGTCTTGCTTTTAATTGTGTTTGGTACACTCCTTTCCTATGCTGATCCCCATAACGTCGTTCTAATGCAGCTACTAATGCGTCATAGTTGCTTTGTTGGGCGATAGGCAGAGTCTGTAACAGCTCCAATGCAGGTCCTCGTAATGCCACCACCAGTGCTACAGCCATTTCCTCGTTACTCCATCGATTTGCATTTGCAGCGGCCTCAAATTGGAGTTGGTACGTTGCCCATGAAGTTTGACCGTCGTATGTGGGAGGCTTGATCTTGTTTCCGGTGATCACTGTAGAGCTGGGTCCTCTGCTGTCAATTTTCTGCTCTAAGTCGCGTAGCTTTATCTCAACATCATTCTGAATTTTATTAATGTCCTCCCGAACATCAATCTGAATTTTACTAATGTCGTCCCGAACATCATTAATGTCTTCCCGAACATCCTTTAATTTTTCCTCAACATCACACTCCATCTTTTTAAGACTATGGGTTACATACTCTTGGATTTCTGTTTTGGTCCCCGCTAGAACGTTCAATATTTCTTCGTTACGCTTTTCTTGCCGCTCTCTATCTTCTTGACACATTTCTATATCTTGTTGTCTCATTCTTTCTTTTTCTTCCTTCTCTTGTTGTCGAATCCTTTCTTGTTCTTCCTTCTCTTGTTGTCGAATCCTTTCTTGTTCTTCCTTCTCTTGTTGTCGAATCCTTTCTTGTTCTTCCTTGTCTTTGTTTACACAAAGTCAACTTAACTGAACAATTAATAAATTTATTAACACTTTAAAACACTCCGTACAATAATTAACACAGCTACTAAAAACACTACTACAATTCCACAATTATTCCACTATTTAAACTTAACCGCGTTCCCAAATTCACTACTCCCGCGGTTGACACCGCGTCTTTTATATTCGCAAACCACGTTCTGGAATGACCGCGAAACGCTTCGCGATTTGCGTCGAATATTAACGATTGTTCCAGGTGCGGCGCTTCCTAACTGTGGCCTACTTTAATACGCGCCCGGCCAGATATTACGGCGCATCGGTTTCATCCCGAAGCGAGCGTTCGTTAAGAAGTATCGAGCATAGTAGGCCCAGACCGTAACAGTATAATAATAGTTTATTTTGCTTGTTTTAGAGGTACACATACATAACAATACATGATCACATCCTTAAATTGTGAAATTACCTCTGCTGCTGAAATAACCTCGGCATCGGCCTCGCCTCGCCTCGTTTCTTCAAATAAAATGATTAACAGAGGAAAATAGGAAAATTTTTAGGTAACTAAATTATATAAAAACAGTTAAAAAATAAAATAATTTAATTAACAAAATTCGAACAGCAAAAAGTAGAGAAATAATGTGAACATTTCATAAACAATATGTTGACATTTTTATGTATCACAAAGTCCTATTCAAAACAAAACTTAACACAGTTCCACATCAGATGCACTGTGCTCATCACTAGAGTTTATTTGATCAGTTTCCGATTCATCTTCTTCTGGGGAAAGTAAGTCCAGAACTTCCTTCTCAAATGACTTGCTTTTCTTCTTGGGTAATTTCCGTATACTAGAAATTGCCGGATCCGATGTTACCAAAAGTCTTTTAAACACATCTTCAAGTGTTTGCTGTCTAGAGCATTTACGAGCATAACCTTCCCTGTATTGCTTGATGCTTTTATTTAGCGCCTCTTGGGCTTCCTTGGATAAATGTCCGATAGGGAGGCAAAACGACTTAATAATATCTGGTCCATGTACAAGAATTTTGTGGAGAGTTGTGGGCATGTTGTACCATGGGTATCTTTCGACTAATAATCTAGCTGTTTGCAGGCTAAATGTTTTAAACCTATCTATATTTATTTTAAAGCCAGATGAAATGGTCTGCAGAATAATTTTTAGTCTTGTCATAATATCTGCATCAATACCAGTAATTTCAGAGGATATAAATACATTTTCAAAAAATCGCCTGGCAGTATTTCCATCGTTTGAGCTACCGAATCCAATTTTTGGGCGATCAACAATCAAACCCATTCGCGTTTTAAACTGCTCCTGAATTTTTCTTTTGGTTTCATCAACTACCTTCTTATGGTCCACACCTCTTGCTTGCCATTTTTTAATTGGCATTTTATAGGACAAATGTAGCAAATACTCAAAAAACCGAATCCAGGCATGCAAACTAGAAAGACCGAATGACAAAGTTGATGGCTTAATTTCTCTTTTCAGAACTAGATCAATGTTGTTAAAAGATGTTGATGTTGCTCCACAAATATAACATTTTTGTGTAGACGTTGTCGACGATGCCGCATTGCTAATTTTTCCGTCAATCATGGTAAATAATAAACTATGAGATATATTGAGAAGCTTTCCTCCTAAGTTTATATTTGTAGCCTGAAGCTCTTTTATCTGATTTTCTATATATGTTTTTTCTCTAACGAAGATGACAGGAGCTTCGTGGATAAATTGTATCCTAATTGGCCGGCAAAATCGTGGTGAGCTGGTTCTTGGGTTCTGCCAAATAACTATGTTTTTCAGGGGTTTCATATATTAATCGAAGAGGTACAAAGGATGTTATAAATATAGAGGCATCATCAAACTCTTCATCGTAGTTATATTTTTGTTTATATTGGCTTTGACCAGAAGTTCCGTCACAACCCCACTTAGAAATCAATGTTAATCGAATGTCGTCATGTTTAATCTTCATTTAAACAATAGGTTATTGACATGACATGATTTAAGTGTTTAATTACTTTCAATATGGCTCAATCGAAAACCATTAAGAAATAGTAAACATCCGCATAATGTGTTTGTACAAGCTATATTATGTAGGACGATCAGTAGGCAGCATTTGCAACATCAGGTTTACAGCGACCACTAAACTGTTTTGTTTGTGAAACCAGTAAATATATTGTACCTTATGTTTGTACAACAGTTTGAACATCACTGGTAATATTGGTTAGTTTTAAGTGATTGTAGAAGTAGATAGAAGAATAAAGTTAGTATTGGTTAAAGCACAGTCTTATCATTACTCAACTAAACATGGTCCTTCGAGCAAAAAAGGAATAAGTCATGGGTAACTGAAGAAAATAGCGTTCGGGATTTTCTTCATACGGTAATCGCGTTAAACCGGATTACGAACAGTAAAAGTGCGCGTTTTGTTAACAGGAAAAGGAAAAACGCGTAGTGATTAACTTAACCTAACCGCTGTGAAGTAAAGCAGTGAACCAAGTCAAATTAATACGAACAGTTATACTACATTAAACAAAACCAAACAATACTGTCAACACAAACTACAAAGAAACTACTACAGACATGGAACAATTGAACAAAATTGTAGAAAAACAGGAGCAGCTAGCAGAAGAACTTAACAAAAAGTTCATAAACATTAAAAAGGATCCAAGGTCCAGAAAAACGGAAGCTTACCTGCTGGAAAAATTGAAGGAGGTTGACGACATATGGCAAGAGTTTAGTTCTCAACATCAGGAGATCGCAAAAATTACTGGTAAGAGCACAGAGAACCCGTACATAAAAACAAACTACTTTAATCAAGTTGAGGTAATATACTTGAAAGCAAAGGCATACTTGAAAGAACAGCAAGAAATTCTAAGAGACAGAAGTAACGATGCACAAGTGCAGAAAATTTGTGACCAGGAAAGAAGAATTGATCTCCTAAGAGCTGACATAGAAAGCTCAAAAACGGCCACTGAAGGATATGAGCAATATCTGGAAGACATAAAAAAGCAATTTATGATAGTTGTAGACAAGGATATAGAGCTAAGCCGCATAAGGCACGAATATTCTGACCGTCAATACTATACGGAAGATACATTTCATAACATTAAAAGGGAGTATCGAACTGCAACAATAGCGCTAGACAGACAAATTAAACAGCAACGGTGTTTACCTACACACACCACCAACACTATGGCATTACCTAGGCTAACAATACCATTTTTCAATGGAAAATATGACGAATGGCCTACCTTCCAGGACATATTTGCAACAATGATCGACACGAACGTCAACATTAGCATGGTTGAAAAAATGCAATACCTTAAAACGTACGTGAAAGGAGAAGCAGAGAAAGCAATTCAACATTACGAGATAACAGAAACAAACTATACTAGTGCCTGGAATGAACTTAAAGAGAGATATGACAATAAAAGACGAATTGTCAATAAGCTCATTAACAAAATACTACATATTCCACAGACGCAAAGAGAATCAGCCGAACATTTGAAAACCCTGTACAATACAGTAAAAGAGTGTTTGGAAGCGTTAAAAATGCAAAAAATTGACATAGCATCATGGGATCCTATTATAGTATGCATCGTCAGCAATAAATGGGATGCCAGAACCAACGACTTGTATGAGTCGACGGTTGACAACATCTTCGAAGTGCAATCATTGGAGAGTGTATTGAAATTTATACTGAGGCGATTTCAAACCATGGAGGCGTCAGAGACGAAATCAAGTGAGAAAAGAGGCGCACCCTCAGGCTACAGGGGCTTTGAGGAAAGAGGCGCACACTCAGGCTACAGAGGCTTTGAGGAGAGAGGAGGCTACAAGGGCACTTACGAACGAGGGCTCCAGGCAAACTCCAGAGATGTCGAGGACAAGAGAATAGCAGTAACTAATTGTAAGTATTGTAATCGATCGCACTCTATTTATTCATGTGTAGATTTTAAAGGGTTAGACAATGTACAGCGTCATGAATTTATAAAAAAACAAAAATTATGTTTTAACTGTTTAAATCATGATAGTAGTAAAAGATGCGTTTCTCGTTTTCAATGTAGAACTTGTAACAAAAACCATCATACGCTGATTCATATAGATAACTACAGAAATTTAAAAAATAGCCACAATTATAATTCAGACAAGGCAAAGGGCCAAGAAAGAGTTGCACGGGTTGCAAACCACATGACTGTGCAAGGCGAAACGGTGTTATTAGCAACAGCTTTAATTAAAGTTAAAAACGTGAACAATACATGGGAATATTTTAGAGCGTTAATTGATCCTGGATCTCAGGCGGCATTTGTTACCGAAGAGGCAGCAGTACTGTTAGGTTTGCCACGCGAAAAAGTTCGAGCAGAAATTACCGGGTTAGGAGAAGAACAGCCTAAGTACAGCAATAATAAAATAAGAGTAGAATGTAAAGCGCGAGCTTCAAGTGCGTACTCGCTAAGTACAGAATTGTTAGTGTTACCAAAACTAACAAAAAGTTCACCGGAGCGTGAAATTGATTACGACGAGAATTATTGGAAAAACGTAATGTTAGCAGACCCACTATTTTACAAGCCAGGTCCGGTAGACATTCTCTTAGGGGCAAAGGAATATCAGGAAATTTTGTTGAATGGTATAAAGAAAACGGATGTTGGACTAACAGGACAAAATACTGAATTCGGATGGATTTTACTTGGGTGTAGCCCAGGAAAAACTAATGGCACCATAGAAATTGCTAGTATGATGACAAGAACACTGCAAGAAGAAGACATAACGAGATTTTGGGAGCTAGAAGAAGTAACGTCAAAACCAGCTGTAAATAACCAAGAACAAGAATGTGAACGTGACTATAATCAAAATACAATGAGAAACGACGATGGGACTTACACGGTCAGCATTCCATTTAAAAACACAGACCTGACCTTAGGTGAGTCAAGAACTAGGGCAATGGCACGGTTATTGCAACTAGAAAAAAGATTACGTCAACAAATGAACGAAAACATTGCATATAAAGAGTTTATGCAAACTTATATAACGTTAGGCCACATGAAACTTGTCAGCCAAGCAGACGAAAAGAAAGGAAAATATTACATACCACATCATTATGTAATAAAAGAAGAAAGCACAACAACTAAATTAAGAGTTGTGTTTGATGCATCATGCAAATCGTCAAACGGAAAAAGCTTGAATGAGTTAATGCACACTGGACCACGCATCCAAGAAGAGCTTTGCGACATCTTAATTAGGTGGCGGAGTTACAAGATAGCGTTTACAGCTGACATTGAAAAAATGTACAGACAGATAAAGATCAAGGAGTCTGATCAAGAATACCACAGAATTCTTTGGAGGGGTACAGAAGATGAGCCAATTCGTGAATACAAATTAACGACAGTCACATATGGTACTGCGGCAGCACCATATTTAGCAGTAAAGACTATCCAAAGACTAGCTGAAGATGAACAAGATAATTTTCCTAATATGTTAGAGATTTTTTTCTTGGTTTATTGGGTCTTCTGTCTCACACAAAAAAAGGTTTGTTGGGAAAATGGAATTTCGCACTATTTTCAACTAATTTGAAAATAACATTAACCTAGTCGTCCCAACACAAGACCACTGACTTAGGCTCGGTCTTGTTACCTAAAAACGCTGACGTTTCGGTGGAAAATCTACCACCGTCTTCAGAGAATCTAAAAAAGAAAAAACACAACGGCAGAACACAGAAAACAACAACTTAATAAATATTAAACCTGATAATGTTCAATATGGAACTCTGAGAAGGGTTTTGTCAATAAAAATTGACATAAATTTTGACTTTTGTCATTCCAATAGGAAAGGTTATCTATTGTTGTAGTGAAAGGTGGGTTTTATAATGAAAACAAAATTACAAGAAATTTCAGTTACGTTTGATATGACCAAGTGTTATCTCCTCCTCTAGAATATTTAACCAAGTTTGGTCAATATTAATAGAGGATGTAGCAACACAGGAGTCATGGTTTAATCTAATATATGCACTTTCTTTTATTTTACGTCTTTTTGAAAAAGTTTCTTTGTCTATGATACTACATTCATTCCATTTGACTCTATGATCATTATCAAACGCGTGTTGGCATATATTAGATTTGTGAAAGTCTCCAGTTCTTAAATAATTTTGGTGTTCTTTAATACGTTTTTTTAAAGGTCTGGAGGTTTCACCAATATAAAATTGATTGCATTCGCAAGGAATTTTATATATCACGTTTCTTGTAGATTCATTTTCATTGTAAGGTTTTGTTTTAGTTAAGTGTGATCTTAATGTGTTTTGAGTTCTAAATATTGTTCTGATGTTATATTTTTTAGCTATTCGTTTGATTTTGTCAGAAATACCTGGAATGTAAGGAATAAAAAGGTTAGTAAAAGGTAAAATTTGATTTTGATTTCCAGATTGTTTTGGATGTTCTAAATCCCTAAAACATTTATTAATAAATGTTTCAGGATAGTCATTTTCTTTTAGAACATTTTTAATGAATAATTTTTCTTTATTAAATTGTTCATTATTGCAAATAATTTTGGCTCTATCAAATAAACTTTTTACAATACCTTTTTTTACCATTATTGGATGATTGGATTTGTAGTTTAAATATCTATTTGTGTGGGTTGGTTTTCTGTATACTTTTGTTTCAAATTTGTTTATGTCTTTTTTGATTAGAATGTCTAAGAATGGAAGTTCGTTATTTTGTTCAGTTTCTGTTGTAAATTTGATTGTGGGTTCTATTGAGTTTATGTGAGTAAGAAATTGTTGGAGATGATCATTACCAAATGGATATATTGTGAAAACATCATCAATATATCTCCACCAGATTGTTGGTTTATAATTAAAATTATTAATGTTATTTTCTTCGAAATGTTCCATAAAAATATTACTTAATATTGGAGACAATGGAGAACCCATTGCCATTCCAGAATTTTGTTGGTAATAATCATCTCCATATTGGAAGAATGTTGTTTTAACACAAATTGTTAAAAGTTCTAAAATAGTGTTTATGCTTAAGCTTGTACGTTCCCCAAGACTTGAATCATTTTGCAATTTAGATCTAACAATTGAAAGAGTTTTGTCAACTGGGACGTTTGTGAATAAACTTACAACATCAAAACTTACCAGAATATGATTTGGATTAATGTCGATATGTTTGAGTTTTTCAAGAAAGTGAGGAGAGTTTTTTATGTAAGAATCTGTGTTACCTACTAAAGGATTTAAAATGTTTAGCAAGAAGCGAGCTAATGAGTGAGTAGGCGAATTTATACTACTCACAATTGGCCTTAATGGCATGTTATTTTTATGAATTTTAGGAACACCATAAAAATGTGGTGTTTTGCTATTATGTGGCGTAAGATTACGCCTTTCAAGATCAGAAAATTGATCTTGATGTTTTTTTAAAGTAGTGTAAATTTGCCTTTCAATTTTTTCTGTTGGGTTTTTATTTAGTTTTGTGTAATTGTTTTCATTTAAAAGAGTCATGACTTTGTTGTGGTATGTAATAGAGTCCATTATGACTGTAGCGTTACCTTTGTCTGCTGGAAGTATTTTTATGTTGTTGTCTTTTTTGAGAGAGTATAATGCTTGTTGTTCAGGTTTGGATAGGTTTTGTTTGATTTTGTGTTGTTTTTCTAAGATAAGTTTTGATCTTATTTTAAATTCTTGTTGATGTTCTTCTGGTAAATTTTGAGTTGTCTCTTCAATTGCAGAAATAATATCAAGTTTGGGAATGTGTTGTGGTGTAATGGCAAAGTTTAAACCTTTTGAAAGAACAAGTTTTTCGCTATCAGATAAATTTTTGCTAGAAACATTTATTACAGTTCTTTGTTGAAGATTATTGACCTGATTGTGACTATTTACAAGTTGTATATGTATTTTTTCTTCCATTAAATTATTAAATTTATTGATATGAATTTGTTTTTGCTTATTACAATTTATATGATAGCTATTCAGAATACATTAAAAAATTAGATTAAACCATGACTCCTGTGTTGCTACATCCTCTATTAATATTGACCAAACTTGGTTAAATATTCTAGAGGAGGAGATAACACTTGGTCATATCAAACGTAACTGAAATTTCTTGTAATTTTGTTTTCATTATAAAACCCACCTTTCACTACAACAATAGATAACCTTTCCTATTGGAATGACAAAAGTCAAAATTTATGTCAATTTTTATTGACAAAACCCTTCTCAGAGTTCCATATTGAACATTATCAGGTTTAATATTTATTAAGTTGTTGTTTTCTGTGTTCTGCCGTTGTGTTTTTTCTTTTTTAGATTCTCTGAAGACGGTGGTAGATTTTCCACCGAAACGTCAGCGTTTTTAGGTAACAAGACCGAGCCTAAGTCAGTGGTCTTGTGTTGGGACGACTAGGTTAATGTTATTTTCAACTTAGTTGAAAATAGTGCGAAATTCCATTTTCCCAACAAACCTTTTTTTGTGTGAGACAGAAGACCCAATAAACCAAGAAAAAAATGAGTAATTCGTCTCAACAAACATATAGAACATATCTCATGTTAGAGATCGTAAGAAAAAACTGCTACGTAGACGATGTTCTCGCTGGAGCTGACTCTGAGTTAGAAGCAACAAAACTGCAGCAAGATTTAATAAATATGTTTAAATTAGGAGGATTTAA
The DNA here is from genome assembly GCF_016097725.1 of Ips typographus. NCBI lineage: Eukaryota > Metazoa > Arthropoda > Insecta > Coleoptera > Curculionidae > Ips > Ips typographus. The sequence continues at coordinate 9,498,233 of NC_138433.1, read as the reverse complement.
CTTGAGAAAATGGAGTAGTAATAATTTTGCGATACTTACGAATATCTCAGAAGAACTCCGAGAGATAAAACAAATAGATTTGAATGATAATGAACTTCAAAAAACATTAGGCATATTTTGGGCAACTAACAATGACTCAATTAAATTTAAAGTTAATTTAACGGACTTGAACAAATTAACAAAAAGAGGAATAATGTCAAGTGTAGCAAAGCTGTTTGATCCATTAGGACTTTTATCACCTGTTGTAATTACGGCAAAACTCATCATCCAAGAATTGTGGAGAGAACAAAATTCATGGGACAACGTTGTGTCAGAAGTGATTTCAACCAAGTGGAAGGAATTTTACAAGGAACTTAACCAGTTGGAAGAAATACAAATTCCGAGGTGGAGTTACACTTCAAACTCCAGAAGGACAGAAATACATGGATTTTGTGACGCGTCAGACAAGGCGTTAGGAGCTGCAGTATATGTGAGAACCATGAACGAGTTAGGACAAATACAGATCTCGTTGTTGGTGTCCAGATCAAAGGTTGCACCAATAAGAACTAAACCTACACTACCTAGGTTAGAATTATGTGCAGCGGTGCTACTGAGTAAACTAATAAGGAGAGTCAAGGAAACACTTGGGTCACCAAGTTGGAATATTCACGCGTGGTCGGACTCGATGATCACCTTGTCATGGATTCAGAGCGACGCAAGACATTGGAAGATGTTTGTAGCAAACAGAGTTTCAGAAATTAAACAACTGTCTTCAGAAGTACAATGGCATCATGTTGGGTCTAAAGACAACCCAGCAGACCTAATAACAAGAGGAATTAAACCGTCAAAAATTAAGGACAATCTACTATGGTGGAATGGACCACATTGGCTAAACCAAAGTGAAGACCAATGGCCACAATACAACAAAAATTACAGCACTGAGGTGGAGCGTAAAAAATGCTTACATGTGGGAGTAAGCATAGAAGTCGACAAAATCAATGTTCTAGAGAAATTCTCATCTTTACATCGCGCAACACGTGTGATAGCTGTATGTTTTCGGTTTATTAACAATTGCAGTCCCAAAACCGGGAAACTAGTAGGTCCATTCACAGTTCAAGAGCTACAAGATGCGATGAATAGAATTATCAAATTAGATCAACAAGATTCATTTTCAGAGGATATACGCAAACTAAGACTCAAAAATAGAGTATCAAAAAAGAGCAAAATTCTAAATTTACATCCATTCGTAGATTACCATGGATTACTTAGAGTGGGAGGCAGGCTTCAACACTCATTACTAAGTTACAGTAAAAAACATCCGATCATAATTTCTTCGTCAGATCACTTAGCAGGATTGATTGTAAGGAATGCACATGACAGAACCCTACACGGCGGAAATCAACAAACAATGGCCTTTGTAAGAAGAAAATATTGGATAATAAATGGAAAAAAGGTTACAAAGAAAATAATTAATAAATGTGCAAGGTGTATAAGATTCAAGGCTGAGACAGCTGGTCAATTGATGGGTCAACTACCACCAACAAGAGTTAATCCGGCGTCAGCGTTTTTAAATGTAGGAATTGACTACGCTGGGCCCATTCAAATAAAAACTACTAAAGGCAGGGGACATAAGTCCTACAAGGGCTACATTGCAATATTTGTATGTATGTGTACAAAGGCCATTCACTTAGAAGTGGTGAGCGACATGACGTCAGAAACCTTTATTGCCGCACTAAAACGATTTATGGCAAGAAGAGGGACGTGCGCAAATATATTCTCCGATAATGGTACGACATTTGTGGGGACAGCTAATGCATTAAATGTTGAGGTAGCAAACACGATAAAAACTTCCAGCATTGTGGACAAATTAGCAAACATTGGAACTCAATCGCATTTTATACCGCCGTCAGCACCACATTTTGGAGGGCTCTGGGAGGCAGGTGTGAAATCAACCAAACATCACCTAAAAAGGGTGATTGGAGAGTCAACCCTAACTTATGAAGAATTAACTACATTAACACACCAAATTGAAGCATGTTTGAATTCGAGGCCTTTGTGTAAACTAACAGAAGAAATAAATGACATTTCAGTACTAACGCCAGGGCATTTCTTGATAGGGAGAGAACTATTATCACCAAGTAGTCCAATTATTACCCATAATGATACAGGTTTAGAAGGCAGATGGAAAATAATACAAAAAATGAAAAAAGATTTTTGGAAAGTGTGGACAAATGAATATCTGCATGAACTTCAACAACGAAACAAATGGAAACTGGAACAAGAAAATCTAAAGGTGGGAGAATTAGTACTTATAAAGGATGATCGAATGTCACCAAGCAAATGGCCAATGGCAAAGGTGGAAGGAGTTCAAGTAGACGACAAAAATTTAGTGAGAGTCGTCACGTTGAAAAAAGCGGAAGGAGCAGAAATTAAAAGACCAATCCATAAACTAGTACCGCTATCGATAATCCACAATGAAAACAACTCAAAACCACGTAGAAAAACAAGTAACATTTGGAAAATTTGGACATTGGCAATTATTTTTGCACTCCAATTGTACAGCGGGAAAGCACATGCAGCCCACATAAAAACAAGTACAGCACAATATCACGTGGAATATCCAAAACCTGGATTCTACATAGAACATCTTGGAACAGCCAAAATTGATCGAGGTTTTTTAAGAATCGAAGCTAAGATAGGAAAAGAAGATTTAGAGGCACACATAAAGTCTATACAGGATGTAATATCAAAGGTAGACAAGATGTGCAATGAGGTTAAAAAAACCACTATTCACGTGGATTGCCAACCACTGATTGATCATCTTCACGAAGAAGAAAGGCGAATCAAATGGATACATAAAGGTGTGTCAAAAATTGTTTTAAATAGGACAAGACGAGGTTTATGGGGGACCCTACTAACTTCAATTTTTGGCGTGAACGATGAAGTATACAGGGAAATCGATGATCTTGATAAAAATCAAAAAGAGTTGATTCAAGCGTCAAATCACCAAACCAAGTTTATGCTTAAAGCACTATTAAAGTTTAACGACACGGAGGAAAGAATATCTAAGAAGCTCAACCAATTTACAGTAAAAATTAAGAAAGGCATGGAGGTGATAGAACAAATGCAAAATTGGTACTCCGAAGTTGACAATAACAAATTGGAAATTGAATTACTAAATCTGTACGATGTAGCAAAAGGGTACATCGACGAATTGATAGATTACTATCAGAATATATTAAATATACAAACCAGTAAAGAAAACATTTATGAGATAGTATCTCCAGTACATATAGAAGAAATTGTCAACGAAGCATCTGTAAAATTGCCTCATAACATAGAAATTCAGTCACAGCCTATAATTAAAACAGAATTAACACAAATTGGCAACGACACGTACATTTACGTTTACCTTGCAATGACGGAAGGTACACAGTTTGACCTAATTAAGGCAAATGTACTTCCACTAAAAATGAAAACAAACAACTACTGGATATATGATATAAGCACCGACATTATCGCAATAGACTATGATAATCAGCGATATTTTCAACTAAATGATGCGATGCTAAAAAACAGTGTAAAATTGAATAAGACAGTTTACATCTGTTCTCCATCTATCATAAGGAATATTGAGAACAACCCGAATTGTTTGATAGACGAATTATACCAGAGAACCGAAAATGTGACGTGTCCAGTGAAAGAAATGAGACTAACGAGTACTATCTGGAAAAAGGTATACACAAGCAATACGTGGATTTTTGTGGCACCTGCAAGGATTAAAGTGGCAATCACTTGCAGTGGGCATAGAGAGGAGGTAATGTTACATCAATGTGGCATTATTACAATATCACAGAATTGTGTGATAGTAACTAGAACAGCGACACTATCACCGGCGAGAATACAGAGCGTTCCAGTCATTGCCGGCTATATGAGGCCGGTGGAGGCAAATTTGACGTTGTCAAAAACACCCACACCTCACAGCAAACCATCTCACTCTACAACGGAGAATGAGGACATTATAGAACCCGACGAAGAAATTAATGATCTCTTTGAGGAACAAGAGAAGATCCAAGAAGAACTTCAACATACAGTTTGGAAAAACTTAAGACATCACGCATCAATATCAAGTGTGATTACTACACTAGTACTCACGGCAGTAGTAGCTATAGTAGTGTTTGGAGGTTGGCGACTTAGAAAGCATATCGTCGCTAAAAAAGGATTAAAACCAAAAACTCCTAGGGCACCAACTGAGGATGAAGAAGAAGAAATCGAACTACGCCCGTTAAGAACCACAAGACAACAACTGCCGTCCTAAGATCAAGGTCATAAAATAAATACGCCTAGTCATAGAATGTGGTCAACCATTTTATTAGCATATCATTGGTCCGACTATAAATCTTGACTTATAATGTTGGCTTAATATACGAAAGTTTAGAGTTGCACTATTTAGTTAGATTTGTGCGTAAGGAACAAAATTCCTTTAGTTAGAAGTATACTACATTAACCAGGGTAAATTAGGGGATAAGATATCTTTATAATTCAGTTATTAGTAGTCTATTGCACTGAAACGATTAAAACAACATTAAGCTGTATTTAGGATAAGATCCATGTGAGCATCAAACTGCTGCGGTTATACTGTTACAGAATCAATTTGCCGTCACTACAGTCATCAGGCAAACGACAACCATGATTAACACTGCAAAGCTGACCTAAGGAAAACACCTCGACCACTCACCTCTCAACTTGAGAGTTGCCAGCATGTTTAATCTTCATTTAAACAATAGGTTATTGACATGACATGATTTAAGTGTTTAATTACTTTCAATATGGCTCAATCGAAAACCATTAAGAAATAGTAAACATCCGCATAATGTGTTTGTACAAGCTATATTATGTAGGACGATCAGTAGGCAGCATTTGCAACATCAGGTTTACAGCGACCACTAAACTGTTTTGTTTGTGAAACCAGTAAATATATTGTACCTTATGTTTGTACAACAGTTTGAACATCACTGGTAATATTGGTTAGTTTTAAGTGATTGTAGAAGTAGATAGAAGAATAAAGTTAGTATTGGTTAAAGCACAGTCTTATCATTACTCAACTAAACACGTCATTTTCAGTAACTGAATGCAATACCTCTTGCTGAACTTCAACAATGCGTTTCCCAGTATGATCGAGAAGTGCCTGTAGCTTTACCTCGGCCACTTTGCCGTTTATTTGCATATGCTCTTTTGACGGATAACAACGTTTTTTAGCCTCCTGAATTTTCTTGTAAGACGGAAATTTCTTTTTATCTGCTTCTCTAATAATAATGTATTGATGTCTAGTCAATTTAGCTTCTATTAATACGGATAAAGCTTTATCTTCAGACAGGTACAGTGATTCCCCTTCTCGTCTTTTGAATGCTTGTCTATATTTCGACGCTCGAGTAGGTGTACTAAACTTTACTTCTTTTACTATGGCTGCAGCGTCGACACTTCCCTCAGCTCTAAGGCTCATTTGAGCGGCATATGTCACTTCAGCTGAAGAACGATTTATTTAGTTTTGTTTCTTTTGGTTCTCTCGCTACTGTGTAAATAATCGTTTGTAGGTCTACCAATTCTTGGCTTGCATTTGTTGGAGGATTGTAAGAACATAGGAAATGTTATAGTACCTTCCAGCCATTTTGAATTTTCAGTAATAAATCGATCCTTTTTATACTGAGCAGCTTTTATCTTTGCCTTAAATTCTGACATGAAACGAGAAGTCGTTTGCTTTATTACCTTAAGTAATGTCTCAGGACAACTGGTAATATTTATCACATATAAGATTACGCGTTGAGTCCTGTCATCAATATTTAATGTCGGGTAAGACATTAATACGTCAAAAAGTTTTCTTTTAGATAATTGGATACTACCATTTTTATCTAAACTTTTAGAACCTGAAAAGGATAATTAATAATTATATAATATTTATTCCCAATTACGGCTTAGTTTCCTTAAATTAATGGGGCGGCTTATAAAATTCCTAAAATCAACCCTATGCCGCCATTTACATGCCTTTCCATGCTTTTGTAATTTAAAATATTAAAATAAACAATTCAATTAACTTACCACTTGGTTTTGGCTCCATGGTGATAAAAATTATAGAATTACTATAATTCGAACTATGAATTTATCGATTCAACTTTAAATACTATCCACAAACAATAGTACCAAAACTAAGTTCAACTATTTGACATATCTAGTGGAGTTCAACATGGCCGCCGGCCGTCCGCAAGCGCGTGTCAAATATTCGGGGTCACCACTTTCTTGACTAATATGTGTATAAATTACATTAAGGGAACGTTCAGAAATACTATGGTTGCAATCACCGTGACGTCATTTCATCAAGTGACAAAGTGGTTTAATATTATTCAAATCTCAATACATTTTTCCTATATTTATATATTTAAAGGTATAATTTAACATTTTTTTTAGATTTCATATTGATAAAAGTAACAAAAAAGTTGTAGTTGAGACTAGAAATTGACCCGTTAAAGTCGTATCATGTGGTTCTACAACATAAAAGTATTTACCATGTCAACAGCGGAATAGTTGCATTACAACTCCCTCTGTAGGTCATTTCTAGTACTATGATAAATGTATTATTATAATATATAGTTAGAAAAAGAATTACTGAAAGTTCGTAAACTCGACTTTCTGCCACCTTATTAATAAATGGCCCCTCTGTGCATCGTTCAGAGATAGACTTGAGCTCGTTTTTGAGGAAGCGTCAAATACGACGCGCAATTTAGTGGTTGTGCTAGATAATTTTTGAACACAATGATGTGGAAGATAACACGATTTCTTTGGGATGGGGTACTCAGTAATTTTTGACATGTGTCCTAGTTTTTCGTACTCATTCAGAAATGAATTATAGCTGTTTCTCAGCCTAGTGTCCCTTGAAAGTTTTCTTTCTAAGCTCTAAAGACGTTTTAAAGCTGTTGATCGAGATTCACCTAATTCACTAACAGTGTCTTTAAAAGGCATGTTTACTATAAAACGGCCTGAATTATTTCTTTTCAGATGATTGATAAAATGAGCTTCAACGTAGCTCTCATCTATAGATGGTTTTAGAGTGTGCTTTACTTCCTCTAATTCCCAAAATGTGGGCACCACTATGTCTAAAGATTTTTCCACAGAGTGATGAGCTAATAAAGTGTTAGATTGAGATACATTCGATGACTTTGCGTTAAAATTACAATTATCAGATAATATCCATCCAAATACTGTTTTTTGCAATATGGGTAGATTCTCTCCAAGATGTATTTGACCTGCGCATAAGACTTGCCAAAATGTGGAAACTCCCAGTAGAAGATCAACTGGTCTGGACTTATTGAACTCAGGATCCGCTAACTGTATATTACTAGGTATATTTAATTTCGAGATATTTAAAGACTGGGATGGAAGATAATCCGTAATTTGTTTTAAAACCAAACATGAGATACTAGATTCAAAATTATTTCTTTTTGAATGTAACTCTAAGTCAACCTTGAACCTGATAAGAGATGAAATATTAGAGATTCCAGCTACACTAACATTAACATTGTGCATTTGGAGATTCAAACGACGACAAAAGCCCTCAGTTACAAAATTAGATTGACTGCCGCAGTCCAGAAGGGCTCGGCAAGACACTAGATTTGATTGATTGTCTTTAATTGACACAACAACTGTTGCTAATAGAGATTGATTAGGATAAAAATCGACAATGGTAGAATGGCACATTGAATGGTTACTCAAAACACTATCTTCTTTAGACTCTGAGTGTGGTTGTATAGTTTGATTTGTATTTGTAACGATAGATGTTGAATTTTCGAAATGTAAAAGGGTGTGATGTTTTTTATTGCATTTTCTTCATGTCATAGCATGACAATCTTTAAGCTGATGATTTGTTCTCAAGCAATTAAAACACAAATGTCGTTTCTTGATTTCATGACTACGAGATGCAACACTAAGGTTCAAAAACTCAGGACAGTTATAATTCAGATGAGAATTCTTACAAAATACACAAGTTTGTGCACCAGTAACAACATAAGACCTTTCCTGATTTTCAAGCTTAAAACTGTTAAAATGCCCTTGCCTACCAACTGCTTCTTCGGATTTTAGAATATTATTTGCTTGTACTTCACTGTAATCAACCTTTTATCACGTGTGTTTTCTAAAACGAGCCAGAATGTTTATTATTAGAACTTCAAAAACCCGCGTTTTTTTATGTATACAAACTTAGAACGTGTTTGTAAATAATTAAATAAAAATATTAATTTTGACCTTTTACACTGATATCCCAAAACTAAAAGCAACTTTACATGGCCACTTTTTCCCAGCTACCCGATGATGGATTCAAATTTGCCACACGACGCACAGTAGTCGATTTTTAAAAAATCTAGGCAATAATTGAAAGAGTTAAATGCAGTTAAGCAATTTTTAATAAATGACACAATGGAATTTTTTAAGCAGAGTTTTAAAGAAATTAATAGTCGCACAATATAATATACAGAGTATTTCATAAAGATAAATAGTTGTTAGTTAAGGTAAAGTGCTGAATGGTAATATTCGGTTCAATGTGTCTAATGATTTCATTTTAAGGTCTTATATATCGTACATAATTCATTAAAAACATCTTTTTAATTAAAAAAAAAATACCTAATGATATTTTTATTCTTCATCAGAACTACTTAACTCTAAAAATTTAGTATCCGTGGAATTATTTACTTTTGGAGTATCTAATAACTCAAAAGTTTCAGGAAGGAAACATTTTAATTTTTTAATAGGTAGTTTACGTAAACTCGAGATGCAAGGATCTGACGAAACCAGAAGGCGATTTATTATATCTTGTATGTTATCTTTTCTGGATGTTTTTCTGGAAATATCCGCTCTATACTTCTTGATATCCTTGTTGCGTGCCTCTTGTGCCTCCTCGGATAATTGTCCTATTGGCAAGCAAACTGATTTAATAACTTCAAAGCCATGTATTAAAATTTTGTGTATAGTTGGAGGCATGGCATACCAAGGATATAATGTTACAAAAAGTCTTGCAGTTGTTAAAGCATATTCCTTAAATCTATCTGTATTGATGTCAAATCCAGACGATAAAGTTTGCAATATTACATGAAATTTTGTAATTAATTGTTTGTCAATTTTGGTTATATTTGATACTACTTCTACATTTTCAAAGAACCTACGAGCTGTGTTACCATCATTGGAGCTACCAAAACCAGGCTTAGGCTTATCAACCATAAGCCCTATCTGGTTGCGCAATTGCCCTTGAATACGCTTTTTGGTATCCAACACAATTTGTTTATCAATATCACTTCTAGCTTGCCATTTTTTAATATCCATTTTATAATCTAAATGTAAGAGACATTCAAAAAAACGTATCCAAGCATGTAAAGTAGACAGGCCATACTTAAAGTTATCAGTATTTGCTGGTCGTAGAACAATATTGTTGATATTATTAAAGTTTTTAGAACAGGCTCCACAAATATAACATCTTTGAGTAGATTTGTTTGAAGTTAAAGAATTGCAAACGTCAATCATTGTAAAATGTAGTTGAAAATTAATAGTTACATTTGAGTTATTAATGGTACAAGTAAATGGAAACGATATTATTAATTTGACGGTCCACAAACTCTTTTTCTAGTTTAATTAGCTCTGCTGTTTCGTGAATGAACTGTAATTTTAAAGGACGACAAAAACGAGGCGATGAAGTTCTTACATTTTGCCAAATTATTTGATTATTTTTATTGGTTTCTGTACGATATATAAGCCTTATGGGTACTAATGATGTCAATACTATACTAGAGTCAGAACTACCGGTTTTGTCAAATTTTTGTTTGTACTCCGATTGACCTGAAGAACCGTCTAGGCCCCATTTACATATTAAAACTAAATTTACGTTTGAGCAGGAGTTTAAACTATCAATAACTTCTTCTTGTAACTGAAGCAATCTTTTGCAAGTATGATTCAGCATTGACTGCATTGGAACTTCGGCTACAGTATCCGAAGAGACAATTATTGAGTTAGGGTAACATCGCTTCTTTGCTTTAAGGATTTCATCATAGGAAGGATAAATAATATGACAGTTTTTTTCTTTGACTTGACTCCTGATTAAATTGTATTGACTCTTGCTTTCTATTAGAAGAGAAAGTGCCTCATCAGCACTCAATTTAGTATAAGAGGTTGTTGCTAAACTTAAGTTGTTGTTTGATTTTTTAAGGCGTTGCAATACTCGTGAGCTTTTGATGGTGTATTGGTAATGTCTTTGAGTATTTTTGCAGCTTGATTGTTTCCTTCGGCACGAAAATTCATTTGCTTTGCATAGGCGAGTTCTACTGCACTAGATGTATTTCGCAAATTACTAGTTTTCATTCTTTTGGAACGATCACTGCTATCTTCAAAAGATACTTTAGGTCGACCTTTATTGCTTGATTTTCGTTTGACTTGATTGCTTCTTTTGAAAAATTTCATTTGCAAACTCAACCATTTTGCATGTGTTTGTATGAATCTGTCTTTAGATCGACACGAAACCATCCATTTTTTTAAAAAATCTGATTTAAATCATTTTTCGTCTGTTCTAAAATTTTATTTTCTAAAGTAGTGAATCTACTATTAATACTTTTATCGGAAAAACTCTGAACCATGTCAAAAAGGTCCTGGTAACTAATAATAAAAAAGTTTTCCTCCACATCTGTAAGCAGAACAAAATATAGGTAAGTATAGCATTTTGAACTTTTGAAACGTCAGTAAAAAATTAACCCCGTATTTTAGACTTATGTGCAAATATGAGCAAGGTTTCTGTTTAGCATTAGTTTATTAAGTAAGTTTCTTCAACAAAACACTAAACAAACCCGTGGGATATTGGGCGGAACATAAAAAAAAGCATTCAAAATTTTGTCTCTTAATAGTGACGTAAAAACGCATTTCCATTTTGAGTATATTAATATTTAAAGGTAAACTTTTGATCAAACGTTTTTATGTGAAAAACTTACTACTTACCCCTACAATTAGGATCCATTTTAAAACAAAAATGAAACTTGTCTACTTCTACTAAGTTATAACAACAAAACCTTCGTAACGCATCCAAAAAAACTTACTAGAAAAAAATAATGCATTTGAGTTTGACGAATCACTGTCAAACAATAATAAAAGAATGTGACATTCTATCATAGCCAACTTGTTCTTTGAAAACATTATTCGACATTTGAATGACTTTTAGCCAAATATATAAAACTCCAAGTATTTCTTTTATGCCAATGAAATTAAAAAAACTACCAGTGTGCGACGCTTCGTTTGTTGGCAGTCATCATCAACTTTCTTTTTCCTGATGGGTGTCATATTGGATTTTTAGCCCACCAAATAGTACGTTTTATTCTGATTTTAGTGATGTATAATAACTTATGATTTGCTTATAACAAAATAATTCAATAAAAACTAATTTTACCTTAGTTGGCTTTGAGTTAATGAGACGTTTTATGAAGATTACTTGGTAGTACTTGTCACACGCAATTAGCTTGAACATACTTAGTCATAATGAGGAAAAACGAGGAAATATTATTTTAAGCTTCTTCACAAATTTGATATTAAGTTACTAATATGAGAGCAAGCCAACTGTAATCATTAAGCCAACCGCCCAACATAACTTTATTTAATAAAAACTTAACCAAAACATGGCTCCATTTGGTGTTTTTCAAAACCCAATATTAAATTATTTAAAATAAAGTTCCTAAAATGATGATCTTTCTCTTGGAAACATAAATGAGCGGTTTAAGTTAAAGATAAGGCTAACAAATCTGTTCTTCTCATTAACCTAAATAGTTCAGCAATGCTTAAATAATAATAACATTTTGTGCGGCGGTTTCTTTTCTAGATACATTTTTCATCATCATTTTTTTTCATCATTTTCAATCCATCATCGAATACCTGGGGAAAAGTGGCAATAAAAAGATGCTTTTAGTTTTGGGATATCTCTTCAATTAAGGTTAGAAATAAATAAAAACATAAAATCAAATTTTCAGTTTTTTTCGGATATCTTCGGAAGCACTCGGAAGATTGAAATTTTTAAAACTGCATTTGGTTGAGATTTAAATTGCGCAACTTTGCCCCAATTTAAACTTTCTCGTATTTCTTATGGTTTCTGGGATCCCAATGGTGAGGGTCAAATTTGAATTACCCTTTATATTTGATCATCATCAGCATACAAATGATATTTACAGAAAGAAAGGGTATTTGTAAAATTAAAAGTATAAATGCTGTACAATAGAGATCCCAAGATTCTCCCCTGCGGCATTCTACTCAAAACTGTGTAAGTTATCAGAGACCTTATCACCTATTTGAACTGTTTGATGTCTATCAACAAGGAAAGATGCAAGAAGAGACAATGCTCTTTCTCCAAACCCTATAAATTTTAAAATTGCAATCATAGATTTATGATCTATTATGCCGAATGCTCTAGTATAATCCAGCAGTATGAGAACAGTAGCTAAATTTTTATCCTGAGCATCAACAATGTCGTCCACTATATCAGACAACGCGGTAGTACACCAGTAACTTTTACGAAAATCAGATGGCTTAGGGGGTATTACTTAGGGGTATTACACCACAAGTTGTCAGAAACGCAGCTATTTGGTAATACATCGCTTTTTCAAGAATTTTTGAAAATACTGGTAGTATTGATATCGACCTCAAGTCACTCATTTCTGTTGGATTATTTTTCTTTGGTAGAGGAATAACCTTAGCGTGTTTCCAATTTTTTGGAAAGTACGATTTCTTTAAACAAGAATTTATACTGTGTGTTAAGAAGGGTAATATTGTGGGACAACAGAAGTTTATAAGGGTGATATTCAAGTCATCTGTTCCAACCGATTTTGATTTAAGTGAAAACAAAACTCAAAGTCGATCTCCACAAAATATTTATTAAGTTCAAAAGGAAAGGAATGACACGCAGTCGTCTCCACAATACTTTATTTCGACCTTCAAAGGGTAAGGCCTGCTCTACTAGTTTCGGACACGGTTAGGTTAGGTTAGGTTAACACGGTGGTCCGGGGTGGAACCCACATAGGCCAGAGGCCCGTTGTGATGCCGTATGGGGTGGTTACCACCCCCACCATTATCGTGAAAACCAGTAGCTGCTGTTAATAAACTGCATGAGGCTTTTGATGCCAACCGACTGAAGATCGGATAGGTTGTCAAAAAGGGGCTGTCCCATAGCAGAAAATCTTTTTCTGGATAGGGCAGGGCAGTGACAGAGTAAGTGGACCATCGTCTCTTCCTCCTCCTCATCTCGACAGCTTCTGCAGAAGTCATTTTGTTCTAGGATTCCCATACGTGCAGCATGGCATCCTCCAAGCCAGTGTCCAGTAATGGCCGCAATCGCGTTTCCAATGGAGTTTCTGGAAAGAGATAAAATATCTTTAGTGCGTCGCAGGTTAAGCTCCGGCCATACCTGTCTTGACGAGGTGCAAGAACGCTCCTCCCGCCACCTAAGGTTGGTTAGGCGGAGTATTTCCTTCCGGAGGAGCGACCTTCGTTCAGCGATAGGTGCCCCTGGTATAGTATTAGCGGATATAGCCGCGAGCTTTGTACCAGCTCTTGCTAATTCGTCCGCCATGCAGTTGCCTGTTATGTCCCTGTGTCCGGGTACCCATACAACATTGACTCTTACTTTAGTCGCCAGCTCATTTAAGGCTTCCCGGCATTGTATAGCCGCCTTTGAGGTCAGGTAGACCGAGTTTAGAGACTTGATGACAGCTTGGCTGTCACTTAGAATAGATATTTCATTAGACTCAAGTCCACTTTGAAGTACCCATTTGGCTGCTTCATTTATAGCTACCATTTCTGCCTGGAAAACACTACAGTATTCCGGCAACCGAAATGATAGATTGAGAGGTGGGGACTCTGAGAAGACTCCACTTCCTACTCTCCCCTCTAGTTTTGAGCCATCTGTATAAAAAAGCGTCCCATTTGGCTTAACTAAGTTCGCCGTCCATTTTTCTCTGGACGGAATGTCCACTGCAAAATTGCGGTCGAACATCGGGGTGGGTTTCGTGTAGTCTGTGTTTATTAAGGTGAGATTAAATTCTTTCAGAATCTTGGAGTGGCCGTAGTTTACTTTAGGCCATCGTGAGACTGCATTGAGCCTGAGAGCAGCGCTGGCTGCGCACTCCTTTCCATATAGGTCTAATGGAGTTAGATGTAAGATCATTTCCAGGGCTTTTGTCGGGGTTGTCTTAAGACACCCCGTCGTGAGAACGGCAGCTAGTCGCTGTACTTTTCCCACCCTTTTTCGGTTAACCTCCTTGCATAGGGCTGGCCACCATACTAATGATCCATACATAAGTGTGGGTCTTACGACCGTCGTGTATAACCAATGAACAATGCTGGGTCTCAGCCCCCATTGTTTGCCAATGGTTCTTCTGCAGGTGTATATTAGTGTAAATATAAATGTAACAGATACACCCCTGTATCGACGATGCTCAACGTCTTGAACATTTTATCTGTTAAACAAGGGATTATGTTTGATGTTTATGTTTTTATATTTAAGATTAAAAATGGAATGATACCGCCATACATTTGCGATAGGATAAAAGTTTTTAAAGATGTACACCAATACAATACGAGAAACTGTTTTGATCTTATATTGAGTGATAAGTGTAAGAGCAGCCAAATGTTCAATTCTATTTTGTATGGTGGATTACAGGAATACAACAAGTTACCCAATGTGATTAAAGAGTGTGATATGGAAGTTTTTATGGGTCTAATTAGAAAACATGTTTTAGGATAGTTTATTTGTCGAATTATTAATTACTGTTTGTATTTTATTTTTATCTATTTTAACTTTGTGTGATTTGTTTTTATTTTTAATGTTTATTCCATGTAGCTTTTTATGCTAAATAAATATTATATTATTATTATTATTAAAAACTTGACCTGCTGCAGATATGTTCTATATGTTTGTTGAGACGAGTTACTCATTTTTTCTTTGTTTATTGGGTCTTCTGTCTCACACAAAAAAGGTTTGTTGGGAAAATGGAATTTCGCACTGCACCTGCTGCATTCTCAATCCTTGATGTATCTGTTGACACTGCATTCTTCTCCTCCTGATCAGCCTACGCCTACGCCCCAAAGTTAAGAAAACCGCTAATCCACCCGAATCCCAATATATTTACCCTATTACTACAGTTCAGAAGTGGGATTCGAGCAAGAACGAGAATTTGAGGAAAACCAAGCACGAAGACACGAGGTACTTTTACTATGTCTTCTGAAGATTCACCGCATAAGGCCCCACAGGTGTTGGGTTGTAATCAGCAACAGAGTAATAACTTTGAACGTTTTATTTTATGATAGGAAAATTAAATTAGACAGCCCGAAAAATTACACAACATCAACTTCAAACAAAACGGACTTGTACCATATTACAAAAAGGTAATTTTACCTTTTTACAAACTAGACATAATTTTAACTCGTCTTATTTAAGATTAGTTATAACAAATTCTAACACCCTCTCCTAATCCTAAATAAGAATACTTATTATCTATTACAAGTACAAACAGATAAATCTAATCCAACATCGTATTACATTTAAAATTTTGAAATTTCACTTTATCTAAAGGTTTGGTTAAACTATCTGCAAGCTGCTCACTACTCGGACAATAAAACAATTTAACAATACCTTCAGATACCTTCTCATTAATAAAATGATACCGGACATCAATGTGCTTGCTGCGTTTGTTAAACTGTCCATTTTTAATTATAGTAATAGCACTTTGATTATCAACATGTAGATTTATATTGTTACGGTTTGGGCCTACTATACTCGAGTCAGATTGAAACCGATGCGCCGCAATATCTGGCCGGGCGCGTATTAAAGTAGGCCACAGTTAGAAAGCGCTACCTGGAATATTCTTGAATGGTCAAGGCAACCCGCGAAGCGTTTCGCGGTCATTCTAGAACGTGGTTTGTGAATATAAAAGAAGCGGCGTCGACGAGAGTTAGTAGATTAGTGGAGTAGTGAATTTGAGAACGCGGTAAAGTTTAAATAGTGAAATAGTTGTGGAATTGTAGTAGTGTTTTTAATAGCTGAGTTAATTATTGTACGAAGTGTTTTGAAGTGTAAATAAAGTTATTAATTGTTGAGTTAAACTGACTTTGTGTGAACCCACGGGAAAATCGTAACAATTGGTGTCAGAAGTGGGATCAGACTTTAGTGCGACGTGAATTTGAACTAAACTTCGGGTTAGAGACTTGTGTTCAAAACCGGACTAGAGATTTTTGGAACAGTGGTGTGTTAAAGTTATTTTATGCCAGTAACAAGACGTCAAAGTGCAAACATGGAGGCCCAAGTTGCAGCTATTATGGCAATGCTTGAAAAACAAGAAGAGATTCGACAACGAGACAAAGAAGAACAAGAAAGGATTCGAAAACAAAACAAGGAAGAACAAGAAAGGATTCGACAACGAGACAAAGAAGAACGACAACAAGACAAGGAAGAACAAGAAAGGATTCGACAACAAGACAAGGAAGAACAAGAAAGGATTCGACAACAAAACAAAGAAGAACAAGAAAGGATTCGAAAACAAAACAAGGAAGAACAAGAAAGGATTCGACAACAAGAAGAAAGAACGAGACAACAAGATATAGAAATGCGTCAAGAAGATAGAGAGCGGCAAGAAAGGCGTAACGTAGAAATATTGAACGTTCTAGCGGGGACCAAGACAGACATCCAAGAGTATGTAACCCATAGTCTCAATAAAATTCAGAACAATGTTCGGGAGGACATTAATAAAATTCAGAATGACGTCGAGATAAAGTTACGCGACTTAGAGCGGAAAATTGACAGCAGAGGAGCCAGCTCTACAGTGATCACCGGAAACGGGCTCAACAAGATCAAGCCTCCCACATACGACGGTCAAACTTCATGGGCAATGTACCAACTCCAATTTGAGGCCGCTGCAAATGCAAATGGATGGAGTAACAAGGAAATGGCTGTAGCACTAGTAGTGGCATTACGAGGACCTGCATTGGAGCTGTTACAGACGGTGCCTATCGCCCAACGAATCAACTATGAATCATTAGTAGCTGCATTAGAACGTCGTTATGGGGATCAACATAAGAAAGGACTGTATCGAACGCAATTAATGGCAAGACAGCAGAAAACTGGTGAAAATCTAGAAGAGTTTGAAACCGAAATTCGTCGCCTTGTGCATCTGGCTTACCCAGCCTTCCCGGATGAAATCCAAGAAGAACTTGTGGCACAATATTTTGTAGATGGGATTTGAAATCTGGAGGTAAAGAAATGGCTGAAGATGTTCAAAGGGAGCAACAACAGCGAATTACTGGTTCGAGCGCTGGAAATTGAAGCTGCGTGCAATGACTTTCAGCCAGAGACTATTCAAGAGGAGAGAGAACCGCCAGCCGATCATGCTGCTACACCAATGAATAAAATTGAATCAATGTTCGGCCAAATAGTGCAACAAATGGCAGCATTAGGAAATGGTCAGTCCACACAGTTAGAACGGTCACGTCCGATCACGAGAGTGGAGTGTTATCGATGCGGACGTACGGGACACATTAGAAGGAATTGCAGACAGCGGTCTTGTTCTCCAAACCCACAGTGTCGACGAAATCAGGACATCAGAACAAATCACCGGAACTCCTCTGCTAAAAGAAACATTACATGTTATATTTGTGGACGTAAAGGACATTACCAATGGAATTGCAGACAGCAGTTTCGTTTACCGACCCCGCAGAACAGGCGTAACCAGGAGCGGAAAATGAAGAACCCGGAAGGACATTTACCGCGATATGTAGAGGATCGTCAAGCTTTGGATACTGACTTAAGGTATCGGAAAGGACAAATTCATAATGGTTGGAGGATTGGTCAAATCGCGATGGTGACAGATAAAGGGGCTACAAAAAGAATGAAGAGCTGCGTTTCTAAGGAGGACATAATAAAAGGACAGCGCTCAGACTCTGATTTGGAAGTAATCAGAAGATGGTTGGAGAAGGATTTGAAACCGGATTGGCAACAGATTTCCAGATATGGACCAACAGTAAGGGGTTACTGGTTGCAGTGGAATTCGCTTCGACTGCGAGATGACTTAATTACTCGCAAATGGGAAAGTCCAGACGGAAAACGCTTTGTTTACCAGACAATAGTGCCCAATTCCTGCAAAGAGAATGTGCTGCGAGAACTACATGACAGTCACGGAGGAGGACACTTTGGAGTAAACCAGACTTTGGCTAGAATAAGAGATCGATTTTACTGGATTAACTTCAGAAAGGACGTTGAGGAATGGTGTAAACGGTGTGACCGGTGTTCGTTACAGAAGGGATCCAGCACAATTCGGGAACTTGAGAGAGAGAAGATGAAACCAAACAACGACCGTATGAAGATGACACTGGACCACAGACCAACTGGTGGCAATTATAAGGAAGGTGATGCTGTGTGGATGTTTCAACCCAGGAGGAGCAAAGGATTAAGTCAAAGATGGCAACGACACTGGGAGGGACCTTACAATGTGGTAAAAAGGTTAAACGACGTCGCGTACAGAGTCCAACGCAGCCCCAAAGACAAGATGAAAATTGTCCATCTGGACAGACTCAAGAAATACCAGGGATTAGATGAAGCGGATCGGGACGATCAGCTTTAAGAGGGGGGCAGTGTTACGGTTTGGGCCTACTATACTCGAGTCAGATTGAAACCGATGCGCCGCAATATCTGGCCGGGCGCGTATTAAAGTAGGCCACAGGTAGAAAGCGCTACCTGGAATATTCTTGAATGGTCAAGGCAACCCGCGAAGCGTTTCGCGGTCATTCTAGAACGTGGTTTGTGAATATAAAAGAAGCGGCGTCGACGAGAGTTAGTAGATTAGTGGAGTAGTGAATTTGAGAACGCGGTAAAGTTTAAATAGTGAAATAGTTGTGGAATTGTAGTAGTGTTTTTAATAGCTGAGTTAATTATTGTACGGAGTGTTTTGAAGTGTAAATAAAGTTATTAATTGTTGAGTTAAACTGACTTTGTGTGAACCCACGGGAAAATCGTAACAATATTTATATTTACTCCCAAAAGCTCACCTATAACTGACTTTAAAAACAAAGCTTCTTTAATACACTCTGCAGCAGCTATATACTCTGCTTCAGTACTGGAAAGTGATACTATAGGTTGGCGTTTAGAACACCATGCCACAGGACCACCACAAAATTTTATGATATACCCTGTAGTGCTTTTCCTTGAGTATATATATCCTGCAAAATCTGAGTCACTATAAGCTAACAAATTTAAATCCTCACTATGACTTGTATATTGAATGCCCAAATTGATTGTTGAAACTAAATAACGCAAAATTCTTTTAATATTTCCTACGTCACGTTCTGAGGGTTTATCTAATTTCCTACTACAATATCCTACCGCATAAGATATGTCTGGCCTAGTTTTATTTGAAACATATAGTAATGTACCTACTAATTCTCTGTAAGGAAAAACTTTGTTCAAACAAGTATCATCAGTACTTGGATTATAAATCATAGGAGTACTAACTGGTTTCAGGTTTTCCAAACCAAAATCATCCAAGATTTCTGATATGTACTTACTTTGAGAAAGTTTAATAGAATCTTTGCCTTTGCAAATCTCAATACCTAAAAAGGAAGTTGGATTTTTACAGGACACTATCTCAAAATTAGTTGTTAATTTCTGAATCAAAATATTAATCTGTTCCTCATCATTTCCTAAAATTAGACCATCATCTACGTAAATCGCTAGAAATAAGGTAGAGGATTCATTTTTGAATATACATTGTTCACTTTTAAGGTGTATCAAACCAATTGATTTTAAAACAGAAGTAAAATGTTCATTCCACCTCATTGGACTTTGTTTAAGCCCATAAAATGCTTTTTTTAACAAACAGATTTTATTTTCACAATTTTATCTTTTAATTCGCTATGCAAAAAGGCCGTTTTGACATCGAATTTCCTAATTATTAAACTATTTTTAGCAGCTAAAGCAATCAAAATTCTTAACGGAGCTGTACTTATGACTGGACTAAACGTTTCCGTATAATCTATTCCCTGTTCTTGCTCAAATCCCCTAATTACTAGTCTAGCTTTATATTTATTATTTTCTTTAATTCGAAAAACCCATTTACTACTTAAAATCTTCTTACTTTTAGCCGCCTCTCTGTCCACATACATCTAAGTTTGATTTTTCTCTAATGACTCCTTCTCTTCATTTATTGCTTCAACCCATTTGTGCTTTTCAACCCCATTTATAGCTTCGTTTAATCGTTGAGGCTTCTTGATGATTCTTCCACTTCTTGTTTGAACATTATTTTCGATTTCTTCTTCGACATCAGAAACTTCTTCATTAGGTACATTTTCATTGCAGATTTCATCCATGACATTTTCAGGTAAATTTACATCTGAAGCAGGTTCCAGATGTTCAATCTCTTTATTTAGATTATGTTCCAGAAACACGTTTTTTTTAGTTGTGTTAAATTCTGGTCTAACCACTGGTTCTTTAAAGATAACATCTCTGGAAGTTACGATTTTTCTATTTTTATTGTCCCACAGGCGATAACTTCCTAAAGCGTATCCAACAAAAATGTACTCATCACAACGATAATCAAGCTTCTTCGTTGGTCCCAGTCTTTTCGCATAAACTATGCATCCAAAGATTTGTAAATTTGTTAAATCAGGTTTTTTTTCCATTCCACATTTCAATAGGAGTTTTATCAATAGTACTTGAAGGACTTCTATTTAACAAATAAGTTGCAGTGTATACAGCTTCACCCCAGAAAGCCTTGTCCAAGTTTGCCTCAAATATAAGAGCTCTAGCCTTTTCCATTATGGTTCGATTTAGCCTCTCAGATCGACCATTTTGCTGAGGAGAGTAGGGCCACTGTATAGTCTACAACTAGGTATACCTTTAGCTTTGCACCAATCCATGAAGTTTGGATTTTTATTTTCTCCTCCATTATCGCACCGTATTTTTGAGACTTTTAAATTTTGACAAGCTTCCACTTCGTGTATGTAGTTTTTAAGATTTTCAGCTGATTCACTCTTATGTCTCATTAGGTAAACTTGAGTGTAATGAGTGAAATCATCCATTATTGTCAAGAAATACCTATTGCCATCCCAGGTTTCTGGTTCAATTGGACCACACACATCACTATGTATCAGTTCTAATGGTCTTGTGGCTCTGGTCCTAGTGCTGTTAAAGGGTTTACGAGTTTGCTTAGACTGTAAGCAAACTACACAATCCTTTATCTTTTATATATATTATTACACATTCTACAGTATTTAAAATCATGCCCTTTGAAAAATCTTGTAGTTTTTTCATACTACCACTAAGGGCCTAATTTTTTATGCCACAAAACATTTTGATCCTTTCTTTCTGTCATTAAAAATTTTTCTTCAGTTGACAACTTAATACAATAAAGTCCACTACTGTCCTTTTGACCTTGCAACACTGGTAGTTTATTTTTAGAAACGACCCCATTGTTTTTTGTAAATATTACTTCACCACCATTTTCAGTAATTTTATTGACCGATAATAAGTTTTTGCTTAACTCTGGAACATACAACATATTTTCAAGAACACATTGATCTGTTTCAATGAATCCTTTACCCTCTGATGTTATAGATGAATTCTTCTTGGCTACTAAAACATCTGAACAATCTGCTTGTAATGAAGTGAACAGATATTTATTGCTTGTCATATGCGATGAAGCTCCAGAGTCAATGAAGAAAGTTGCTGTATTTGATTCTAAATCCATATCTTCACATAGAAAAGCTATTTTGCTTTGAGTTTCCTGTCGACTTTGATCTTGGCTTTGTCTGTTTCGGAAGTAACAATTGCTTTCTATATGATTTGTTTTTTTACATATTTTACATGACCTTTTGTCACAATAACGAGCAATATGTCCTTCCTTGCCACATTTAAAACATTTTCCTCCAAATCTTGTTTTATTCTTATTTACTGGTTGTTGTAGCTGAGCTTTAAAAACCATACCTTCGGGTTCGCATTGTTTCTTCTGTCTTTCTTCTTCTCCAATCAGTCTGTTTGAGAGATTTTCAAGGGTTTTATCACCTTGTGAAGTGGATTCCCAAGCCGTAGCAAAATTTCTAAACTGATCAGGTAATGTTGCAAGTATTTTAGATACCAACATACTGTCTGGGATATCTTGTCCAAGTACTCTCAGCCTACATGCCAAGTTTTCAATTTTGCTAATGTGCATTAAAATGTCACTTCCAAAATTGTTGCATCCAATAACATTTTTCGTCTTCTGTTTGTTTCTAGTGATGAGCGAAATATAACGAACTGTGATTGTAATCACTGATATTTAAAAATCACTGATCACGACTGCTACCAAAAGTATCGCAAAAGCGTGACGTGAATAACGTGATTACGATTACAGTTTTCTGATTTTTCCAAGTTCCCATCTCAAAGTTGCGACTTACTAAAACGCGGTTTTTGCTATAAAGTCGATTATCGAATACCATCGTAAGACTTAACACGAGCCGCAAGCGACATCGCGCCTTATTAACAGCACGTACATCGAGCTATGGCTGGAAGATGATCTTTATTTCTTGTAGCCGAAATCGTGAATGCCTGAATGTCGTGATCACGTCACACTATTAAATCACTGATATCAAAATATAACGGTAACAATTAACGTTGTGATTTAAATATCACGGTATCGCTCATCACTATTTGTTTCTCATATATGTTTTTAAGCTTGTCGTACATTTCTTTAGAACTTTTACAGTTAAAAATATGCATTAGTTGCTTCTTATCTATGACTGTTATTATTATTTTCTGAGCTCGGGCGTCTTTCCTTTCAAAATCTGCTTTTTCCTTATCATCTGCCAGATCTTCCATTTTCTTTATTCCTGACACAATTTCCCATAATCCATGTGCCTTAAACAGGATTGTGACTTGAAATTTCCAAATTTGATATGTTTCACTATTTGTTAATCTCTCAATCTGAGAAACGTCTTCCTCCGTCATTTTAGTTTTTAATTTTATGCCTTTATGACCACGACCAAACACCAGGTCCAAATTTTATTTTTACTGAAGACCTCTGTAACACTATCTTCAAAATCACTTCCGCAGCTTAACGAACTCTGGGCCCATAACCTGTTGGGTTGTAATCAGCAACAGAGTAATAACTTTGAACGTTTTATTTTATGATAGGAAAATTAAATTAGACAGCCCGAAAAATTACACAACATCAACTTCAAACAAAACTAACTTGTACCATATTACAAAAAGGTAATTTTACCTTTTTACAAACTAGACATAATTTTAACTCGTCTTATTTAAGATTAGTTATAACAAATTCTAACAACAGGAGCCTTCTGGAAATGCCGGAGCAGTGTTAATAGACGACATTGTACAGGCAACAGTTAGAGCCATGATTAGTTATGAAGAAATCAGGGCTAGTAGAGGCCAAGTTAACCTTGAAGGACAGGGAAATCCCGAGCAACAAGCAAATGAAGGAAGGAAAAGGTACTCGAACGCTGAAATAGCTATGTTACTACCGGAATTTAGTGGACAAGGCCAAGATATTGAAACCTGGTTACAACGTGTGGAAACTGTGGAGTTAACTTATGAAGTCCCGCCCAAGGTGTGTCTGATGACCTTAATAGTTGTTGGGAAGTTTACAGATCAAGCCAAGACGTGGTACCATTCAAAGCCAGAATACGTACTGTTAGACTGGCAAGGCCTAAAATATGAGATGAGAAGAATGTTTAACTTTAAACATTTTAGGGATTTTTGATGGGTCTGTTATGATTAATAATTTGGATATTCCCATAATTTTTCATGTTGTCAGTGACGATACAATGTCACAACCTGCGATTATTGGTCGTGATTTCACATCTCTAGAAAACTTTCAAATTACTTTAGGTAGAAATGTTATGGTTGAGTACATTTCTAATGGAAAATCTTCAGAATTGTCTGAATCACTTAATCTTGACCAAGCTTTAGATAATTTTGAGCAAGAGCTACTTTTAATTGATTATGACGTTAATCTTGGTGATTCCTTGAAAATAAACCCAAATTTACCTTCTGATGTTATTCACACTGTAGAAACTCAGTTTTTAAATGAATATTTACAGGCTCCCAGACCTGAGAGACCCAATGTTGCTTTTGAAATGCGAATTGGTTTAAAAAATGATCAACCTGTTTCTTGTAGACCTAGGAATGTTACTCCGTGTGCTGCATATTTTCCAATATATCAGGGACCAACGACAAGAATTTGTCGTTAAATTTATTTGCTATAACACAAGGATCACCCGCTATATCAGTCTCAAGCCAACACTGAGTTTTCCCCAATATCTCATTACAAATTGACCACATACATTTATTTTTATTGTCAGAAGATTCTATTTGTTTTTTATAACTATCCGCTCTTGATGTTAATAAAATGTTGTCATATTCCTTTTTTTACAGTGATATACTGAGGTTTAAATCTTATATCATGTCTTGACAGCTGAAGTAGCAAATCTAGCTTGCACTCATTTAATTCATCCGATTTGTAGAATGTTTTGCACTTATTTCTGCTTTTATTTGTTACTAATTTCTGAGGAAAACATTGATTAAACAGGATTGTAAATTCCGACAAAAATAAGTTCCATTGCTCATCGATGGTTTTGTAACGAAGTTACTAATTTTTCGCTGATTTAGTTAAAATACGCGTGACCTTCACTGCTGGGTGCTAGACCGAGGCCGTCGTGGCGTCGATTCTATCGGGACCGTCCGGGGCCGTTCGAAATGGTTCGGTGGGCGCTGAGAGTGGGTACCGCCACTAACAGCCCCCACCGTGGGATTTGTGTATAAAAGAAGGCCCCGAGCCGGAAAATAGGGATTCTTCGATCATCAAAAGATCGAAACCAGCCAGCTAAGCCGATCCGTGCCGACCGTTATCTCTTATCTCCGCGAATTTGTAAGTAAAAAATAGACACATACCGACCGTCCGGTATTTGTTCTGTTTGCTGTTTAAAACCCGTACCGTTAACTATAGTTATTTTAATAGACTGTAAATTGGGGCATTTTTAGTATTTTCCCGGGGTTTCCGTTTGGGGGATTTTCAGTATTTCTCCGGGGATTTTCATTTGGGGCATTTGCTATATTTGTCCGGGGATTTTTCATTTGGGGCATTCACTAAATTTGTCCGGGGATTTTCATTTGAGGCATTTGCTATATTTTTCCGGGGTTTTCCGTTAGAGGGTATTTCTGGTGAAACGGCGCCGGCTTCAGTTACTTTGTTTGTGAAACAGTCAGGTAATCCTTCTGGTCCTGTTCCTGTTTGTTGAACACCGGGGAAACGGTGTAGCAAGCGGGAACGGTGAAACCTGTGACTCGTTTGCTTAGCTCCGGGGAAACGGAGCAGTAAACGGGTTTGGGGATACTGGAGGGATTAGCGGCTGTGTGACTGGCAACGCCACGAGACTTCAAACCTCTGTTGCATGCTTGGGGAAACAGTGTGCAACGGAGGCTCTATTTGTCGAACCCCGGGGAATCGGGGAGAGGCACCTAGAAGTTAGGTCGAGTGACGGGAACACCGCTGGTCACGTAATTGGGCCTCATTGGGTTTTGGAACGAATTCCGGCGCCGAATAGTCAGTTTTACATAACCGTACCGTACCGCCGTTCTTTCACCGTGTCACAGTCAGTTTTAATCTACCGTAGTCAGGCTAATCAGTAGTGAAGGGTCCGTAGGTAGTTTTCATTATCGTTACACGCTTTCCCCGTACCACCGTATAAGGTAATTTCCGTTTCATTGGGTATTCGTTACCGTGAGTATTTACTGTAAGTATTGAGAGCCGTAATACAGTGCAATTAGTGAAAACAGTTGTTTTAATTTTGTTTTCTTCCCGAACCCTTTGGAACTTTTCTCCAGCTGTCTAAAGGCTACCCAGGTACCGCAAAGTGGACCTTCAGCCACTATAAATAACGAAGGTGGCGCCCGAGGCAACGTAACCGAAGAAAACCGCGAGAAAAGCGCTACAAATTTGGCGCCCGAGCAGGGACCGATTTTTTTTTTTCCCCTTTATTATAGACTGTTTTCTTTTGCCGGTTTTCTTTAGCTGAAGAGAAATGGACGAGGAAGGCTACAGCGGAGACAGGGCCGCTGGTGGAGTGACCGAGGGTCGAGACAGCGACAACATGGAGTTGTCAGTAGTACCGGGACCGACTGACGTGAGGGTGAGTTGGATTTACGGGTTGAAAAAGGACGAGTTGCAGGGTCAACTCAGTAAGTTTACATGCGTGAGGGTGTGGCAACACCGTCCCCACACTTGCAACAGTTTGCGTTTCCTGCAGTACCGGTTGTTGGGTTTCCAAACCACCCACTGTCACCGCCAACCACTACCGCCGTAACGTCGACGACCACCCGGTATTTTACGACTGTTACAGGTACTTCTGTGGTGACAACGCCTCCTGTCACTATGACAGGCTTGCCAGCCGTCACGTTTGCCCTGCCGCCGACCGTTCACTTACCGCCCGCCGTTTCTGGATCCCCGTTTACCACCGTACCGCCGCCGACTGCCCATGTGCAAGTACACAACTGGAAAGTGTACTTTGATGGCCGAAACGACCCCGTTGCATTTGTGGAACGTGTCCAAGAGCTCTGTGATGCTCAAGGCATTTCCATGGACGTTTTATTGCCACATATGCCTGATTTGTTACAGGGTGAGACCGCATTGTGGTTCCGTAACAACAGGGGAAGTTGGCGATCCTGGGGGCAGTTTCTGGCTGATTTTCGCAGCTTCTACTTCCCCATAAATTATGCCGAAGATTTGGAGCTGGAAATCAGTCGGCGACGTCTGCGACCGAATGAATCGGCCGGGGCGTATATAACTGAGCTACAGACGTTAATCCGCCGTCATGGAGGGATTAGCCCGGAAGAAGAGCTGAGGTGGCTCTATCGTAATTTGTTGCCGGAGTACCGACAACAAATCCGTCGGGGCGATTTTTCGGATCGCACCAGCTTTGCCCGATCGGTTCGAGAAACCGAACTATTGTTCAAGGAGCTGCACTCACCGCCGCCGCCTATAATTCCCGCCTCCGTACCGTCGTCACGGCCTTTCTCAGTGCCCCGAAATTTTACTAACAACCGTCAATTTACAGATAATCAAGCAAACCGGGCAATTGGGCCAACGGCAGTGGCGCCAGCTAGACCATCCACTGGGACCGAAGAACGGGCCGGACCAAGCCAACAGGCTACGGATAACGGCCCTCAATGCTGGAACTGCGGTCAAAAAGGCCATTACCGTTCGGCCTGTAGAAACCAGGCAAGGCTCTTTTGCTCCCGTTGTGGCAAGGCCGGTGTATTGAGCCGGGATTGCACCTGCCAGCCGGGAAACTAGATCGGTGTTGCATTGCAGCAAGGTCCGTCCAGCACCGTCAAACCGAAACCTTGCCTGTCCGTACAAAAGAAGATTGCCGTCCGCACCTGCCTGTTACAATCTTAGAAAAACCGTTTAGGGCATTAATAGATACCGGAGCAGCTCATTCTTTCATAGGTGACGCCGTTAGGGAGTTGTGTGTTGCTAAACGTTCGCAACAGATCACCCCGCACACCAGTTCCGCTCAAGTTGCTAGTGGAGGCGTGGTCAAGATCACCGAAGCTTTCCGGCTTACCGTCTCTATTAATGATCTTAGTTTGCAGGCGGATCTGAGCTATTTGCCAGATCTCACTTCCGACGTTGTGTTTGGCATGGATTTGTTAAAACAACATGCTTTTCAGATTGATCTAAGCACCAGTCAGGTTTCCGTAGTACCGCTGCCTCTTCCATGCAGTCCGTTGGGTCTTACCGCACCGCCGAAACTGCTGCTAACCGCCGATGAAGAGGACCGACTTCAGAACTTTTTGGCCGCCGAACTGCCGAGTTTTGAGTCAATAGAGGGCACAACACCGCTGATTTACCACCACATTAACTTGACACAAAGCGACCCAATAAAACAAAGATACCAGCCCCGCAATCCGAAAATGCAGGAAGTGATCAACACAGAGGTTGATCGGATGCTGGAAGAGGGCGTTATTGAGCCTTCCATGAGCCCCTGGAGCTCGCCGGTGGTGCTTGTCAAGAAAAAGGATGGTAAGCACCGGTTCTGTATCGATTTTCAGAAGGTGAACTCTGTGTCTCGTCCGGATGCGTACCCGTTGCCGTTCATCAACGCAATACTAGACAAGCTGTGCAGAGCCAGATACATTTCTAGTATAGACCTGAAACAGGGTTATTGGCAAGTACCGTTGCCGGAAGAAAGTAAACCGATTACCGCGTTTACCGTACCGGGTAGAGGCCTGTTCCAGTTCCGAGTAATGCCGTTTGGTCTTCATTCCGCCCCCGCCACCTTTCAGCGCCTAATGGACCGTGTGATCGGGCCTGAGTTAGAGCCGTACTGTTTCGCCTATTTAGATGACATAATAGTACTGGGCGAGACATTTAACGAGCATTTACACTTTTTAAAACAGGTATTTGACCGTCTACGAGCCGCCAACCTGAAATTGAATCCAGAGAAGTGTCAATTCGGGCGCCGATCGCTCCGGTATTTGGGTCACTTTGTCACATCCGAGGGAATCCGCACTGACCCGGAAAAGGTCTCGGCAATACTCAGTTTACCGCCGCCGACTAACGTGAGGGGTGTACGAAGATTTCTGGGAGTTGCATCGTGGTACCGCCGTTTT
Source organism: Ips typographus (assembly GCF_016097725.1). Taxonomy (NCBI): domain Eukaryota; kingdom Metazoa; phylum Arthropoda; class Insecta; order Coleoptera; family Curculionidae; genus Ips; species Ips typographus. The sequence continues at coordinate 9,469,543 of NC_138433.1, read as the reverse complement.
GTGGAAAATTTCTCACAATTAGCCGCCCCGTTGAACCGCCTGTTAAAGAAAAACGTACGGCTGGCAATGGCAGGAAGAACAGCAGGCTGCATTTGAGCAGTTAAAAATCCGGCTTACAGAGGCGCCCGTACTAACCTGTCCTGACTTTACCAAGCCGTTTATTTTACAGACTGACGCCTCCGACGCTGGATTAGGGGCAGCTCTAATTCAGCATGACACCGATGGTGACCATGTCATAGCGTACGCCAGCCGTAGTCTGTCCGCCGCCGAAAAGAAGTACTCCGTGACTGAAAAAGAGTGTCTGGCCATAGTTTGGGGCACCGAAAAGATGAGACCGTACTTAGAGGGCTACCGGTTTACCGTAGTGACTGACCACCAGTCGCTCCGCTGGTTACACTCCTTAAAGAGCCCGTCCGGCCGTTTGGCTCGATGGAGTGTGTACTTGCAACAGTTTGACTTCGAAATTAAATACCGTAAGGGAATACTTAATAAGGTAGCCGATGCTTTGTCTAGGAGTCCGGTAGGCAAGCCTGAAGACGAAGTGGACCCCGTTTCCGCTCTCGAAGACTTCGTACCTTGTCCTTGGTACAGTTCGAAGAAAACCGCCGTGGAAAAGAACCCCGAAGCTTTTCCGGATTTTTGTGTGCGCAATGGCCGTCTCTGTCGACATTTCTGGGACATGACCGACTTGACTGAGAACGAAATGGCCGATCTATGGAAAGTTTGCGTGCCTAAGGATGCTCGAAAAGCTGTACTGGAAGCTGTCTTTTGACTGCACCCAATCAATGCGTGCCCAGTTGTTTTGCATGAGCCTTCTCAGAGTAGCTTGTATTTTTGCCACCAGTTCCGATTTCGTCTTGCCACAGTTGATTGCCTCTATTGCCTGTTTATTGTCTGACCAGACGTGCACGTTTGCGTTCTGCGTGTTTATTGCGTTCAGACCCGTGTGAATCGCTTCGATCTCTCCGGCCACTGTATCGCCAGCAGTAAGCGCCCTTGGGGCGTGTCCCGATGTTAGCTCCGCCCCCTGCTTTTTGACCCAGGCGACGGCATTTTTTGTGGAGCTGTAGTCGATGAACAAATCAACTCGAGTTTGCCACCGCGGTTCTTTTGTGGCCATTTGCTTAAAGCAGTTCAATTCTTCGAAGTTCCACCTGTCTCGAATTCTTTGCTCGGTGTTCTTAATTTGCTTGTCGGCGTATGCCGTTGCCCTTTTTTCTGCCTCGATATGAAGCGGGATGATGCCCGCCAGGATCAAGAGTGCCTGAGTGGAGGTCGTAGAGTAAGCCGACACCACCGATCTCAAAAACATTATTTGCGCTATGAGGAGCTGTTTCTTAATTGCCACTTTGCCAGCCCTGTCGCCCCAGATTTCTGCCCCGTATAAGAGCCCTGGGAGTACTACACGCTCGTACAGTGTTTTTGCTGTGTCCTTGGTGCAGTCCGCTCGCGATCGGAGCAGAGCTCTCAATCTCGGCGCTAGCTTGCTGGCTCTAGCCCGTACGTCTTCTATGTGCCCCTGAAAGTTCAACTTTGCGTCAAGCGTTATGCCCAGGTATTGCACCGTATCCTTAGCGTATCCTTAGAGTCGCAACCTCTCTTGTGCGAGCTTATCTACTCGCTCGAGAGACCCTCCCGGGACAAGGCCAGACAGACGAAAATTACGCTTTACGCAGGCGGGCAGCGTCACTCTCTCAGCAGCTGCCGCGCAGTTTATTTCGTTCTAAGAGATTATCCTGCCATTAATTTCAATATTAACGTGAAACTCCTCTCTCTCTCTCTTCCTGATTAGTTAACAGGAAAGCTTGTAAATAGTTTTTAGTGATTATGATTTTATTACTGTTTTTAAGAACAACTTCAAAGTTAATTTATTACATGTTTTGTAAATACGGCAGTTGCTTTATTCCCCAGTTTTATAAAACAGTTGCAGCCCTACTAATACAGTCCCAGGAACTATTAGGTTCCCCCCTCTGATGGTGTGTTTGATCTCAGAAAGGTCCATCCATTAAATGGTCCTTCGAGCCGGATCTGTTTTCCGGAAAGAAAATAGATTAAAACTTACCTCATTTTTTTGGTCTTTTGGTCTGGAAGCAGTATGATCAAGGTCAAAAATGAAAACTTTCATTAACAGTAGTGAACAGTGTATGTGCGCGGTAGTGAAACTCGATAGTTAAGCAGAGACTAGGTAAGATCGTTACAATTTTGCTATTTGATTTGTTGTGTTCGGATCTTGCGTTTGCTTGGATATTACTGTGTGGTGCTGCCGCAATTGACTGATAAACTAGCAAGTTACTTAGTTATTGTAAAGTTAATGTATCAACCCGCTTTATTTTGTCCTTACAAGATTTTTTTTCGCTTTTAAGCTAAACTCTCAAAATGGAAGCCTTACTAAGATCCAGAACTCGCGTCAAGGCTTCTATTACACGCGTGCAAACGTGGTTTAATTCAAATAAAGGCAAAGAACAAAATGTTCACTCGTTTACTTTAAGATTTGAAACATTAAAGTCTCAGCTTGATAATTATAGCGACATTCAGGATAAAATAGAAGATTTAGATGTTGACGAAACCGATTCTGAAAATAGACAGGACATAGAGGATAAGTGTTTTTCACTCTTAGCAGATTTAAAAGCAGAACTCGATCACTTAAGCGCACCTAGGTCGGAAAATGTTGAAACAATTTCGGTTGCTAGTAGTTCTCGCGTACCCAAACAAAATGTGAAACTCCCAATTATATCTATCCCTACTTTTTCTGGAAATATCACTGAGTGGACGTCATTTATTGAGCTCTTTACTGCGCTTATAGTAGAGGATGATGGACTATCAAATATAGAGAAGTTTATGTATCTCAAAACTTACCTTAAAGGTGAAGCCCTCAAGCTTATTGGAAGTTTAGAACTTACCAATAATAATTTTGTTGTAGCTTTAGATATTTTAAAGACTAGATTTGAAATTAAGCTCTTTATTGTAAATACTCACTTGAATTTTATTCTTGACTATCCAAAGATATCAAAATGTACGTCACAGATACTTAGGGATTTTTTAACCCAATGTAAAAGTAATATTGTCGCACTAGAAGTCGTTAACTGTCCTGTAGAACACTGGGATATAATTTTAATCAATATTTTAAGTAGGAAATTAGACTTTGCTTCAAAAAGGGTGTATGAAGAAGAGAGACAGAGAGACAGCAACACGTTTCCAACTCTCAAAGAGTTCTTCGACATACTAGAAAGACGTTGCTTGATTCTGGAAACAATGCATTTGGGAGACTCATTTTCAACAAAAAATTTAGACGTTAAACCCAAATTTAGTCATAAAACCACTCTATTAGGAAATGTGAAACTAGATAATGAGTTTCAACATCAAAACTCCAAGCCGTGTAATGTGAACAACATAAAAATTGTCTGTATTTTTTGCAAACAAACATCTCATAAGATTTACACTTGCGCACAATTTAAAAACTTAAATTTTAAAGAGAAGTCTCAATTTGTCTCAGCCAACCAACTCTGTTTCAATTGTCTAGGTAGCAAACATGTCTCAAATAAGTGTACATCATCCCAGTTTTGCCGAGTATGTTCAAGAAAACATCACACTCTTTTACACAATGACTACAATAACTCTAGGAGAGACAATATCTCTGAATCTCTGCCGGCGAATCGTATCTCTCAGCAAAATTACTTACCATTAGCAAGCTCTCAAATCCCCACAGATAATCGAGCAGATAATTTCTCTAGGGAAGGATGTCTTAATCAAGCTCAATCCCATAACTCTACATCAAACTACTCAAGTTCAAAAAAAGAATTAATTTCTGAACCTCACTCTCAAACTTTCTCAAATTTGAATCCTGAAGATAACCCTTTAAGCGTCACTAACTTTTCTTCAAACCACTCACAAGTTCTTCTCGCTACTGGTTTAGTGACACTTTACTCAAAAGACAAGGAACCCATACTAGCCAGGATTTTGTTTGACAATGGCAGTCAAACGAATTTTATAACACAGACTCTTGCTAACAAGCTTAAACTCAAACCTTATGATGTCAATTTAAATATTCTCGGAATTGGTAAAAATGTTACTATGTCACAAAAAATGGTTGATCTCTTAATCCCGTCTAAATTAGACTTCGAGGTTCGGTGTGCCATTTTAGATAATATAACATGCAAACTTCCTCAGATTCCAATTGATTTTAAAAAATTGAACATTCCTCCAGTTCTTGAACTTGCTGACCCTACCTTTTTTGACCCTGGTCATATAGATGATTTACTAAGCGCTAGTATCTATAGTGACATGCTATGTGAAGGTTTTATTCGCTTAGGCAAAAATTTACCTATTCTCCAAAGCACACATCTTGGTTGGATTATCGTAGGAAACCTTCCAGCGGAATTTACACGCAATCAAGACAGAAATTCAATGCTTAACGTATCCTTATGCACTCAAACGGCTCTTCAATCAGAGAACTTAGACTCCCTGCTCACAAAATTTTGGACCCTTGAAGAAGTCTCAGCAATTAAGAGCCAAGCCCCTGAAGACGCTCTAGCAGAACAGATTTTTCAATCTTCCTTTTTGGTTCTGGAATGTGGTACAGTTCAAGTGGATCTTCCTCTAAAGGGTCCTTATGAACTAGAAAAATTAGGTGACACTTTTTCTATTGCTTTGAAAAGGCTTGAAAACTTAGAGAAGCGGTTTAAAAAGGATCCACAACTCTTTCAGAAGTATAATCAGTTCATTGAAGAATATGTCAACTTAAATCACGCACATTACGTTCCACTATCTCTCAAATCAAGTAATAACCAGCCCAAATATTTTATGCCCCACCATTGTGTGCTACGAGAATCCAGCGCGAACACAAAGCTTAGAGTGGTATTTAACGCGTCGCACAGTGGTCGATTTTTAAAAAATCTAGGCAATAATTAAAAGAGTCAAATACAGTTAAGGAATTTTTTAATAAATGACACAATGGAATTTTTTAAGCAGGTTTTTAAAGAAATTAATAGTCGCACAATATAATATACAGAGTATTTCATAAAGATAAATAGTTGTTAGTTAAAGTAAAGTGCTGAATGGTAATATTCGGTTCAATGTGTCTAATGATTTCATTTTAAGGTCTTATATATCATACATAATTCATTAAAAATATCAAAAACATCTTTTTAATTAAAAAAAATACCTAATAATATTTTTATTCTTCATCAGAACTACTTAACTCTAAAAACTTAGTTTCCGTGGAATTGTTTACTTTTGGAGTATCTAATAACTCAAAAGTTTCAGGAAGGAAACATTTTAATTTTTTAATAGGTAGTTTACGTAAACTCGAGATGCAAGGATCTGACGAAACCAGAAGGCGATTTATTATATCTCGTATGTTATCTTTTCTGGATGTTTTTCTGGAAAAATCCGATCTATACTTCTTGATATCCTTGTTGCGTGCCTCTTGTGCTTCCTCGGATAATTGTCCTATTGGCAAGCAAAATGATTTAATAACTTCAAAGCCATGTATTAAAATTTTGTGTATAGTTGGAGGCATGGCATACCAAGGATACAATGTCACAAAAAGTCTTGCAGTTGTTAACGCATATTCCTTAAATCTATCTGTATTGATGTCAAATCCAGACGATAAAGTTTGCAATATTACATGAAATTTTGTAATTAATTGTTTGTCAATTTTGGTTATATTTGATACTACTTCTACATTTTCAAAGAACCTACGAGCTGTGTTACCATCATTGGAGCTACCAAAACCGGGCTTAGGCTTATCAACAATAAGCCCTATCTGGTTGCGCAATTGCCCTTGAATACGCTTTTTGGTATCCAATACAATTTGTTTATCAATATCACTTCTAGCTTGCCATTTTTTAATATCCATTTTATAAGCTAAATGTAAGAGACATTCAAAAAAACGTATCCAAGCATGTAAAGTAGACAGGCCATACTTAAAGTTATCAGTATTTGCTGGTCGTAGAACAATATTGTCGATATTATTAAAGTCTTTAGAACAGGCTCCACAAATATAACATCTTTGAGTAGATTTGTTTGAAGTTAAAGAATTGCAAACTTTACCGTCAATCATTGTAAAATGTAGTTCAAAATTAACCGTTACATTTGAGTTATTAATGGTACAGGTAAATGGAACGATATTATTAATTTGACGGTCCACAAACTCTTTTTCTAGTTTAATTAGCTCTGTTGTTTCGTGAATGAACTGTAATTTTAAAGGACGACAAAAACGAGGCGATGATGTTCTTACATTTTGTCAAATTATTTGATTATTTTTATTGGTTTCTGTACGATATACAGTGTGTACCAGCCAAATGGAATAAATTCGTTAATAAATAAACGGTGGCGTTTTGGGAAAAACGCTCGGACACGTCGATTTGTATCTTTAGTTGCGCTTTTTTTTCAAAAAAAACTTTTTATACAGGGTGTGTCATGCCACAGTGGCCAATATCAACTTTCTTATTTTAAATGCAACACCCTGTATATTATTTAATTTTTGGATTCCTCAGAAAATTCTAGACATATTTCATGTACAATGTCCTATACCTATCTTCAACTGTTTCGGAAATATTAAGTGTTTTCGGATTTATTGCAACAATTAACATGGAAAATAGAAAATTATTTGATTACAGAAATTCGCTGCAATACACTGAAAAACTAAAAAGTAATACCGTTTATTTCTTAATATTGTAAAAACAAAGAAAAACATAAATGTCAATGTAGGAGATGTTCAAAATGTTCGCCGCGAACGTCTTGGCAACATCCTAATCTTGTGTAGAAATTTCTTCTAACGTTACTCAACATCTCAGGTGTGACCGATCTAATCGCATGCGTTATTCGTCTTCTTAAGTCAGCTAAGTCGAGGGGTTTAATTTGGTATACAATACTTTTGACATATCCCCATAAGAAGAAGTCTAATGACGTCAGATCAGGGGATCGTGCTGGCCATTCCATCGATCCTCGCCTCCCTATCCACCGATTTGGAAATATTTGGTTAAGGTACTGCCGGACATTTATTTGATAATGGGGCGGTGCTCCATCTTGCTGAAACCATATCATATTCGCAGGAACTTGTGGGTTTGCTGGATCAGAATATAAGTTTGTCAAAGTCGGCACGACATCATTTTGGAGCAGTGCTAAATAATTATCTCCATTTAAATTGCCATCAATGAAAAAGGGACCTATGATATGATCTCCAACAATTCCTGCTCAAACATTAACCTTTTCGGGATATTGTGTATGTTCTACCCTCATCCAGTGAGGACTTTGTGCAGACCAATAGCGGCAATTTTGACGATTAGCATGACCGTGAAGTGTAAACGTGCACTCATCAGAAAAAAGAACATGTTCTAACTGCATCACATTGTTATCAAGCATTGCCATCATTTGTTCACAAAAATAGAGTCGCCTATCAAAATCGTCTTCCAGGAGCTCCTGAGTTGGTATCAGTTTATAGGGATGCATTTTATTTTCTTTTAATGTTCGAAAAATTGATGAATGGCCAACATTGAACAGTGGGGCAGCTTTTCGACTAGAATTATGTGGGTTTTCTTCAAACTCAAGCATAATATCCAATTTGGTTTCATCATTTATTGTATTGGCAGCTGCTTTTTTTATCGTTCTTACATGACCAAGCTCGCGAAACTGCTTTTCTATTTTACTAATTGTCCCTTGGGATATAGGCGGCAAATCTGGAAATTTTTCATGAAATAACCGAGCAACTTCACTTTGTGTCCGTATGTTGTCTCCATAACCAATCATCTGTAGAATTGTTATTTTGTGCATTTCTGTTAAATAAACCATTTTTCTGATATTATGGAGTTAACGAAATTAAAGCGACTATAACACTGACACTAATCACTACTGTCATGCAGACAGACAACACTCTGCTAAGGCCGTGCGTTTTCAACGCAAGTAAACAAGACTTTTTATAGTTCTTTTATTTCATATCAGTAAGAAGGAACGCTAAAATGGTTTTTGCTTACTTTCTCATTATCAAAACCTAAATGGGAAATAAGTATTGAGTGTGTTGCAGCGAATTTCTGTAATCAAATAATTTTCTGTTTTCCATGTTAATTGTTGCAATAAATCCGAAAACACTTAATATTTCCGAAACAGTTGAAGATAGGTATAGGACATTGTACATGAAATATGTCTAGAATTTTCTGAGGAATCCAAAAATTAAATAATATACAGGGTGTTGCATTTAAAATAAGAAAGTTGTTGTTGTTTATTGGCCACTGTGGCATGACACACCCTGTATAAAAAGTTTTTTTTGAAAAAAAAGCGCAACTAAAGATACAAATCGACGTGTCCGAGCGTTTTTCCCAAAAAGCCACCGTTTATTTATTAACGAATTTATTCCACTTGGCTGGTACACACTGTATAAGCCTTATGGGTACTAATGATGTCAATACTATACTAGAGTCAGAACTACCGGTTTTGTCAAATTTTTGTTTGTACTCCGATTGACCTGAAGAACCGTCTAGGCCCCATTTACATATTAAAACTAAATTTACGTTTGAGCAGGAGTTTAAACTATCAATAACTTCTTCTTGTAACTGAAGCAATCTTTCGCAAGTATGATTCAGCATTGACTGCATTGGAACTTCGGCTACAGTATCCGAAGAGACAATTATTGAGTTAGGGTAACATCGCTTCTTTGCTTTAAGGATTTCATCATAGGAAAGATAAATATGACAGTTTTTTTCTTTGACTTGACGCCTGATTAAATTGTATTGACTCTTGCTTAACTTTGCTTCTATTAGAAGAGAAAGTGCCTCATCAGCACTCAATTTAGTATAAGTTGTTGTTTGATTTTTTAAGGCGTTGCAATACTCGTGAGCTTTTGATGGTGTATTGGTAATGTCTTTGAGTATTTTTGCAGCTTGATTGTTTCCTTCGGCACGAAAATTCATTTGCGTTGCATAGGCGAGTTAGATACTGCACTAGATGTATTTCGCAAATTGCTAGTTTTCATTCTTTTGGAACGATCACTGCTATCTTCAAAAGATACTTTAGGTCGACCTTTATTGCTTGATTTTCGTTTGACTTGATTGCTTCTTTTGAAAGATTTCATTTGCAAACTCAACCATTTTGCATGTGTTTGTATGAATCTGTCTTTAGATCGACACGAAACCATCCATTTTTTAAAAAAATCTGATTTAAATCTTGATAAATGTCTTTTTTCGTTCTTGCTGAGTTGCTCATTTTTCGTCAGTTCTAAAATTTTATTTTCTAAAGTAGTGAATCTACTATTAATACTTTTATCGGAAAAACTCTGAACCATGTCAAAAAGGTCCTGGTAACTAATAATAAAAAAGTTTTCGTCCACATCTGTAAGCAGAACAAAATATAGGTAAGTATAGCATTTTGAACTTTTGAAACGTCAGTAAAAAATTAACCCCGCATTTTAGACTTATGTGCAAATATGAGCAAGGTTTCTGTTTAGCATCAGTTTATTAAGTAAGTTTCTTCAACAAAACACTAAACAAACCCGTGGGATTTTGGGCGGAACATAAAAAAAACATTCAAAATTTTGTCTCTTAATAGTGACGTAAAAACGCATTTCCATTTTGAGTATATTAATATTTAAAAGTAAACTTTTGATCAAACATTTTTATGTGAAAAACTTACTACTTACCCCTACAATTAGGATCCATTTTAAAACAAAAATGAAACTTGTCTTCTACTAAGTTATAATAACAAAACCTTCGTAACGCATCCAAAAAAACTTACTAGAAAAAAATAATGTATTTGAGTTTGACGAATCACTATCAAACAATAATAAAAGAATGTGACATTCTATCATAGCCAACTTGTTTTTTGAAAACATTGTTTGACATTTGAATGACTTTTAGCCAAATATATAAAACTCCAAGTATTTCTTTTATGCCAATGAAATTAAAAAAACTACCAGTGTGCGTCGTGCAAGTCATCTAGCGGCTTTTCCTTTAACGATCTCTGCCTAAAGGGATATCAAGTACAGCCAGAGTTGTACGACACTTGGTGTAGGTTTAGAACCTTTTCCTGTGCCTTCACTGCCGACATTGAGAAAATGTTTAGGCAAATAAGAATAAACCCTGATCACGCCTCTCTTCAAAATATTCTCTGGAGGACCTCTCCAAATATGCCTTTAAGAAACATTCAGTTGGACACTGTGACTTACGGCACAAACTGCGCTCCTTTTCTAGCCAGTCGAGCACTTCATGAAATTGCAACTCGAAATACTTCAAATTACCCCTTAGGCTCTGATGCACTTCTCTTTCATACCTATATGGATGACATACTTTATTCCTGCAAGGATTTACATGATTTGCAAACTACTCACATTCAATTGACTCATCTACTCAGCAAACACAACTTCAAATTACACAAGTGGAATTCGAATAACCTAGAGTTTTTAACACAGATTTCTGCAATTCCCCAAACTAGTGACAAAATTCTGACAAATGACCACACTGTAAACAAGGTTCTAGGCTTGGCATGGCATTCTCCCTCGGACGAACTCTCAATATCTCTTTCCGATTGCACTCTAGATCTCCAACCAGGCCATGTGACAAAAAGAAAGGTCCTTTCATTACTGGCTCAAATGTTTGACCCTCTAGGGTTGATAGCCCCAAAAATTGTAGTTGGAAAAATGCTCATGCAATCTCTTTGGTTGCAAAAAATTGGTTGGGATTCTCAGCTGGATCAATGTCAAACAAACGAATGGAAATCGTTTCTTGAAGACACTCTTAATTTGTCACACCTCAAAATTTCTCGCCATTTGTTTCTCAAGAAAGAAATTGTTAATCTTCAAGTGCATGGGTTTGCTGACGCGAGTCTAAAGGCTTATGGAGCTTGTATTTACTTCAAGGCAGACTATTCTGATGGCTCAACTTCTTGCAATCTTGTTACATCAAGGTCCCGAATAGCGCCCATCAAAACGGTGTCATTACCACGATTGGAACTTTGTGCTATGGTTCTTCTTTCCAATCTAGTAAATCGAATAATTAATATCTATTCTCAGCAGATTCTTATCAACTCTGTATTTCTTTGGACTGACTCCGAAATAGCTCTTTGTTGGATTAAGTCACACGCTTCAAAATAGTAAGTTTTTGTAGCTAACCGGGTCTCTCAGATTCAAGACCTTACAGCAAAATTCCAATGGAATCACGTCGATTCAAAAAACAATCCAGCAGACCTGCTTTCGCGCGGAACATCAGCGCGGAAACTTTTAGAATCTTCCTTGTGGTGGCACGGACCTCAATTTCTCCAGGACGTTGATTTTGACCCCAATGCTGTTTGCGCTAAACAAAAAATCTCACTAAATCTTAATGTCCCTGAAGAACGAAAAACCGCACTGATGACAGCATCACCCAAAGATACCGCCTATGAAATGTTCTGGAATAGTCTTTTCACCAAATACTCCTCTTTTTCTCGACTTCAAAGAGTAATAGCATACACTCTTCGATTTACCCATAATCTTACCCTAATTCAAACCCTAGTAAAAAATTCACTGGTCCCCTAACAGTCGATGAGCTGATCAATGCAGAAGCCACTATTGTCAAACATCTTCAAAGAATTTATTTTGCCATTGAATTGAGAGAGCTAAATCAAAATAAAAGTCTTTCCAATAAAAATCTTAATACTTTAAATCCTTTTTTGAATCAATCAGGATTTTTGTGCGTAGGTGGTCGATTGAAAAACGCAAACATACCCGAAACTCAAAAAAAATCCAATACTCTTACCCTCCAAGTGTCCCCTAGTGTCTCTAATGCTAAAGAGAGAACATATTAGGCTACTTCATGGCGGTGCTCAGACTGTTCTCTCAAATGTCAGATTACGATATTGGCCTTTAAATGGACTTCGAGAAGTTAAGAAGGTGATACACCATTGTTTGCCCTGTTTCAGATTCAAGGCTCAACCTGCCCAACAGCAAATGGCAGATCTTCCAAAAAATCGAGTTTCTATGACCCACCCGTTTCAGGAAGTCGGAGTAGACTTTGCTGGCCCCTTTTTAATAAAGGCTTCTTCTCTCAGAAAAGCGCCTAATGTAAAGGTGTACTTGGCTCTTTTCATTTGCATGTCGACCAAGGCTGTCCACCTGGAACTAGTCTCTTCCCTAAGCACAGCACATTTTATCATGTCTTTGAAACGTTTCATGGCTCGAAGAGGTCTCCCATCAGTCATCCTGAGTGACAACGCAACTAACTTTTTGGGAGCCAGAAATGAGCTTAAGGAATTACACAGTTTCCTCAGAAATTCACAAAATCTTAATACCATCAAAGGCTTTTTGAATGAATTTTACATCAAATGGAAATTTATTCCTCCCAGAAGCCCTCACTGGGGTGGTCTCCGATTTAATAGTCGGTTCTACTCCCCTCACATATGAACAATTTGACACAGTCATTAGTCAGATCGAAGCGATCCTAAACTCAAGACCGCTTTGTCCATTTTCTAATGACCCCTCTGACTTAAGCAGTCTAACCCCAGGACATTTCCTCATTGGTAAACCTTTAATAAGTTATCCTGATAAGGATGTAAGTGAGGTTCCCCAAAATCGGTTAAAGTTTTACCAACAAGTAACTCAAATGAGACAACATTTCTGGAAAAGATGGAGCGTAGAGTACTTAAACCTACTTCAAAAACGTCCAAAATGGCTTGCCCCTCAGAAAAACCTGGAAGTTGGCGATCTTGTATTGATGAAAGATGAATTGAGCATTCCTTTAAAATGGCCACTTGCGCGTATAGTGGAAGTATTTCCCGGACCTGACCATAAGGTTAGAGTGGTTAAACTCAGAACTTCGACTAGAGTCCTCACCCGTTCTATCTCTAAGATATGCCCTTTGCCGAAGTATGAATAGATTCTCTTACAAAAATAAAGTGTTTAAGGTCTTTTCTCTCAATTTTTCTCTAGAGTATTGTTGAGGACATAGCCTCAACGGGGGGGAGTTATGTTGCGAGCAAGCAAAATCTCGCAACACCGCAATTTGTCGCCAGACAAAACACAAGGCCAGACAGACGAAAATTACGCTTTACGCAGGCGGGCAGCGTCACTCTCTCAGCAGCTGCCGCGCAGTTTATTTCGTTCTAAGAGATTATCCCGCCATTAATTTAAATATTAACGTGAAACTCCTCTCTCTCTCTCTCTCTTTTCCTGATTAGTTAACAGGAAAGCTTTGAAATAGTTTTTAGTGGTTATGATTTTATTACTGTTTTTAAGAACAACTTCAAAGCTAATTTATTACATGTTTTGTAAATACGGCAGTTGCTTTATTCCCCAGTTTTATAAAACAGTTGCAGCCCTACTAATACAGTCCCAGGAACTATTAGGTTCCCCCCTCTGATGGTGTGTTGATCTCAGAAAGGTCATCATCCAGTTATATTTTTGTATTTTTAAAATTACAGGATAAAATGAAAACAAACAACCTTACATTATATGTAAACACAGAAAAAAAAAATAGATTAAAATTAAATATCCATGTCACGGTTTTGAACCCTCTGTTTCTTTTTACCGTCATATACAGCATTAAAAATTGTTCGCTTGACATCATCGAGTATCTCTTCGTCGGTTATATGCTGCATCTCTTCAGCAATAGTCCTATAGTTGTCAAAAGTAACCGTTTACTGCAATGATTTAAATAAGTAAACTATTGCACAACATACCTTGCAAAGGCGCCATGTTTTAATGGTTCTTCAGCAACTGCATCCTTCAATGTGGTTGCAGCTGAGATAAGCAAGCCAGTTATCGCTTGAAGTCTTTCAGGCGTAGGTCCTGCTGCTGCTGCACTAGCACCACGCTTTCTCTTGAAAGTATGGGCTGCTGTATCAAGGGAAGATGAAGGCCTTGAAGTTGTGGGTACAGAGGTGGGCGAAAATAAAGGCTCATCTATCCCAACCCCAGCATCTGCCAATTCTTCAATTGTTCCCTCAAATATAGTTTCTGGTTCTCCCTTATAATAAAATTAAACAACAATATATTATGTACTAATAAAATTTACTATATTACCCACCTGCTGTTCAGGATGTAATGCTCCTGACTCTTGAGATGCTAAATTGCTTTGCCCAGGATTTACAATGTTCCCCAGTTGCAGAAAATTTAGCAATTCAAAACACCATCACTTTGGTACATATATCCCATCTGTTCCTACACCTGACACTGCATTTTTTTTATTTTATTGAGTTCCGCATAATATTGGGTTCTCAGTCTTTTAATCTTGGTTTTAACTTCTGAAATACTCAAATTGGTGAGCATTTTAGAGTTTAGTTCTTCAGTTATTTTATGGAATGCACTTTCTCTGGAGATTTTATTTTGGTAACTGGCATCTGAAGTGATGTAAAGGCATCCATGTTGCTCATACAGTTCAATTAGTGTTTGCACTGCAGAGCGTGGCCAGTCATAACTTGCATCTTTTTTGCTGAAATGTTTTTTATTAGTAGAGTAATTATACCTATATTATACTACTACTATACCTATATTATACTACTACTATACCTATATTATACTATTATTATACAAAACACACTAGATTACCTGCACATTTTAGCTTTTTGAATATCAAACCAGAAACCGAATAATAAAAACTGCAAAAAAAATTCTAAACAACGACAGGGACTGACTGACAACACAACACACAATGAGCTTTTCACCCGTCACTTCACCCCTCCCCAACAGTTCTTTGTCACGAAGAGAAACAACCTAAAGATCTAAAAGTTACTGTTACTATAAAAATCACCAAACTTGCCGGCAAGTCGAAAGAAAAATCGAGCATGACCGATCTCTCGGCAAGCGCAAGAAACTTGCCGAAATTGATCAGCTGTGTCAGTACTGCGCATGCGTTGGCAAGTTTCTTTCCGCTGCGGCAAGAAACTTGCTAAGTGTAAAACGGCCTTTATATATTAGTAGAATATTCAAAATAGAACATTTAATGTACAAAGAATATTACCTTAGAATATTCCAGTAATATCCAAATGGCACATTTTTGAAATATTCATAAAATATATTTATGAATCTTCCTATAATATTATAGTAATCTTTCAGAATATACAAAAAATATTCTATTCATATACAATTTTGGATACCCAACGAATAATTATTTTTGAATATTGGTACTAATTTTGTCTTAACCACTCAAAAGCTCTTGGACGGCGAATCTTTTGCTGAAATTTATTACTTAGCAGAAAATACAGTTTAATGTCTTACTTACCTGAGTTTTTTTACCCAAACCAAGAAATACATTTTAAAGTGAAGTAGAAGTCCATATATTCGCAAAGTGGAGGTGTATATATGAATACAAGAAGGAGAAAAACACTGCCTTCTCGACATACCAGGTGTCCAAGAGCACCTTGGACATAGGAGATTAACATGGGAAAACGGTTTTGATTTTTTTGCGCCTGTACGGTTGATTTGATTGAAAAATCGTATTAATGAAAGTTGTAGTACCTATCACGGACTAGTTTTCTATCTTTTTTTCAGATCTGCAACTTGAGCCTTTTCGTCGTAAAACACGAACAAAAATGAGAAAATTTAAACTTTTGGCCTGCACTGTATAGGCGGTTGTCGGGCAACGGGTAAACAGGTCATTGTTGCCGGTACGGTTGCTCGACAACCGCTTCTTAATAATAGCAATATCATTTTCTAAAAAAAAAACACTTGTTTAAGATAAATGCGGATATGACAGGATTGCGTTTAAGAAATACCTTCAACTAGTATTGCTTTTGTTATTGCTGATTGGGTTTCAACTGCCGCAGTTGCATGTACCGTTTGGTCTAAAATTTAAATATTATGTAAGAAAATATAAATTTATAAATCAGTACTATAAAAGGTAAAGCAAATGTACTCTTTAAATCATGCACATGCTCTCAGAAATACTGCTAATAAATATAATATGTAATATTAAAACACTACATGTAATTTGCTGCAAATGAGCAACATTGAAAAGCAAGCAAAGAAAAAAAGTAACTTAAAAGCATGCGATAACACACCGAACACACCAGTAACCATCCTAGTCTGGCTAAAGATGTCATTTCCTCTATTCACCTACAAATTAGTATATTGCATAATATCAAAATAAAATTTGCTAGTAGATACTTGAAAAACAATTAGAAAAACTTTAAATGTATCCTAACCATTTTAGGAAAAAAAAAGTTGTGTATGGTTTGTGTGATTGTTTTGCTTTCAAAAATTACAAACGTTCAAATATAAATACCTACAGTTTATTGGTCATACAAGACGACAAAATGGTGTTTTAATTTCGAGGGACGATAATACATTTGTCGTTTTCTATGAAACAATATTTTTTATTACCTGAAAAGAAGCGACTTCTGCTATATTATCTGAAAACAAGCGTTTATGTTAAATATGCATCAGAAAAACTTACAAAGGAAATAAAGTTACTTACCTTCTTCTCTTGATTCCAAGTTTCCGGCCTAAAAATTTTTCATTGTATATGAAACTTGTTATCAGAACTGAGATTATAACCTCATTTGATACAGATTTAGGACTGGTTTCTTCTAAAACAGATACAATAATTAATAAATATTATAAATTAGATTAATATTTATCAATGTGTTTATATAGTTTCAAACTTACGTTCAAATTGGCTTCCAAGCATTAAATTTACAAAACTGAATTTTTCTTTATTTAAATCAGCTTCACTATTTGGCATAGAAACTGCAAAAATTCAAAATTAGGAACCTAACACAATTGTTTTGTTTTAAATATTACTATTTGCTTTTAACTTTAGCTGTTTTCCTCTTATTTCTTCTTCAGCTGGACTGAAATAATTAGTTGGCTTGACCGGCCTATAACCTCTGCCACCTTCTTCTGATGAAGAGATGCTTGAACTAGCAATTTGTTTTGCTTCAGCTAGTGTGTCTAAAGAAAATAAACTGCTTGTAACTTAGATACAAACATATTGATGTTGAAAAACGTATTCATACCACAAAAACATTCCACAATTACCGGATGTTCACTCCAGTTTTCTTGGGGAGGAAGACATTTTGTTATATATTGTCACGTTTAATTTATGAGCCCTTCTGGGTTCACCAATTAAACTGACTCACGACGTTAAACGTCGCGCCGGGATCTCAGTTTTAAGGATGGAATCAAACACTGAGGGCTCTGTTAAACACTTAAATCTATTAACCAAACATTTATAAATGGATCGGTACAATACAGTCATAAACACACTAAAAGTTGACAATTTAACAATTGTACTTACATAGATTCATAAGCTAAGGACCTCAGCATTTTCTGGCGGCTGGCTTGGTCACTTTCGTGTTGGAACAACTTTGGAGAATGGACTACTTAACTTGATCTTCTTGACCGAAGAGAGTCGACATCTCGACTTCCTGGTTCAGCTGGTCGCACTACTGTCGATTGGTTCACACTCTTCCTATACTGCTGCAATCGGCGTGTTTTATACCCGATTAATCGGCTGACGTAGTTTGTTATTGTTGGTCGCCTGTTTTTCATATTCCTGCAAAGCAGGTGGTGGCGATTCATCACCGATATGATGCACTCGGTGCATCATGGTGCGACCTTGCCTCGTGCGCTTAATATTTCGCAATCCTCGAATATTCTTATGTTTTTAAGTCTAAGTCCATCTTTTGAATTAATGGATTTTCCATTCGTGACATATGCCTCCGCCCCAGAAAAACTGGTCCCCAGTTTTATATGAACAATAATTAAAAATTTTAACAATAGTAAAAACATATCGTTAGCCTAACACAAATTCAAAAGTCACATGTCTACATACGAAGGCATTATGATAAATGGTTAGTAGGTCTACATATGTGAGTATTCCATAGTACTCAGTTAAGTTTGTCCAAGGACACTGGTTACAATCATTTCTTAATAATAAGTTAGTACTTATTCTAACAAGAAACCTAATAAAATCTTTCCTTTCCAGTAACTATACATGCACTTTTTTTTTATTTACCCTAAGTCTATCCGGTTCTGGCAATGGCAGAACAACAAAAATACTGCAACACTGAGAAGAGTTCAATAGAGGCTTAGTCCTATGAGCCAAACTTCGCATCTCACATCACCGAACACCATTATGATTAATGTTCCATAAATGTTGGTCTGGGTCGATTATTCAATCGATGAATCGGCTAGCTTGGACCTCAGCATCAACGTACAGGCCAATCGTGAGTTCCAACAACAATAATGGCTCATCATAGTCTGCTTTGGCTTCATTCTCATATAGTCCTCAGTGTTACATGAAATATAAGAACAAAGGTTAATATGTGCTACTTAAGGCTTAATATACAATATCATGTCTTATAACAAAATTAATTTTAGCATCATCTGTAACTCTTATTTATGTGTTAGTATGTACGATCCATTTTCCATTCCTAAAAAATAAAAAATAGAACGTGTGAAATTTATTTCCCTAATGCTGTAAAGCAAGGATTGGGATGTAATTTCCCGTGTATATACCGCGCGAACAAAATTAGTCATGTAAACAACTTGAACGGTAGTTTACTGTTATCATTATTTTATTTGTTATGTTAGTCGTTCGTCATCAACCAACAAGATTGTCGGAGCGTCGTGTCAGGAATATTAGCCTCCTCAGCGAGACATTTTTAACCGCACCTTATTAGTTTATAGCGCTAAAAAATAATTGGTTTAAATTTCATGACTAGATTATCCTCGTAAACATTAATGTACAATTTCCAATAAGAATAATCGATAAGTAGACCTTATTGCTGCTGATAAGCAGAATATGGCCCTATATTTCCAAAAGGCTCCAACTGAGCAACAAACGGCTGTGCTACCGCTTGCTCAGGATTCTCTCTAGTTTGAGGATTAATGGGGGGATTAACCCCCCTGCTTGCACTTGCGCCTGGTTACCCGGATTTGGGCACAGTGCCGGATTGCGGACAACCTGACTTGCGTGGGATTCAGGTGGTCCCATAAAAGTTTGTGGTCCAAATGCACCTCCAGAAGATGCGCCAGCAGAATTTACTTCTGATGTTTCATCCCTTTGTTGTGTTTGCGGTACTACTGGTACCCGAAACTGGTGAAACGTAGCATTCGGTATATAAGTATGCGTGTATTGGGAATGATTCGGTTGATTCAAAAATCACGTAATGAAATTCAATATGCACATAATGTAAACCGTCTTCCTAACTCGGACTATTTAAATTAGTCATTTATTTATGCGCGCAGCGACACATTCATTTCTCATCGCTCGCGAATTAGTTGCGTTCCTCGCAAAAATGCATAAACAACTATATGTTCAAGGTGATTATTACACCGACAATATTAATTTTTCATATATTTATCTTTATTCGTTGGTAGGTACCTACATGGTCTCATTGAGATATTATTCCGAATTGGTTAACCAGCGAATTCCATGGTTTTAAGCATGGTGCACTCATTAACATTTGGGAAAAATTTCTCTGATAACCTAATATGACAAGTGTTCAAGTTTCAAAATTTGCTACTAGTATCTTGACATCAACCGTGCAATACAGTCTTTACTTATCAATGTTCAATAAGTATTTAGCCCAGTTTTATTTCGTAAAGTCTTCAATTAATCCATTTACTCATACAATGAAAAATCACGATATAAAACTCAAGTGTACACTTTTTAACTTTTATAATAACAATGGCCATTTTTCTTAATTATTCTCATATGCTAAAAATTTGCATGTCAAAATGAAATTACAATGGTATTTATCCATACGCAGTTTTTGTGAACGTTCGTACCGCGATGACTTAAATAACAAAGTGATCACCATCTGCCTGCGGCATAAGAAAAGAATTACGTAATCAATTGTGTAGGTACGTACTTATATATCGCATTTTTTCATGTGCACAAAAACGAAATATATCCTACTGTAGGATAATTCATTTAAGCAAATAAAAGTAAATCATTTTCTTAACTTAATTATGAGCATTTTGACTTTATCGGGCTTGTAACTTGTAACTCTGAATTGTTCAGCAGTTCAACATTTGTTTCAAAAAATAGTCGTAGTCAGTCTGCTAGAAATTTGTACAACTTATTGTACATCGTAATGGACGATCCTATAAACGGAATTAAGGTAAACGATTAAAGCAACTAATACGCAAATTTCCAGGATAACGTATAACCGGTTGCTGTCAGGAATAGGAATCTCCGTTGCCTGAAAATGTTGACAAGTTTAGCTACTTCATATGGACCTTTTTATATCCGAGTTTAAAGAATTCTAGTATCAATTTGCTTCAAAGACCCAATTTTCAAAACTTAATAAACGTATGTATAAGGTTTAGCATACACACAATCATTTCAGCCTGCTACTAATTTCGCATTCAACGAGTATCTTTGGTTTGTTCCTTAAGAAAAATTCATGCACCGCCTTAACATCGATAACAGCAACAGTATTGCTGTGTGGCACTAAAACAAATATCTCTCAACAAGTACAGACCTTTCTGTATCAGAAACTTCTCAACTGAGAAGGGAAAAATCAGAAACAACTACTTCGAGAGCCAATACTCCTACCAACATTGAATTATACTGTTTTTCCTGTTGAATTCTTGAGTATTTAAATTACTCCTTATAAAAGATACCAATATTTTTTCATTGGCAATTCAATAATTATTTTATTTAATTATGAATCTTGAGCTGGACATCTTCGTATAGATGTACCAAAAATAGTTCAACTGCATGTAAGTTGAAACTTTAGTACTCATAAAATTCATTACAATGGGTCGGTTAAAGAAACAAACTCTATGTGCCACTTACATAATAAGGTATTACGCTCAGCTAGCGTTTTTCACCTTAATTATTCAACATAATAAAATTCAGCAGAAATAAATTAAAAATAAAATCACATTATCATGATGTGTGGGTTTTATCGTCTCATTCGAGCAGTATGTCTGTTGAATGTGTTAAATATCACTTCAGAAATACTTTATTACAAATGTATCATTTACCATTCGTATTCAAAAAAAACTTCTGTCACGTCATCAATCAGTTGTCATTTTTTCCATAGTAAAATCAAATTTAATTATTATTAGCCAATGCAACATTTCGACTTGTTATTCCATGTAGGTAAATTATCATGTGCATTTAGAAAGAAAAAAAAATATATATATTAAAACATTAAAATTTATCAATCAGCAGTTTCCTTATCGACACCTTCGCGGCGATGCGACGAGAGGAGTGCAATAAAGCAAGTCGGTCACACCGGCACGCGGCGTCAAATAGAACTAATTAGTCTGCTTCACTTTATTTTCCACTAATGTCGCGATTTTTGCAAGCGACCAAATAATAACCTTCGATTTTTTATGTACTGTTCGTTTTCAAATGGTGGAAACATATCGAAATCCTGTTTTAACTCTGCACTCTGCTTTTATTTAAAGCTGGTACCTACACATAATAAGTAAAAAATTATTTGTCGACAATTAGAAGTTTCATTTAGCGCATCGGCACATTTTTTGTCGTTATCGGGAATGCTTGACCTCGACATCGAAATAACACAATCCGCTGTTTTACAGTGTGGATTTTATTTTTAATTTCCGATTTAGAAGACATGTAAAAATTAATTTAATAGCATGCTGCAGTATGTAAAATTCAATTTTTTTCTCCAAACTATTTGATTTTTTAGTTTAACTTTTATACAAACTTCTACTAAATAGTAAGCTAAAAGCACACATTTTGCTTTTAGTATTGTCAACCATAAAATTGGGATACAGGGAATGTTACATTTTGTGATTCGACTTGGTCAGCTGTGTCTCTATTTTGGTGTGAAGTTTTACGAGTTGATTTAAACATCGCAACTTTTCTTCGATAATCAATATCATCGATTTCATTTATGTTACTTGTCTGTAAATTAGGATGTAACATTTTCGGTTGAATAGGAAAATCGGACTGAAACTTATTAGCAGTTTTTGATTTGCGTTTTTCTGAAATGAAAAAAATATTGAATCCTTTGTTGTATTTGTATTGATTGATTCATTAACGTCGAATTTACCTATAACAGAATGCTTTAAAATAGGAACTGTTCTAAATCCCTTATTGACAATTGTAATGTATAAATTGTGCCCATTTTGCAAAAATGGTGTGCCTACACACAGATTTCTTGGACATAAATAACTGTCTCTTTTAATAAAAACGCATTTCGTTAAATCAGGTACATTATTCGCGGTATTCAATCTTAACGTTATTTGCGTATTTGGTTTTACAATATACTTTCGAGCAACTTTTAATTTTATTACAGGTTTTACTGCTTTTTCGACGTCAGAAATTTCTACACCCATTAGATACTCATTCTGAACTTGGTTTTTAGATGTAACATCTAAATCAGGTCGATTGAGATTAACTGCTACTTCATCGTTGTTGTTTGTTGAAAAACTCAAAATATTTTTATTGTAATCAATCATTGCGTTAAAATTCGATAAAAAATTGTGTCCCAAAATTAAAGGTTTAAAAAGATTTTTCACTACTAATGCTTTAATATCCAACGTTATGTTGTTAATTTTTAGAGTTACTTTCGAAATACCAACTGGGTTAAAAGTATAACCTCCTACTGAAGTTAATTGGATTTTCTCTGATGATAAAGACATATTAGTTATAAGATTTAAATCAATTAAATTTGGTTCACATCCTGTGTCTAAAATTGCATCAAACAAATTGTCTTCGTTATTTATTGAAGCTTTTGATCTTTACTGTTTGTCGAGTTTAGAGCAACTTCATCGACACTTAACATTGAGTTTTCACATTTACTAGGATTCTGATGTGTAGAAACATTCTTATTTTGTCCAAAATTGTAAAACTTGTTGCTACCTCGATTAAAATTTTTACATTTGAATGAATAATTATTTCTGGTATTACTATTTCTTATACCTCGATTTTGATCAAACCTCGAATAATTTTGCTTTTCTCGTGACACATTTCGATAGTAAAAATCATTTTTGTTTAACTTGGTCCCTTTGTAATTATTATCTCCACAATAATTGTTGGACTGAAATTCACAATTTTTACAATACTTATTTGGCCAAGTACGATTAGCACTGTATTTGTGAAATTTGTTTTTCAACCGATCATTACGAGAGCGAAAATTCATTCCGTCCGAAATGTAAAATTTACTTTGCCGATTCATTTGACTAAATAATACACGCTCTTTAATATCACTTATTTTCAAGACTAGTTGGTTCAAATCACTCAAATTTTTATTATTAGAGCTTAGCAAATAATACATTTCAAAACACGACGGATTTAAACCGTTTTCAAAATAATCTCTAAAAGTTTCAAAAGACATGTCCGGGTTAATTTCATTTGCCAAAGTACGTAAGTCATAATAATAAGTTTTAATGTCTTCATTGTCCTGATGTTTACGCGTGTTTAATCTAAATTTCAGTTTACGAAATGGCTGGTCACCTGCGAATTCTTTTAGAAAATCTGTTCGAATTATTGCCCAAGTATTCAAAACATTTTTTGGATCATTTACATATTTTTGATACCAAACTTGTGCTGGTCCGTCCAAATAATTATTAAAATATGAAATCTTTAAAGAATAAGTCCAGTTGTTTAATCTTGCGGACTTTTCATATTTATTTAAAAATGTAATGGGGCAATCACTTGATGGATTAAACGTAGGTGGACACGTAAATTTAGGGATGGCCGGGGCTTTTTGTTCGGCCAGTGCTGTACGTAAAGTTATATTAGCCATTTATTTCTTGACTTTTTTAACATAAGACACGATCGTTTCAGTAATACTGACATGCTTTTAACAATTTAGAAAACGAATATTCAAAATGACAATGTAGAACAAAATTAATTATGCAAAAAGAGAAAAAAAATATATATTTTTGTTTTAAAGAGGTAATTTTCACTCACGATGAGAAAAATCAAAAATTTTTTTTTTTTTTAGTTTAAAAATTCACTTTTTTTTACAGTATTTTTGTTTTTATTTGATAATCCTCCACTGTTTCCTGCTTGAGAGATAATAGTTTCTTCCTCTTTTGAAGATGTACCACCCATATTAAACCAAAATTTTATCCAATGAGCGCTTCAATAGCAAAGGTAACCCCCAAAATATCACTAAATACATTAACGATACTATCCCTAGCCAAAAGATAATAATACCTAAAATTTCTTTTATAGCCCACACATTATTTTCCTCAAACAGTATCATACCCCAAAAGATAAAATAAAAATAAAAAACTCAACTATTGTTTTTCATCCATCTCAAAACAGACCGGCACCTCCACCAAATGTCACGTTTAATTTATGAGCCCTTCTGGTTCACCAATTAAACTGACTCACGACGTTAAACGTCGCGCCGGGATCTCCGTTTTAAGGATGGAATCAAACACTGAGGTTTCTGTTAAACACTTAAATCTATTAACCAAACATTTATAAATGGATCGGTACAATACAGTCATAAACACACTAAAAGTTGACAATTTAACAATTGTACTTATTCATAAGCTAAGGACCTCAGCATTTTCTGGCGGCTGGCTTGGTCACTTACGTGTTGGAACAACTCTTGACCGAGGAGAGTCGACATCTCGACTTCCTGGTTCAGCTGGTCGCACTACTGTCGATTGGTTCACACTCTTCCTATACTGCTGCAATCGGCGTGTTTTATACCCGATTGATCGGCTGACGTAGTTTGTTATTGTTCGTCGCCTGTTTTTCATATTCCTGCAAAGCAGGTGGTGGTGATTCATCACCGATATGATGCACTCGGTGCATCATGGTGCGACCTTGCCTCGTGCGCTTAATATTTCACAATCCTCGAATATTCTTATGTTTTTAAGTCAGTAAGTCCATCTCTTGAATTAATGGATTTTCCATTCGTGACAATATAACGCCGCAAATTTGTCTTTAGGCCATTTGCAATGTTTTTTGTCTTTTGACAGCCATGAACTTGGCACTTCAGAAACAACATCGTCTTCATTCACAAATTTTACCACTGCATAACTCATCTGAAATAATTCAACAGCCAAGTATATACCAGGTGTCCAAGAGCACGCTGGACATAGGAGATTAACATGGGAAAAGGGTTTTGATTTTTTTGCGCCTGTACGGTTGATTTAATGGAAAAATCGTATTAATGAAAGTTGTAGTACCTATCACGGACTAGTTTTCTGTATTTTTTTCAGATCTCTAACGTGAGCCGTTTTGTCGTAAAACACGAACAAAAATGCGAAAATTTTAACTTTTTACCTGCACTGTATAAGCGGTTGTCCAGCAACCGTACCAGCAACAATGACCTGTTTACCCGTTGCCCGACAACCGCCTATACAGTGCAGGCCAAAAGTTTAAATTTTCGAATTTTTGTTCGTGTTTTACGACGAAAGGGCTCAAGTTATAACAGGTCATTGTTGCTGGTACGGTTGCTGGACAACCGCTTATACAGTGCAGGTAAAAAGTTAAAATTTTCGCATTTTTGTTCGTGTTTTACGACAAAACGGCTCACGTTAGAGATCTGAAAAAAATACAGAAAACTAGTCCGTGATAGGTACTACAACTTTCATTAATACGATTTTTCCATTAAATCAACCGTACAGGCGCAAAAAAATCAAAACCGTTTTCCCATGTTAATCTCCTATGTCCAGGGTGCTCTTGGACACCTGGTATATGTATATGACAACATTCAAAAGTTTTTAAACTTTAAAGATCAAGAAACTAATTTCAAGAGAAAACAAGAGATCTCTTTGTGTAATCAGATTAGGCTGAAAGATGGAAATATTCCTATCCACAGCCTCAGTTTCATCATATAAATTAAAATAAATTTTCCTGAACAATTTTTAAATCCTTTAATTAGTAAACTACAATTAACAGATAAAATACTATTTTACATGTAAAAGTTTCCTGTTCTAACGTAACAAATATTTACAGAATTTTTTAATTTCTAGTTGAATTTTTTTTTTTTTTTTATCGTAATCAAAATCCAAAAATTAAAAAAATGTTTTAGATCAAAAGTTTGGAAAGTTGCTTTCAATGGCAATTTATATTTATATCTACAGGGTGAACCAAAAACATATATAACAGTTGTTAACATATCAGAAAATTTAATCATTTGCATGTATCAGGGGCATCACTACCCATTTATCTGAGAATGGTAACATCATGCCTTTACAAATAATATCTTGAACAGTATGAGTTACGAAGTTTTCTTCTATCATACAAATTTGTATTCCAAGCTGTTGTGTCAGTAAGTTCATCTCTTACACTATTTAACAGATTGCTACTTAACGTTTTTGACAAACATGCGCCACTAAAAACAGCTTACATTAAGTATAAATATAAACCTTACATCACCGACACGTTAAAAGAAATAATCAAGTTAAAGAAAAAAGCGCATAGAAAATACATAAAAACTAGAAGTTTAGTACATAGGAGCTATTATTTGGACTTAAAAAACTATCTAGCATTTGCAATTCAAAGTGAGAAAAAAGCTTATATAGTTTATGAATTGAATAAATATAAAAAGGACTCTAGCAAAATATAGTCTAAGTTAAGGGACTGGAATATCCACTCTAAACCATTACATAGTGTACCAGCTCATTTAAGTAATGTTAACGACATAAGTGATTTTTTTGCGAGCATTGTTCGGAAGGATGATGTTAGTACTGATATGGATACGTTAACTTATTTCAAGGAACATAAATTCTACCCCACTGGTCAATATGAACCTCTGTCATTTAAATTAATTTCTGAGCAGGAAATCTACAGTATCTTCGGGAGGCTTAAGTCAAAAGCTGCAGGAATAGATTGTATAACGTATGATATTGTCACGAATAACATAAATTGCACTATGTTCCGTTACCTAGTCGGGCCCCGGTCTCCCCTAGTGCACTGTCTGAATCAGCAAGACCGGCAAATTGGGGTCACGATGTGGGTATTTAATCAGCGTCTCAAGCCATCGAGGATTACCGAACTCTGGGGTCATCCCCAGAGGGAGGTCACGAGCGACAGTCCGAACTTTCTAGTGCCCGGACGGCTCGTTACACTTGGACGACTTGGCGACACTTCAGAAGGGCTTACGCACCTACCACTATACGTACACACCCACACACCCCCTCTTGGTCAGTGTTCACTGCCTAATAAAGAAGACATACTTAAGCTACGATCTTGTTCCTCTTCCTACGCTACCCCCTAAACGTGACATGGTGGAGGCGCCCCGTTCAATCCCCGTCTATTAATCTTCATATTGATAGACACACCCTCGCAAATTGAAGCCAATTAAGTCACAGCGAAAAGATGAAGGAATAACAGAGGAAAAAGAAGAGAGACAAAGACCAGAAGAAAGAAGAGAGAGAAAGAAAGAGAGATCAGGAAGACGACTCAACCATGCCCACCCCCACAAGTTCAAACACACCCCAGAAGAATTAAGACGAGTTTTGAAGGACCAGCCTGCAGGTCCGCAGTTGCTTGAACTGAGTAGGGCAATATCAAGAGCGGCCTGTAGGTTGCCCTAAACATTTTAGTGCACAGGAGCACATATTAGTTTGTATTGTATTGGGTAAGATAAAACTAAACTTTTGATAACTAGGTTTCATAAAATAAGTGTATGTATAGTTAATGCAATAACAATATCTCGATTTCTAGACCAGTGACGCCATTCCCGACCTAGGTACTTTGCTGAGGTAGCAAAATCGCGCAAGTATAAGGTGTTTGGTTTATAATAAGGTCAAATGCTAATACATGTTATGTTATTGGAGTCGGGCTTGTTTCCTAATTAATTGTTGACTTTAGGGGCCACCTGATTACCTCGTTGCGTCCATCGACAAATTGACCTGATTAAAGAAGCGAGAAGAAGAGGAGCAAGCCTAGGAGAAACCAGCATCTTCGGATGGGTTCCGCAACGTCGGTTCTACAGCCGCGTGCACCCAGAGTCCCTTAAATGAAGGGCTGAAGAAGGTTCTCCAGATGGGCTTAGAAATGACGATGTAGAGTAGTCCAAAGCAACGTGTGCTAAAAAGAGAGCACGCAATGGACCAAAGATGTCGAAGCTAAGCGATGGATTTCCGCTTAGACAAGGTAGTACCGAGAGAAGGTACTAGAAGATGGTGCCCGATGCAGGGGACAATTTACGCTTAAATGAGAAGGCAAGAAGATGGACGCAACAACAAGGTTGAAAGGTGACCCAACGAAAGGAATAAGTGTTTTTTGGGTATGCAAACATGGCAACGTTTAAAAATCGAGAAGTAGTTAAGATATTTGTTCAATAAAGTTTTTCCACCCCTTTTCTAGAAGATAAGTAACATGTGTTAGTTTAAGAAGTAATATTTGATGATAGGTTGGTTTAAATAAAGTACTCCCCCACCTGCATTAGAAAATAAGAATAGAAAATAAGTGAGTTGATTTTGTAAACATGGACTTTTAGTGTTCGGGGCGAACACTTGTTGGAAGGGGGAGATGTCACGAATAACATAAATTGCACTATGTTCCGTTACCTAGTCGGGCCCCGGTCTCCCCTAGTGCACTGTCTGAATCAGCAAGACCGGCAAATTGGGGTCACGATGTGGGTATTTAATCAGCGTCTCAAGCCATCGAGGATTACCGAACTCTGGGGTCATCCCCAGAGGGAGGTCACGAGCGACAGTCCGAACTTTCTAGTGCCCGGACGGCTCGTTACACTTGGACGACTTGGCGACACTTCAGAAGGGCTTACGCACCTACCACTATACGTACACACCCACACACCCCCTCTTGGTCAGTGTTCACTGCCTAATAAAGAAGACATACTTAAGCTACGATCTTGTTTCTCTTCCTACGCTACCCCCTAAACGTGACAATATACTTTTATTTAGCCTCGACTATATAGCTAAGCCTTTATGTAAATTATTTAACCAGTGTATTCTGACTGGAGATTTTCCGGAGGAGTGGAAAATTGCCCTGGTGCATCCGTTACCAAAAAATTCGAGAATTACCTCTTATGGGGAACTTAGACCAATAAATAAACTTCCAATACTTGATAAGATGTTTGAAATTGCAATAGCTGATAGGGTCAATGACTTTCATGCTGATAGGAATATTCTACCTGAGATACAATCCAGGTTTAGAACCAAACATAGCACAGCAACTGCGCTGTGTAAAGTCTCTACAGATATTTCGGTAAGCTTAGATAACTCTCAAGTATCTTGCCTCATGCTGCTAGACTATACAAAGGCGTTTGATATGGTGATACATGACATGTTGTTGGCTAAACTTCACTATTATAACTTCAGTGAACTTGTTCTTTTTTTCTTCTCGCGCTATCTGCTTGGAAGAAGGCAGATGGTCGAATTAGATGGCGCGAGGTCGAATTTTGTTACGGTTGATAGAGGAGTGACCCAGGGCAGTATTCTGGGCCCATTGCTTTTTAATTTATATACAGCCGATCTGCCAGCACAGATCCGATTTTGTACTGTGCACCTGTATGCAGATGACACCCAGCTAGTCGCAAATTTCTACCCTGAGGCGGCTGGTTGGGCGTTAGAAAAAATAAATGAGGATTTAAGTAGAATAGATCTATGGTCGGCAAATAATGGGTTGAGATTGAATGTGGCTAAATGTATGTATTTGCTGATAGGCTCAAAAGCCAATATAAATAAGGTTCCTGTGTACAACTTCAATACCATACATATAAATAACATAATAATTCCCCAAGTAGAAACGGCAAAAAATTTGGGAGTGGTGTTTGACAGTAGTTTGAATTTTGAAGCGCATGTCATTAGAAAGATATCGGCCGAATTTATAAAACTGAGATCTCTGTATCCCCTAAAATTTATTGTACCACCTGAGGTTAAACTTAGACTGGTTGACACTCTTTTATTACCGCATCTCGATTACTGTGATATACTTTATTATGAATATCTTACTGATGAATATAAGAAAAAAATTCAAAAGGCGCAAAATGCTTGTATGAGATTCATTTTCTGTGTAAATAAATACGATCATATATCTCCTCTGTATGTAAGTAACAATATTTTAAAAATGAATTACCGTATAAAACTACATACCGTGTTGTTTATACAGAAAATACTTTTAACTAAAACTCCAAGCTACCTTTATGAACTCATTATAGCAAGGGATGATATGCATCCATTAAATCTAAGAAATATTGTTAGATTTAATATTCCACGGCATAACACATCGAAATTCAAGCACTGCTTTTTATTTCATTGTATGGAATTACTTAACTCGCCTCTGTACTGGTTAGTGGTGGGTTGCAGTAAAAGCTCACTCAAAAACAAACTAAAGGCTATTTACTTTGAAGAACAGAGTAGGGGTTGATTAAATTGGATACAACTAGGTATGTAAATATAGATAGACTTAGTGGGTATTATTGTAATAAATCTCTAGTTAGTGGGCATCATGGAAGAACGCTCTAGCGAATGACTGCCTTTTGTGTAACCCCTTGAAGTTTGCACAATAAATATCTATTTATTTATTATTTATTTAAGTTGCAATGAATTAACAGGTTCTTGAAAGAACGCATCAAGACATTTAAGTGTCGTATCTTTAATAGTAATTTCATCATTTTCAACTATCTTATTAATTAGTAAATAGTCTCCATTT
Organism: Ips typographus; assembly: GCF_016097725.1. Classification (NCBI taxonomy): domain Eukaryota; kingdom Metazoa; phylum Arthropoda; class Insecta; order Coleoptera; family Curculionidae; genus Ips; species Ips typographus. The sequence goes on along the minus strand of NC_138433.1, from coordinate 9,439,061 downwards.
TTCAACAAACAAACATTATTAGGTAGTTTATTAGTAAAAGTAAATGTTTTGTATTGAAGTTGTTGATAAGCTCTTTTTGTAGAAAATTTGGGAAACCGAAACGTTGAAATTGAATACTTTATAGTTTCTTCATTCAATCTTTTTACAAGTTGCTGAAGGGGTTTTCCTGTATTAAGACAATTTTTTTTATGTGTGACATAAATGCTTCACCTGGAAAAGCACTAAAGTAATCAACAGGTCCATGTAGTTTAACATCCTCACATAAATGACTTAGATTGTGAACATTGTATGAGATGTACTCATAGCCATATAATCGGCCATACTATCTAATAAATTTATGTAAAAGATTTTTTGCAACATCATTAAGTGAAACACATAAACTAGGTGACGCGAGAATGCGAATTGCACATGAAAGTTGTAAAAAATGGTTATAAAATTCAGTGGATACAAAATTTTTGAAGCCCACTATTCCTGTGTATAATAGAAGTTGTCTCAGTTCAGTGGCTTTAAACCTGTCAATGTCAGAAAGTTTTCTAGGCTTTCTTGCAAACTCTTGTGGTATGTAGTCTTTAAATTTCAAAATAAGGTTTGTCAGTTCAATCATCTTAGTTGATGGAATTCGAATGTTTTGTCGGCCCTTATACCAAAATCGCATAATTCTTTTAAACACACCAAGACATACTAAATGCATATAATCGAGAGGTACCTGACTAACCATACCAATACCTAACAATTCCAATTCTGATAATCCAATGTGATGGTCTTCATCTTGTTTGGCTTTGAAAGATTCATCAGTACGTAATGCACAACCTAATTCAGGAAAAGTTACACAATTTATAAATTCACCTTCTTGAATGCATTTGCTACATCCATGATATCCTGTATGGCCTTTTACACATAATATAAAAGTCTTTGCAGGAGCGTCACAAATCAATACATTAAATTTTCATTTTTCCAAATAAAACCAATTTGTTGAAGAGAATTAAATTCATTAACAAACTTTCTGAGAAAATGATTTACATCTTTTGGCTTAGTGTGTCCATGGTATACACCAATAACAAATTGATAAAAACTATACTGCTCAAAAGTATGTGGAACAAACCATCCCAAAATTGGCCACAACTGACTTCCTGAACTTTTGCTTAAGGGTAAGCCGTCAATATTTATATTAAGTTTTAACTCAGATGGAACTAGCACTTCATTTGGCAATACTTTCAGGCATTGTAAAATGCTAGACTCAATCCCAATATGGCAGTATTCTCCAGATTCCATTTCATCACAGTTGACATATCTTGGGGTTTTCAGTAGTGTTCTGGCATCTGAAGGCACATTAATATTGTGACTTATTAGAATTTTTAAGAGTTTACTTGTGTGGTTTAAAGCTATATTACACTCAGTTACCCAACTCCTTAAATCATCAACTAAATTAGAAGACATTTCTATGGAGTTGCTATTACTAGCATTGATACACTCTAAACAATCACACTCACTTTCAGAATCTGTATCAAAATTGTCTGTAGGTGAACTACTACCATAGAGATGGTTATTCATATTACCAAAAATATCAGCAGGGCCTGGAACAGGTATACTTATAGGAGGAGTTGACGTAGCAGACACACTTGAAGTAGCTATTGAAATCAAGGACGAGTCTAATGTTAAATTAGTGTCAGAACTAATTTGACTGATACTTAAAGTCGAGCTTACAGTTTGAGTGGTTGAAAAAATGGACCCTGTAGAGTAATTCCCAGAGGGATTATTAGTCAGACAAGCATTTTGTAAGCCTTTTAGGATATTTTCTCTTAGCCGCCTTTTATGCCTTGAAGACATAAAAGCTCTATTTTTTGGAGTTCGTTTAGATGACATTATTAAAAAAACAATACAAAATAATGCCTACCTACGTATTTACGTTTTACTTACCTTTTCGAATTAGACTCCAAGAAATGCACAAGCACCAATCGAACCACATAAACACACCCGCTTAGTTTTTTCTCTTTCAGGGCATCGAGGTTCTAGCGTTTCAAAGAAAAATGGCCTCTCTGTTAAACGAGTTACACGAAAACGACATTAAACGTTAAAACATTTAGCTTTACAATCGTTGAGGCTAAATTGGTGTAAAGTGAGGTTGGGAACACATTCTTCTTCTTTTCTTCCATAAAGCTAATATCATTTATTAATGTACCTCAGATATCGAATAGGTATGTCCAGTAAAACGGAACATCGCAAACGGCCCATTGATGTAGCGTTCTTGCTGGGATGTAGTCCAACTGGCGAACCTGGCGAGGAGAAGCGGTATCTGATTTTTGCTTAAATGCAAATGTAATAGGCTTATGATTGTGATGCCCCGGGAAAATAATAGCAATTTTTTTTTTTTTTGTTTATTTTTCAAAGTCAAAATTGTAATCAAAATTAAATTAAAACTTACGGAATTAGTTTGAGGCACATCTGAACACTACTAGACACAACACTTAAATGAAAGACTAGTTTGAAAGAAAAATCTGACTTCAAATCCTAAGCCAAACCTCTAAGAGATTTAATTGGCCAGCGTCGTTAATCCAGAAGCGGGGATATATTTCTATTAGTAGGTGTTTACAAAGAAAGGAATTTTTCCAAGTCATACTGTCGCCACAAATTCTCACCTTTTTGACCCCAAGCAAAAATGATTTATTGCCTGGAGCTGCAGGAAAAAAAATAATATTATTTTATTGCATCCGGCGACATGTTTTTGAAATTCCACCTTTTGACCTGTCGCATTCCTGCTCACAGAATGATGTAAATTTCGTAGTATAAATATTCACACCATTTTGGCAAACGGTCAGTCAGAAACGGGCAGTCAAAACTGAAACGTCGTCAAGTCGAAGACAAGTGTGAAAAGTCGGTTAAAGTCAAAGAAAAGACCTAATGGGGTCAAGTTCTAGTCACGTTCAGTAGTGCAAAATAAGTTCTACCAAAATTCTTCAGTGTGCAAGATCTGTGAAACTAAGGTGTTTGGTTAACCCTTCAAAATTCTCGTAAAGAAACCACGTAGCCGCTTGACCTAAAGCCTGTCACTTCAACTCAACTCAAAATGTCCAGAAGGTACGTTTAAGCCAGAATTGCTAACTAGACCTAAGTCTTTGGTACCGAACCGTACCTAGCTGAGTAATGTACTTGGAATCTGAATAAATGTTTGACCCAAGATTGGTGGTTGTGTCATTTAGGGTATAGCGCTTGCCCCTCGAACCCCAAACATAAGCTTGTAAGACCCAAAATTGGAAGAAGGCATTTTTGGGCCATTACATTTGGTGTCAGAAGTGGGATTGTTAAAACTATCCTAGAGGAAACAAAGGGTAGAAGGGGCAAGTTATACTTGGATTAAAAAGGAAAAAAAAAAAAAATTCAAAAGCTATCCCTAAACATGGAGAGAAGAGGTAGAGGAGCAGAACAACATGCCAACCGAGATGACCAGCAGCCGACTAACCCCGTGGTTAATAATGGAGCAGTTATGTGCTTAGATATAGTACCAACATACGACGGACAAGGCTCAATTGGAGACTTTATGTCAATTATTGAAGAAACAGCGATTTTAGCTAATTGGAGTGACCGACAGAAAACTTGCATTGTCAGGCTAAAGTTACGTGGTAAAGCCAAACAATTTATTGATTCGGAACCAGAACTGCAAACTACCGCAGATTGGGCTAAGCTTAAGCAGGAATTACGAACGCAGTTCAGCCGCCCTTGTGTAAAAGGATCCGCCATTAAAAACTTCATTGAGTGCCGCCAACGCATAGGAGAAACCTGTCGTCAATATCTCACCCGTCTGAAGCTGCTTGCTAATAAAACCCTGGAGTTGACTGGAGATGCTACGGATGACGCCGCTGACCGACGCAAATTGGAAAAGGACATCTCCACACAATTTGTATTGGGCTTAGTGCATCCCTTAAAACAACGGGTACTTAGTAAAAACCCAAGCAACTTGACAGCAGCGTTAGAGTGTGCCGAGCAAGAGGAAAGTATAGAGAACCTAATTCATTCATCCACCAGCCGAGAGTGTCGAGCCGTTAAATTGAACCAACAAAACGTACAGCCTAGAAAGTATTATTGTAATATTTGCAAGAAGCCAGGACACACGGACAACTACTGCCGAAATGCAAATTCCCGAAATCTCCGTCAGGTTCGAACGAGAAATAACTTATGCTTTAAGTGTAACAAACCAGGACACTACCAACGAGACTGTCCTGATACTAGACGAGCAACTCAAGTTTACAATAACCAAAATAGAAATACTTCTGTAAGGGCCAGAAATACAACCACTAGCAATCAGCAACAACGAACCTGCTTTAGATGTAACCAACCAGGACATTTTGCTAGGGAATGCACCGCCGAAATTGGGTCTTTAAATTTAAACTCCGACGCAGCCGCTTCCCAGCCCCGAAGCCCGGCTGCCATGGAGGCAACGTGGGAATAAGTGAAAGTGTTAGTGTAGGGATAAACATTTGCGAATGGAAGAGAATCTCCGGGCCCTGCAATGTTGCTAAGGTAACAATAGCTGAAAAGTTCTATTGGGCACTGATAGATTCTGGAGCTGTTTTATCCCTAGTTAAACCCTCAGTTGCTCAGGGGTTTATACCGTTACAAAATAGTGAAATTAACTTAGTGGATATTCAGGGAAATAGTATTCCCATTTTAGGAAGCACGTATTTGCGTGTAGGCATTGGGCCAAGAAGAATTGTGGAACATGAGTTCAAGGTACTTGAAACTGAGAGTTTTCAAACAGATTTAATATTGGGTCTCGATTTTTTGCATAAACATGGTGCAACTATTGATTGGGGAAGAGGAGAAATGGTACTCCTAGGAGAAAAACTACCTCTATATGAAGAGAATTTGGGGAGTTTATATGGGACTTTAAATGGACCACAAGTACAGAATCAGACGCATTCACACACTGCTATCTCCAACGATCATTCATCGTTGCTACCAACAACGAGGGATGTGGGCCTTCAAACGATTGGTAGTCGTTTGGAAGCAATGGAAAAATCAAACTCAGAAAAACATGGATGTTCTGAGGGCAAACTTGTATGTTTCGGTGATTTTAAAATGGATTCACGAGCTGCCGAAAAGGAAGGCTCCGAAGTCCGGGGAGAATTTTTTGATGAGACTCATTATGTGGAAAATGAGGGAAAATCGTGGAAAATTTTATTAGAGGAAGATTTAATTATACCCCCAAGGAGTGAGGTGATTTGTTTAGCTAGTATAGCTGATTCTTCAAGAGTTACGACTCAGCATGTTGTCATAGAGCCATGTGAAGATTCTCAGCAGGGATTACTAGTTGCGAGAAGTCTCTGTAAAAAAGGGGACAAGGTGCCTGTGAGGCTCATGAATGTATCAGATAAAGATATGCTGGTACAGCGAAGACAAAGGATAGCAGACGCCTTTGAAGTGGATATTGAGAATAAGCCTGATGTACAAGAGCAAGCTATTAGAAAAGTAAATTTAGAAAGTACCCAAGTAATATTAAAGCAATTAAACCTGGAAGACGTCAAAAGTGACGACGATGCCAAGCTAAAAAGATTGGTTGTGGAATTTATAGATATTTTCCATTCTCCTGACCAAAAGTTGACTTGTACGACAAAAGTGACACACCGTATCATCACTGAAAACGTACCATCGATAATAAAGAGGCCATACCGAGTACCGTATCATCGACAACCAATATTGAGAAAAGAAATTCAAAAATTATTGGATGACGGAATTATTGTAGAAAGTCAGTCTCCGTGGAGTTTCCCTGCCATATTGATTGAAAAGCGAAGACATCCAGGTGAAGAGGTGCAATATAGGCTTTGTATAGACTATCGTGAACTCAATGCAATAACAAAAACAGATTTCTTTCCCCTGCCTAACATTCAAGAAACTATTGACAAATTGGCTAATGCGGAATTGTTTAGTACCATGGATTTAGCATCTGGATATTTTCAAGTACCCTTGCACCCTGAAGATAGAGAAAAAAGTGCATTTTCGACTCCAGAGAATCACTATGAGTTTACTAGAATGGCCATGGGATTGAAGAACGCACCTGCTACGTGGAGTCGCTTGATGAACCATATATTTGCGAATCTTACTTACAACGAGTGCCTCGTATATTTGGATGACATCATTGTATTTAGTCCAGCCAATATTGACGTACATTTAGAGCGCCTACGTCATATATTCGAAAAAATGCGGGAGAGCAATTTAAAATTTAAACCAACTAAATGTAAATTTTTACAACGGGAAGCCGAATACTTGGGACACATTATAAAAGCCGGAGGGTACACTACTCAGCCTGAGAAAACTCGAATTATTGAAAACTATCCTGTGCCAAGGACAGTTAAAGAGGTACGTGCTTTTCTTGGACTTTGTGGATTTTATCGCAAGTTTGTTCCAAATTTTGCCAAGGTTAGTCACCCACTGACTCAGTTGACCAAAAAAAATGAAAAATGGCTTTGGACACAGAACCACCAAATCGCATTTGATACCCTGAAACAAGCTTTGATTAAGCCGCCTATTCTAAAGTACCCAGATATGAATCGTGAATTTATTTTGAACACAGACGCAAGTGCAACTGCAGTCGCCGCCATTTTGACGCAAAAATATGATGGAATCGAACATCCTATATGTTACGCGAGCCGTACGCTAAATACTGCTGAACAGCGGTATTCGACCATTGAAAAAGAATGCCTGGCTATAGTGTACGCTGTTAAGAAATACCGAATCTACTTAACAGGAACTCATTTTACCATTATGACGGACCATCGGCCACTGAAATATTTATTAAATATTAAGGATCCAAGTTCCAGACTGGCCAAATGGAGTATGTTCCTAATGGAATACAGTTTTACCGTTCAATATAGACCAGGAAAAATGAATGCAAATGTAGATAGCCTTACAAGACTAAGAACAGATGATCCGACGCAGATTTCAGCGGTATTACATGAAAATGAACTCACACCGATTTATGATGTACATTGGAATAAAGAGGATCTTATTCGCTTGCAGACCGAGGATCATGAACTCAACTGCTTAATAAATAATAGTACGTTGGACGAGGATACAGACTATATAATAATAGATGGACTTCTGCGACAACGACGTAATTCAAACCAACGGAAGGATCCAATCGTTGCGCCAAAATGCATAATCAACGATTTATTGAAAATATACCATATGTCGCTGTATGCAGCTCACCCAGGACAAAAGAAGACGAAGGAAATATTAGAACGGGATTTTTACTGGAAAAACATCTTCTTCTTCTTGAAGTGCCTATCCTCTGTGGATGTTGGCTATCACATTGGTCCAAATCACTCTATTCACCGCCGCTCTGAATAGTGCTGTTGACGTCATTCCGGTCCATGTTCGCAGATTTCGCAGCCATGATATTCGTCTGCGTCCTGCTGACCTTCGGCCCTCTATTTTTCCCTGTAGTATGAGTTGAAGAAGGTGGTATTTTTCACCTCGCATGATATGCCCAAAGTATTCCAGTTTTCTGCGTTTGACGTTTGGTAGGAATTCTAGTTGTCCACCGATGCGTTGCAGTACTGTGTCGTTTGATACATGGTGTATCCATGGGATTCTTAGCATGCGGCGATAGCACCACATCTCAAATGCATCTATGCGTTTAGATGAGGCATCAGTAAGGGTCCACGCTTCTGCCCCGTATAGGAGGGTTGAGAGTACATAGCATTTTAAAACTCTTATTCTGGTATGGATGTTGAGAGATAGACTGCACAGTACGTTACGCATCTTGTTGAATGTACCTCTTGCTCTCTCGATTCGGCATCTTATTTCTCGAGAGTGATCCCAATCCTTATTCAAGGTACAGCCCAGGTATGTAACTGTCTCGGCTACTGTGAGAGCTACATTGTTGGCGGTAAACTGTAAGTTTCCAATGGTGTTTTTACTGACAATCAGTATGTGTGTCTTCTTACAGTTTATGTTCATACCATATCTGTTGCATGCGGTCTCTACACGGTCTATGAGTCTCTGAAGTCCTTCAGCCGTGTCTGCTATAAGGACGGTATCATCAGCATATCTTATGTTGTTTATTATTTCCCCGTTTATCACAACTCCATCCTCCATGTTCTCCAATGCCTCTTTAAATAGATGTTCCGAGTATACGTTGAATAGAAGAGGCGACAGTATACAACCTTGGCGCACTCCTCTCCTTATATTAAACTCTTCAGATGTTTCGTTTTCGACCTGTACAATGGCTCTTTGTTGTAGGTATAGCTTTGATATTATATCTGTGTCTCTGTCGTCGATTCCTGATTCACGTAGGATTGAGATAAGTTTACCATGTTGGACTTTATCAAAGGCCTTTTCGAAATCTATGAAGCATGCAAAGACGTCTGCGTTGACGTCTCGTGCTCGTTGGATCAGGACCTGTATGGAGAACAAGGCCTCTCGAGTGCCGAGTCCTTTCCTGAAACCAAATTGTGTATCGCTTATTCTCTCGTCGAGTCTTCTATATACACGTGCTTGGATGATATTAAGGAACGCTTTTAGGATATGACTCATCAAGCTGATTATTCTGTGGTCAGAGCATTTAGTTGCATTTGCCTTTTTGGGAAGTGGAATGAATGTTGACAACAGCCAGTCATTTGGTATTTGTCCGCCTGTGTAAATCTTGTTGAAGAGGTTGGTCAGCAGTTTCATCTGTTCTGGGTCTAGCAGTTTGAGTACTTCTCCATGAATCTGGTCTGGCCCAGGAGCTTTGTTGTTTTTTAGTCGTTTAATAGCTGATTCTACTTCCTCCTGTGTGATGGTAGGTCCTTCTTCGCCGACTCTGACGGGCATATTATCGATGTTTTCGTCTCCGAAAAGTTCCTCCATGTATTGCTTCCATCTTGTAAGCTTTTTGTCAGTCTCGGTAATGATGTTGTCATTCGAGTCCAAGATTATTCCTTGACCCCGTCTTTGGTGTCTTCCTGTTGTTTCCTTTATTTTCTTATGGAGGTTGAAGCTGTCGTGTTTTTGTAGTAAGATCTCGATTTCGACACATTTTTCTTTTAGCCAGCATTCCTTGGCGTCCTTAATTGCTCTGAGGACTCTTCTGTGTAGTTCCTTGTATTTTACATTGTCTCTGTTTCTGTGTTGTCTTCTCTCTTCCATAAGTTCCAAGATAGAATCTGTCATCCATTGTTGTCTTTTTACCGTCCTATCCGGTCCTAGCTCTTCTTTTGTGACGGAGGTTATTGATACTTTTATTTTGTTCCATAGGTCTTCTATTTCTGTTTCTTGGTTGCTGTCTTCAAGTATAGTTTTGATTTCCTTGTTTAGCCTCTCCTTTGTTTGTTGGAGTACGTCATCCTGTTTGAGTTTTCGCATGTCAGCAACCTTTGAGGGTTTCCTTTTGTCTATCTTCTTCAATCGAAGTTTAGTACGAGCTAGTAGCAGGTTGTGATCTGACGGTATGTCCGCGCCTGGGTATGTCTTACAAGAGACAACCGCGTTGCGATATCTTCTATTTATCATTATATAGTCGATCTGATTTCTCACTGTTCTATTGTTGTTATCAACCGGGGATCTCCATGTGTATAGTCTTCTGGGCGGTAGTTTAAAAAAAGTGTTCATAACTGTGATGTCCATTTCTTGGCAGAATTCTATTAAACGTTCCCCTCTCTCATTTCTCACTCCCAGCCCGAAACCACCAACCACATCCTCAACCTTTCCCTGTCCGATCTTAGCGTTCATGTCGCCCAGCATTATATTAACTTCTTCCTTCTTTGTGTGTTTGAAAGCAGTTCTAAGCTGTTCATAGAACTCCTCTATTTCTTGTTCATTGCTTTGGGATGTTGGAGCATATGATTGTATGATGTTGAGGTCAAATGGTTTAGCCTTGATCTTGACTAGCGCGACCCTATTCGAAACAGGGATAAATCCTTTTACGGTCATGTTGGTTTGACTATTAAGAATTATTGCTACTCCGTTTTTGTTTCTAGTGGTATTGTCTCCAGAGAAATACATGTGATATTCGTTTATGACGCAGTGACCGGAATTTGGCCATCTTGTTTCGCTGCATCCTAATATGTCTATCTGGAGTCGTTTCATCTCTTTCACTATGTTTGCCGCCTTTCCGGCCTGGTACATACTTTGCACATTCCACGTGCCAATTCTCCTTTCCTGGTTCATTTTAAAGACATCTTTGGAAGACCGGGGGATTCTTAGCACCCTCTCCCCATTTAAGGGGTGCCCGGGACTGAGGGCCGTTTCTTGATTTTGTGTATCCATTGTGATGTCTTGGGGAATATATATAAGACAGGTAGTTTCCCGTTGCTTTCCTGACTATATTTTTCAGCCGCTCCTACGTGGAGAACAGACGCTGTCGGATTACCGCTCCTAACATGGAGGCCGTCGTATCCTAGGTGCTAGTTTTGGTCCGCCCCGAGTATTTGATTTCCTCGGTACCACCCATATCTGGGAGGCATTCCCCTATCCGCCACCTGGGGAGGCGCCCGATGGGGGACTAGCAACCCCGCACGGGGGAAAAAAAGAAAACTTACAAAAACATGCGAAAAGATATTCAAAGATTTGTCGAATCCTGTCCGTCCTGTCAAATTCATAAAACCAACCCTCAAGGACCTCCTGAACTCCAAAAAACACCCATTCCAACGCACGTTTGGGGAAGAATATCTTTGGACCTAGTGGGACCTCTAAATCGAACACGCCAAGGAAATAGATACATTCTCACTTGCGTTGACTTTTTGACTAGATACCCAGAGTGCGTACCACTACCTGATATAAAAGCTGAAACTGTCGCGAGAGCCTTTGTTGAAAATATCATAACTAGACATGGAGCTCCCAGGGAACTATTGACGGACTGTGGAAAGCAATTTATAGGCCACCTCTTTACTAACATTTGCAAAGAACTTGGAATTCACAAACTACGCACAACCCCTTATCATCCAGCAACCAATGGAATCTTGGAACGATTTCATAGAACGTTGAAGACTACTATCAGTCATTTCGTTAGTAATTTCATGGAAAGCTGGGATGAGATTCTGCCTTATGCGTTGATGGCTTATAGGAATCAACCTCATGAAGCTACCAAAGAAAGTCCATACTTTCTTATGTTTGGACGAGATATGGAACTACCAATTCATTTAACGATTAATGACCACGTACTACGATACGACTTAGACGAAAATTATGCCAGTGAAATGTTAAAGAAAATGCAAATTTCCCATGAACTTGCAAAAGAAAACTTAGCAAAAAGCATTGAAAGCAGATATGCTAAGCATAACGCCAGGAAACTAAAGCAAGAGTTTCAATTAGGCGATTTAGTGTTCATGAAAATTGTAGTTCCGCCTAAAGGGAACTTAGCTGCTAAATTTCAACCAAAATGGAAAGGGCCTTTCCGCATAATAGAAAAGAAGGGTCCTGTTACATTTAAAATAAAAGAACTTTCTGGACGAACTGAGCACATGATACATGCAGAACGCCTAAAGCCCTATAAGAATACATGGGATTGTGAAGAAGAGAACAAAAATGAACCAGACTCAACCAAGGATCCAATTGTAGACAACGAGAAGGTCCAGGATGAAGTGGATGAGTTTTTACTATATGGAGATGAAAGAAGATCCAGAAGGGTGCAACAAGATGAAGGTGATACTGATGAGGACACTGATACTGATACCATTATTGAAATAAGTGACGATGGAAGTGACGTTTCCACGTATGAAACCGGCTTAGATACTAGTCAGGAAGATTGGGAAGCCACCCCAGTCAATGTAGGCCGAACAAGAACTAGAGACATACAGCCACCTTCGCGGTTAATATATGAACACTGACATTAAAAAAAAAAAAAAAAAAACTTTAGGAACAAGAAAACGGTAGTTCTACATTAATGCGGTTTCAGGTTAATTATCCTGTTCGTCTTTGGTCTATTACAAGTTGGGAAGATGGCCCTTATTGCTTACGACTGTCACAATACCTCCACCAACATCACAGCCATATCCTTAAGAGAGGTTCAGCCCTGTCCCGACCCAGAGACCGGATATAATTCTTCCAGTGGCAGTATTCAAATATTGGAGAAGCGCAGGTATGAATTAGTTCATGTCTACAGTTGCCTTATTGAAGTGTCCAGAATCATAACATATTGTGGCGCCTTCTCACATATGTCTATAGTCAGTGAAGGAGTATCTAACTACATTTATCAAATTGGATCTGAGGAGTGCCGTCGTATTCACCAATATCGAGAGTTCCGAGGTCTAGGAGGAAACATCATCTCAAAATTAGCGCCAAATTCAACAACATCAACATCTCTTACGCTCGCAGGGGCAGTTGACGACGCGGGGAGATGTGAAGGAAGTCCTTATAGTGAAAACGGGAAAACCTACAAAAATGTGGTTGTTACTGCGGGAGTTAAAATAACTCTAAAGGATTATAGAACTCGTGTCGATCTAGAAAATAATGAAATTAAGTTGAGGGATGGGTTGACATGTCCATTCAAAGTAGGTTACTGTATGGACTACGATACAGGCGAAACAACTTGGGAACAGATTGCAGAACCGGAGTGTAATCGGTTCAATGTCTTGTATGAAGGTCAGGCTACCTTCATTACCGAAAGAAGTGACAAAGCCAACCAATTTATTGTAGTCGAAGATCACATGAAGATATTCGCTCTCAAACTTGTCCGGAAGACTACCTTGTGCGGTTATGCAATTTGGGAGAGTGAACATCCACGATTAATGGTTGCTCCCAAAATTAATCCGTTCGCGACCACACCTTGGGAAAATTCGGAGCAATCCAACGAAGCAGATTTGATTACTTATGTCAATACGAAGTTCCTATATGTCGAGCAATCTTTCAAGCGAACCATAGATTCAATGTTCACCCAGACTATATACCGACGGTGCCTGTTAAAAAGGGATATATTAAAAAATAGATTGGCAATGGCTCCTTTAACTCCTAATGTTGTGGCGACCTTATTCCAAAACCAATTGGGATATGTTGCCAAAGTAGCTGGAGAAGTTTTATATGTTATGAAATGTCGCCCAGTTTTGGTTGAAGTACGAAGAACCAAGGGATGTTATGCGCAATTACCCGTAACCGTCTCCAATAAGACTATGTTCATGTCTCCAGTAACACGAATCTTACAAGAACATGCTGAAGAAATAGAGTGCACCTCCATAATTCCACCTATGTACTACATACATAACAAATGGGTTGGATTTGATCCCTATCCAGTAATCGGGCTTCAGCCGCAAGAATTGAAAGCTGACGAAGAACCATATCAATTCGAAAGCATTAAAAATTTAGGCTCGGGCGGCATCTATACTGACACAGAAATTCATCGCGCTCAAGACGCCATGATGTTCAACATGGAGAGACCAGCCCTGAATAATATATTGTTACGAAAAATGGCCGGACAACCGATAGATTCACAAGGTTTTACGACCTTATCGTTGTTTGATGCCAAGGAAATGGAAAAAATCGCATCATCCACCTTACAGAGACTGTATGGGTGGTTTACAATTTTAGGAGATATATCGAGTGGAATACTTGGACTCTATGTAACCTTTCGGATTGTGAAGTTTGTCTTTGAGACGACCTTAAATGCGTTGGCCATTCATAAAGCCCTTGGATGCAGTTTCCACATGCTTGCTTCGTTTTGGGATACTCTAACTCTATTTGTATTGCAACGGAAAGAAAAACCCAGCAAGGATGTGTCAACAAACTCTAAGCCTCCACAGACAGACCGAGAATTAAACGCAAGCGCTCCCAGTGAAAGCAAGGAGTATGAAAACCAAGAATCGGTTAAAATATTAAATAATTCCACACAGGCTGAAACTACGTATTTCCAAGTGCGAGAAGAACTTTCCGAAGTCCGGCAATTGGAAAACATTGACGATGCACGTTGCGATTTTTTTGTTCGTAACCAAAGTGAACAAAACAGGAAATAAAGAAGCCATAAACCCGCCTTTAATCTGTACAGTGAAATTAACCTTTTTGAACTCAACATACTTAAACAAATTTTGTCGAGGAACTCACATTCCTCAACCGACCCTGGCCATGAACAGGAATTTGAAAAGTCCGCAGATTCCTAGTCTATACCACGGATGATGCTTAAAATGACGTAAACTTTAAGTCCATATAAGAAGCAACAATTAAATGGGGGATAGCCAGTGTTTAATCCTGCCGGTTGTGTTACTGAATTCAAAGATACTCTAATTATTACTTAAAAAAAAAAAGTTGACAATCAGTGATGGAGTACATAGTAGTTTTTCTCTACTATGTCCGATTAGTACGGGACAGGGGTAGTAAATTTATGTTGTACCGGATGGCTCTTTACCACCTATGGGAACTGGCGACTCTTTACCGACCCCGAGTGACTCAACCCTTGGAAATAACCCGGGCTCTATTAAATTTATGGACGGAAGTGATCCACTTGGAGTTCCAATTGTTGAGAATAGACCCCGCCCGACCATGTGACTGTGCCTTCTGCGTTCCTCCACCACCGAATCTGTTCACACCGACGCAATTCTGGAACGCATGGGGCAATGTCATGATTGAAGGTTGCGCCTGTCCCGTTTGCGCCTTCCGGCGATGTAGCCCAGCTGAACCCCCACAACCGCACTTAAGACCCCAAACTCACTCTCAGGAAGTCGCCGCCGGATCACTAATGCCGCCGCCGATGCAACCCATGGTACCGCCAACCCGCCAGGATCCAGTTGGCCGATCAAGGCAAACGCGAGTTCCTAGGCCAATCGCTAGCCGACCCTACCCAGTTTTGGAGGCAGACCTTTTGCCTGGAAGCCAAACGGGGGTACGCATACGACGGGCCCCTGATCCAAACCAGCCAGGAACTTCCCGAGAGTGACCGGTTGGTAATTAAAGTCGGTACGTTAGTTTATTCTTAATTTTTTTTTTTATTTTATTTTTTTTTTGTTTGTTATTTCTTTATTTTTTATTTTTCGTTTTGAGTGCCGCATATTTATTTACCTTTTCAATTGTTTATGAGAGTAATCATGGAACATTATTTTATTGTTACTAGATTTTATTGAATAATCGTAGGATAGGATTTATACGTGTATAGTAGACTTAAAAATATTTTATTGGGACTGGCACGCGTAAGCGATTGTTGTTAGACCTTCTGGACAGATTTGCTTATTCGACAAGGTTTTCATACATTGCCTTAGGTCAAGTGCGATGTGAATGACTCGGATTTACGCTGAACATATGATTCAGAGTAGTACAGCGTTGCACTGATACAAAGCAAATATATTTTATATTTGCATTGTCCTACAGGGATGGGTGGGATGTGATGCCCCGGGAAAATAATAGCAATTTTTTTTTTTTTTGTTTATTTTTCAAAGTCAAAATTGTAATCAAAATTAAATTAAAACTTACGGAATTAGTTTGAGGCACATCTGAACACTACTAGACACAACACTTAAATGAAAGACTAGTTTGAAAGAAAAATCTGACTTCAAATCCTAAGCCAAACCTCTAAGAGATTTAATTGGCCAGCGTCGTTAATCCAGAAGCGGGGATATATTTCTATTAGTAGGTGTTTACAAAGAAAGGAATTTTTCCAAGTCATACTGTCGCCACAAATTCTCACCTTTTTGACCCCAAGCAAAAATGATTTATTGCCTGGAGCTGCAGGAAAAAAAATAATATTATTTTATTGCATCCGGCGACATGTTTTTGAAATTCCACCTTTTGACCTGTCGCATTCCTGCTCACAGAATGATGTAAATTTCGTAGTATAAATATTCACACCATTTTGGCAAACGGTCAGTCAGAAACGGGCAGTCAAAACTGAAACGTCGTCAAGTCGAAGACAAGTGTGAAAAGTCGGTTAAAGTCAAAGAAAAGACCTAATGGGGTCAAGTTCTAGTCACGTTCAGTAGTGCAAAATAAGTTCTACCAAAATTCTTCAGTGTGCAAGATCTGTGAAACTAAGGTGTTTGGTTAACCCTTCAAAATTCTCGTAAAGAAACCACGTAGCCGCTTGACCTAAAGCCTGTCACTTCAACTCAACTCAAAATGTCCAGAAGGTACGTTTAAGCCAGAATTGCTAACTAGACCTAAGTCTTTGGTACCGAACCGTACCTAGCTGAGTAATGTACTTGGAATCTGAATAAATGTTTGACCCAAGATTGGTGGTTGTGTCATTTAGGGTATAGCGCTTGCCCCTCGAACCCCAAACATAAGCTTGTAAGACCCAAAATTGGAAGAAGGCATTTTTGGGCCATTACAATGATCAGTAAAAATTCGAAAATGCCGTCCTTCGAGCAAATAGCGAAAATATTTAACTGCTGTATAAATAGCTAAAAGTTCTCAATCCTAAGTACTATATTTCATTTGCGCTTACGAGAACTTACGTGAAAAAAAACCAAGTGGTTTCCAATTGTTATCCACAAACTGCTCTACTACCGCCCCCATAGCAAAATCCGAAGCGTCAACTGTCAAAGACACTGGTGCAGAAGAATAGGGGTGGATTAAAAGGGCGGCGTTAGCTAACTCCGATTTGCATTTGTCAAATGCAGCCAAAGATTCAGGAGACCATTGAAGAGGAGTCCGGTCGTTGCGTTTACAATTCTTGTGCAAAAGATGGAGGATAGCCTGATTTTGAGCAGCATTAGGCAGAAATTTCCTGAACCTTCACCTGACACCTCATACCCAAGAAATTTTACCTGCGGTTGACCAAAACTGCATTTTCCGATGTTAATTGTAAGTCCATATTGAGACAGGCGGTCAAACACTTGCCATAAATGCTGCTTATGTTCCTCCTCAGTGGTAGAAGCGATCAAAATATCGTCGATATAGGGGAAGCAAAACTGTAAACCAGACAATACCTCGTGTATAAAGCGTTGAAATGTTTGAGCGGCATTCCGAAGTCCAAACTGCATAGGAGTGAACTCGAAAAGGCCAAATGGGGTAATTATAGCAGGGATAGAATCTGAATCCACAGGGATTTGGTGGTAAGCCCGTACCAAATCTATTGTTGAGAAAATTGTTCTCCCTTCTAAAAGGAAAGAGAAATCATTCAAATTGGGTACGGGGTATTTATCTTCTCAAGTAGCAGCATTAAGACTACGATAGTCACCCACTGGACGCCACTCTGCAGCTGTCTTTTTAGGTACCATATGAAGGGGGCTTGCCCATGGACTGCTGGAAGGGCGACATATACCCTGCTGAACCATAAATTGAAACTCTTGCTTTGCTACCTGTAATTTATCTGGAGGAAGATGCCGAACTTTTGAAGCTACTGGGGGACCTTCAGTTAAAATAACATGCGAGGTGTGGTGACGTAAATTACCAGGTGTAGTAGAGAACTGGGTGAGGGAAGGAAACTGCTTCAGAATGTCATAATATTTACAGGAAGAAGAAATGGTGTTGATTGAATCCTTTTCTGATAAGAAAGTTGACTTACCAAGAGCAAATGATTGAGCTTCACTGTCAATAAGTCTCTGTCTTTGGACATCAACTAACAAATGAAACTTATGTAAAAAATCCGCCCCTATAATTGCCCGGTCTGTGTCAGCTAAAATAAATCGCCAAGTAAATGTGCGTTTTAGACCTAAAGAAACAGTTAAAAGTCGAGATCCATATGTACGCACAGGAGTATTATTAGCTGCATATAATGAAAAGTTGAATTTATTATCAATAGGCCTGCCTGCATGTCTTTGAGGCAAAATTGACACATCTGACCCAGAGTCAATTAAAAAATGTACATTAGACAGTGGGTCAAAAATGACTAGTCTACAACTTACCCTACTAACTTGACTAAGATTTGATTGAGGGTGACTGGCATAAAGCACATCAACTCCCGTCTTTATCGACGTGCCGGCCCATTTTCCGGCTTATAGTTACAGGGAGCCACACACTTACGTGCTTTAGGACCAAATCTTTGGTGATACCAACACAAACCATTTGGAAGCAACGTTGGATCTAACATCCTATCTGCTAGTTTGGCTAGTTCATCTACAAGACCATTATTTGCTAATAATACTGTTTGAATAGTTGCTGGAAGATGTTGCAGCCACAAGGTACGGAACATGTCTGTGGTAACAGAAGTTCCTCCCAACTGAGTCATGTGCATACGCAGTTGGGATGGTTTTTGGTCTCCCAATGAGACTTCCGACAACAATTTTCTTAACTTACGCTCACTGGTCTCTGAAAAAACTGTAATCAACTTATTTTTAATAGCTGTGTACTTATTTTCCCCTGGTGGGGCAGTTAACAAGTTTGCAACATGTGATAAAATCTCTGTGTCTATAGCACTAACTACATGATGAAACTTGGTTTCTTCTGATGTTATTCTACTTAAAGCAAACTGAGCTTCCAACTGTACAAACCACAGGGCCGGATCTGCCTTCCAAAAAGGAGGTGGTTTTACAGCAACTCAATCAATGTGAAGTGCAGGTTGTTGAACTGCTAATGCTGGCGTTGCTTCTACGTTTTCTCCGTTAGCTTCCATTGTCAGGGGTCACCAATTGTGGGAAATTATCTCAGTTCTTAGTGGTTCTTAGTATCCAAAATAGATTTGAGCTAGGTTGTTCAGGTTCGAAGTCAAAACACATCCACTTAACACTTTGAATTAAGAATATGATATAACTGGTTTGCGTAATATGATTTGCTTTTTTGTTGTCAGTCAGTCCGCGTGTTGAAAAGATTGTATCGGATTGTTGGTTAAACTTAAGTTAGGTTAGTTTTTACTCTTCCTTTCTACCCTTCATCCAAAGCAAACATCAACTTTTGGGAAGCCATACCGCCACACTTTCATACTTTTTCTTAGGATATGTTAGGTTAAGTTCTCTTTTTTTTCTTCTTCGACTCTCTCTCATTTAATAACCATTCAACGGTCTCATATACTCAGCATTTCTGACATTCTCCCACCTAAATAATAATATTTCATTTATTTCATATTGGTTATTTACAAAATAATTAACAAAATGAAACAGCGTCAGAAGAAACACAGACACAAATAACCTCAAAGTTTCAACATACAATTTGGTAATTACAGTCTAACATACTACATTTTCACTATCTACCTTACAATTAATGTTTACAAACTGATAATTTATCCACAGAGTTTCCCAAGGATAGCACGTCTTGATGGATTATACTCGATAAAGACCGTCCTTTATTTTCCCTCGTTTGCGGTTTTAACGTAAAAAACTATTCTCAGAGTAGTTAACTTGATTCTTATATATATTTACGCGCTTTTGGTACACTGAACAGTTTATATCCCTTGCTGAGTGTTTAATGACTTCTTCTTTGTATTTCATTTTGCAGCAGTTTGGACATTTTAGATCTACTGCTAAGCAATCCTTACCATTATGGTCAGCACCTCCACACTTATGGCAGCATGTTGAATATTTGCAATATTTAGCCACGCGTTCAAACCCTGAACAGTTAAAGCATATCGCCAAGTTAAAATACTCGGTCACATATACTTTCATTAAATCAAAGAGTATAGTTACTCTTTTTAAGAACCATTTAGCTACTGAAGGTGGAGCCTCTAGGATCCAATTTTCTTTACTGGGATTTCGGCAATTTCTTTTCGCTATTACTGTGATTACCTTGGATAAATCAATGCCTGGTAGGTCTTCTTTTATTTCGCTATTCATTCTTATTAATTCTTCTATAAATTCCTCGTTTGAGTATCCTTTAAAAATTCCAGATATTAAAAACATTGGATTGAGAATCGAAGTTTCTTTTAGCTTAATATTTTGTTTATTTCCAAGAACCTCTTTAATTTTGTTCTGTTGGGACTCGTTGAAGCTTTCCAGCACTATTGCTCCACTTTTCAGTGCTTTTATGTTTTTGATTCCTCCTTCTAAAACGCTGCTCTGCATTTGACTTTTAATTTGGCGTATGGTCTCCTTTGGATCGGTAGTGTTTTCTAATCTTACAACGGTTTCAAACCTCTTTGACGTTTTTTGTGTTATCCAGCTTTCTATCGCGTCGTCGCTGTTTTTTTTTTGATTCCTATGCGGTTTTTGCTATGACGGAGGCATAAGTTCGTTGATATGGCGTATTGTTAAGCACTTTTCCCATAATTGAATTACTTTCTTTTTCTGGTCGCGGTTGAAATTCTTTTATTTGTATTTTATGTTCTAGGTTTATTTTTTCTTGTTCCAACTGTCCCATTTTGTATATTAACAATGTTAAGTTTTTCTGAATATGGAATGTTGAGTTTTGAATAATTTCTCGGTTTTCTTGGTTTGACTGCTGTTGTATCGCTTCCAGTGATATGGTAATTTCTAATAGTAGATTATCCATATTTACGTGGTTTTGGTAGTTCGTTTTTGTTTTGGTTTCATATATTGTATTTGGAGAAGATTCAGAAAATCCGTCACTATTTAATGTGTTATCGGTAAATAACTGTGCTCTGGAACCATCACAAGGTTTTTTATGTTCTTTTTGAATATCAGGAGATACTTCTTGCCTTTGGCGTTTTTTGTGACGCTGCATTTTGTGGATGCTGTTCAGATTTTGTTACGTTGACGTTTTCGACTTGCCCTGGTAAAGCTGGAATCAGATGAGAAAAGGCCACATTATTATTATTATATAATCAGAGGTGTCCTATTAAAATATTCCCGAAAATAAATTGTTAAGCGGTCAAAAAGCCACTTGGCAACGTAGTACGGTTTTTACTTGGACACAATTAAAACAGATGCGGCAGCGGCCAGGGACAGATGGACCTTTTCATATGCTTTTACCACATTTTACTAGCCGGCACTCTAAACGGTGTTGCCAAGTTTAAAAAAATGTAGTGGCGGTCAGGGAGACTTAGGGGGTTAGGTTAGGTTCCGTTTTAGTCTGGTGTTTTGGTTGTATTGTTGATGGTCGCAGTTGAAGTTCACACAGTGTTATGAATGAAAAACGTTATTTTGTCATAATGTGTTCCAAAAAGGTTGGAAAGAAAGGTGTTATCATACACAGCCAAGGCCGTGAAATCGTCAGTAACGTCTTACAATTTACGAAGAAAGAAGCAGAAGGAGTTTCCATTCCTTTGAAAAACTTTTTGTCTTTTATTTTCTTTATTAAAAACGACGAAAACGTTTCATTTTACTGATAAAATAATAGCACGCCACTGACTGGCTGCAACAACTTCGAAAGTAACGAGAGCAGCAATATTTAAAGCGAGACGTACAGAGATCGTGACATCATCGTTTGATGACGCCTGTGGCCTTTTCTTAGCTGATTCGAGCTTTATATCATATTTATCATCAACGGTTGGCTTTATCAGTTTCCTGTTTTTTGCTGCCCGGGTTTCAGATTGTTTATTTACATCCTTATCTTGACCAGGTTGACTTTTTTCCAATTCTGACCTTACGGTTTGTTTCATTGCAGCTATTGTTAGTGAAGAAGATCTGGTTTTCCGGCAAGGCTTGTCCAAAAAATTTGAGTCAGAAGCAGTGACTTTTCCGGTGCCCCCACTATTTCCACTCATGTTCAAACAACAACACTTTTAAGTGTAACTTTAAGCAGAAAACTAATGAGCAAACGCGAACGACTCCGAAACACGTCCTATCTCGACGACTATCCTATACCGAAACCTAAGAAGGCTCAAGCTCCGGTTCACAACTCGCCTGGGAAAGCTGCATCTGTGGGTTTTTGCCTTCTGCCGAAGTCACAAGCGGATCCAGTTCAGTCTCAGTTCGAACACGAAGCTTAAAATCGTCCAACAGAAAGTCTTTCAAGATCACGTCCACACTCCAATGGAAATAGTCGTTGTAGAGGACGGAGTAAGCATCCTTTGATAGTCTCCACTTTGGCTAAACGAATCTGCCCATCTTTTCTTGGAAGAACTTCTACAACACGTCCGATAGGCCATTCCAGACGTATTGTCGCTTCCGATGAGTACCAACTCACCAATGTCAACTGGGCGGGTCACTTTTCCATCGCAAAATAGCTTCAACTGTCCCAAGTATTCTGAACGAAAACGTTTTCGAAGCGTTTCACGTAGAGTCTGAAGCTTCCGTATCTTCCGGCTGAATAAAGTTTTGTCAATGACGTCACAATCGGGTAATCTGTCTTCTATCTGTTCTCTTAAAAACATGAGGGGAGTCAGTGCAATCAGATCTTGAGGATCTTCTGACAAGTAAGTGAGAGGTCTTGAGTTGACTACTGACTCGCACTCGCACAATAGTGTTGATAATTCTTCATAATTGAGGCTGGCTCCTCCCAACCCTTGCCTTAATAGCTGTTTTAGAACACCTATTAACCTTTCCCAAAATCCGCCCCACCATGCTGCAGTAGGGGGATTAAACTTCCAGGTAATACGCTGGATAGCGGTTTCCCGCGTAATTGTTTCCCAATCTAATGTCAAAAAAGCGCTTGCTGCTCCTAGGAAATTCGTACCGTTGTCGCTGTAAACAGCATTTGGTCTTCCTCGACGCGCGACAAATCGACGAAGTGCTTGGAGGAAACTAGACGTGGAGAGTGAAGTTGTAAGTTACAAATGTACGGCTCGATACACGGCGCAAGTAAACAAACAGATCCAAGCCTTCTCTCCAGTTTTGAGGTACAGCGGCCCCGCAAAATCTACTCCGGTCACCTCAAAAGCTGCCGCATCTCGTACACGATCCATGGATAGCGGTGGCGTTTTAGCAGACAAATTCTTGGAGTTAAACCGGTTACAAATCACACACTGCTTTATTACAGATCTAATAGTTCGCCTTCCATTAAGCAACCAAAATCTCTCTCGAAGGAGTGAAAGCAGACCCTGGGTTCCGACATGACATGACTTAATATGTGCTTCCATGATCATACTCTTCACTATAGCATGTTTGGATGGCACCACTATAGGAAAACGAAAGTCATCGTTATCTGACCTTGTAGATGTTCTGGACTTGTGACGAAGTAATCCTTTGTCATCATACTTGGGGGAAAAACCAATTAGTTTGAAGTAGAAGTCCATTGTCTCTCAGTGGAGGTGTAAGGATACAGGGTGCGGAATAACACACGTCTTCTCCACTATAAAAAACCAATTAGTCTAGAGTCATTCAATCCAGTGAAACAGTCATCTTGCAGTAGTTTCAGGATTTGTACCTCTGCCGCGTTATGCTCTTCCTCATCAAGTTCACCATACTTCTTTGTATCTGGTCGCCTGCAATTGGTAATAAATCTCAGGATCCACCCAAACATACGTACGGTTATGGTGTACTTCTGAAAGTAATTAAAGTGCCAAATGTCTGTTTTATCCAAATTGTTCAACGTAGTGACAAGTTTCTTTTTCTTTTCCCCATTAATCTCTTCCTCATTGGGAAGTTCAACGGCAGTTGGCCAGGTAACCGGACCGTCGTAAAGCCATCGGGGTCCCTTCCACCATCTTAAGTCGAGTAACTGCTTCGGAGAGCACCCACGTGATGGTAAGTCGGCTGGATTATACACTCCAGGCAAATGTCGCCAGTCTTCCGCCGATGTCAGCTTTCTTATCTCGTCTACGCGGTTCCACACAAACAGTCCCCATTCTTCCATTCGTTGAATCCAATGTACCACAGTGGAGGAGTCGCTCCAAAAAAATTCCTCCGCTTCGTTGGTACCAGCCATTACCCAACGAGGTATTTCAATCTGTTGCAGGTAATGCAACTCCTTAATCCAACTCATAAACTTCTGAGCTAAGTCTTCAGTCACTGGTTGATCTCAGGTCAGGTCGTCCTTCCATAATTGTTGAAGCATCAGTTTCGGAATAAGCGTAGTGGGACTGATAAAACCAATTGGGTCAAAAATTGTCTGTGTCAAAGCGAGTATCTGTCGTTTAGTGTCGGCGTTCATCTCCAAAGTACGTCTTTCATGAAACTGTAATTCAAAGTAAGATAATCTCCTTTGGGATACCAATTCAGTCCGAGCACTGCGCAGGTTTCTTTAAAATCACCAAAATTAATTTCAAAATTTTAAATAGCGACACACTAAGGTGCATATAAACTTATGCACTATATGTACTTGATGCCAAATAGTTTTAAAAAAAATTGTCGACTTTGAAATGTTGGCAACTCCAGTAGTACATCCCCGCTTATCACCACGCAACCCCGCGGCTGTCTACAAAGTGCTTTGGTCGTTCTATAACGGCCCATACATTATAACATTAGTTCTACGACAAGTTGTACGATAGATGATGATAAAAAAGTTAGGAAAAAGAAAAGAAAGGAAAAAGTTTATGTTT